>NC_057359.1:39730717-40041717 GCF_016509475.1 Prionailurus bengalensis
AGTCTGAAATGTCTTGATTTAATCTTCATTTCTGAAGTACATTTTCACTGGGCATAGAATCCCAGGTCGTTCTTTTTCTCAGCAGATTGGACAGTTTCATTCCCTTCTGGCTTTCATTGCTGGGAAGGGAGGTCTCAAACCTGCTTCTCTAAAGAACATGCCTTTGCTACCTGTCTCCTTCTAAGGTCTTTCCTCATTTTGGTCTTGGCTTTCTTGGTTTGTTATGTTTTCTTTCTGTTTTGGTTTCACTCTAATGTGTCCAGGTACAAATTTGTCTGTAGTTATATTGCTGGGGATTTGTTGGGCTTCTGAATCTGTAGGTTGGTATATTTCATGAGTTCTGGAAAATCCTTATTCTCATTACATGCCCCGTGTCTCTCTGTTTCCATTTGCACTTTCTAGTGTTTTGTTATCCTGTGCGTCCTCCTGGAGAATTTCTATATGTTTGAGTTTCTACAGTTCACTAACTTTCCTTCTGGATTTTGTTACTCTACTGTCCAACTTACCCATTTCACTTTTTTTCACTAATATAGCACCTGATTTGTAGTCTGTAGCCACCTGTGAATATTTCCACATATATTATACCTATAGTAATACAACTTGAAATTACTTAGGATAACCCACACATTTAAAAAATCATATTTGGGAAAACTAATTTAAAAGACACAATAGGGGCGCCTGGGTGGCTCAGTCGGTTGAGCGTCCGACTTCGGCTCAGGTCACAATCTTGTGGTTCGTGAGTTCGAGCCCTACATCAGGCTCTGTGCTGACAGCTTGGAGCCTGGAGCCTGCTTCGGATTCTGTCTCTCCCTCTTCTTCCACCCCTCCCCCTCTCATGCTCTGTCTCTCTGTCTCTCTCTCAAAAATAAACATTGAAAAATTTTTTAAAAAATAAAACAAATGAATAAGCACTAAAAAAAAAATTTTTTTTTAAAGACACAATAAAAACATCGGGGCCCACAATAGTGAAGTAAATAGACTCCCTGTCCCTTAAATAAACTTATAATTATAAAGTTTTTCAGACCTGTGCAAGAGTAGAGACAGTGGAATAAAGAAAAACTCCCCATCCCCATTTCTCAGCTTCAAAGATTATTAACTTTTAACAATCTTATTTAATATTTCTCCACATATAATCATTGAACAAGTTTTTCTTAGAGCATTCAAAACTTTTTTTTAATGTTTATTTTTGAGACAGAGACAGAGCACGAACGGGGGGGGGGGGGCAGAGAGAGAGGCAGACACAGAACCCGAAGCAGGCTCCAGGCTCTGAGCTGTCAGCACAGAGCCCGATGCAGGGCTCGAACCCACAAGCAGGAAGATCATGACCTGAGCTGAAGTCGGACGCTTAACTGACTGAGCCACCCAGGCACCCTGATTTCTTAGAGCATTTTAAAGCACTTCCCAGGAAGCATGTAATTTCTCTGAGGTGACATTTGATCTGACAGTATCTTGGCGCTAATCTCTAATTGACAAGAATATTTATTTTTTGGTGGAGAACTACCACACTATCACCACACCTAAGAAAACCAACAGTAATTCCCTGTTTCATTGAGTTTTTTAAGAGTTTTATACTTCGTTTCCAGAAGTTCAATTTGGTTCTTTCAAAACCTGGTTGTCGTATTTTACAGTTTGTTTCTTGCCCGTATTTCCAAGTTCGTCACTTACTGTTAAACAGTTTTTTATTGTGCGTGTCTGAAACTCCCATGATCTGAAGTCTTTATGAGTCTGTATCTGTTTTGTGTACGTGGGGTTTTTGTTTGTTTCTTTTCATTCGCGCTCATGGTGCTTTATTTCCTTGTGCATTTATTAATTTTTATGGTGCTCTGCTCATTATTCTTGGAATTGTGTTTGAGAATTCTTTGGGGCTTGGAAAGTTGTGTTCTTTAGAAGGGATCTACATTTGTTTCTACCATGCACTTTGTGACATGACTAGTCTGGGGTCCCTCTCAAATAAATTCTTGGCTTGAGGTTTTGCAGACCACGCAGGGAGTGTGAATTCAGGCTGTAAACTTGATATGAGCTCTAGGTCCAAGTTCTCAATAGTGACTTCTTTTTCTTTTTTCACCTTCGCTCAGCATCACAAGTTATAAGCAGTATATTTTCTTGACTGAGGGAGAGGGTAAAGAGAAGCAGCGTGTTGTTTCTAGTTCATTTTTACCCTGAGGGTATAGCTGTTTGGGATATGAGTTTTGGACTCTCCACCTTGGTAATCCTTGGGATATGTCTCCCATTCCCTGGACCTTGTAAGTTGTGAGAACAGGAGTTCAAGTCCATCTGGTTCAACAAAGGGCCTCATTTCCTGGGCTGAAAGTTTCTTCCTTTCTTGAGAGTTCATTGATGGATTTCAGTTGATGTTTTTCATATATTTTAAGCAAGAATTTTAGTTGTCTATAGAGGGGGGGTTGATGCAGATACCTACCCTAGAAATGAAAGTTCTCTATTCGTTCTTTAAGTCATACCAATCTGGCCTTCTGACCAGTGAAGTCAGAAAATGTGACCACAAATCAAAAAAGCAATATGTTACTACAGTGGGATTGTGAAAGAGCCTGGTCCTTTGAAATCATCTAATATTGGAAAATATGGATCTCAGAAAAATAAACGGCAGTGAACTGAAATAGATTTGTGGAAGCTGAGTTCATTGTGTATACAATTAGTCTCTTGTATTATACCTTATATATCTTAAGAGTCTGTCTTGGGCGTCTGGGTGGCTCAGTCGGTTAAGCGTCCAACTTTGGCTCAGGTCATGATCTCGCGGTCCGTGAGTTCGAGCCCCGCGTCGGGCTCTGTGCGGACAGCTCAGAGCCTGGAGCCTGTTTCGGATTCTGTGTCTCCCTCTCTCTGACCCTCCCCCATTCATGCTCTGTCTCTCTCTGTCTCAAAAATAAACATAAAAAAAAAAAAAAAAAAGAGTCTGTCTTGAGGCGCCCGGCTGGTTCAGTCAGTTAGGCATCCGACTCGATTTCGGCTCAGGTCATGATCTCAAAGTTCATGGGTTTGGAGCCCAGCGTCGGGCTCCATGCTGACAGAGCAGAGCCTGCTTGGGATTCTCTCTCTCTCCCTCTCTCTGCCCCTCCCCACACTCAAAATAAATGAACTTAAAAAAAAAAAAAGAGTCTATCTTATGCCTCAACTAAACTGATTATTCCTGGAAGATTTGTTACCCGTGTAGTTTGCATATTTTTTAGCACCTACTATAACTTGCATAATTGCTGAGTTAAGAAACTAAATTGTTATCACAAAAAAATTGTTTTATTTAAAATCTCAACTAACTTAACTGGTTATACCAGCTAAGAGACTGGGAAAGAATTGTCATTATTCTCCTAAGAGTGACACTAGCATTTTTCTGGTGCTTTCTTTTCCTTAAAAGATCTAGTGGGGATAGAGAAGGCACTGCTAGAATAGATGCTTCATTGTTTATCAGAGAACATTAATGAGTTTTGGATATGCAAACAATTCCAAAGCTCACTATGGGGATGAGGCTAGAAGCAACTAGAATGGTTCTACATAAGACAATGGTAGGAATTTTTATTTTCTCTTGAGAGGGGGGCAAAGAAGCGTGAGTGAGAGAAGAAAGGTGGGTGGGGTTGGTACCTGTACAGCATGCAAAGTGGCCAAAAGACTTTTGAGGCCATAGGTACCTGATATCTAATATCCTACATTAAGGTTTTCATGTTTCTGCGACATAAAACCTCTTTTGTCTTTCCAACCTCCAGCAAAGTCAGCTACACCTGCTTCTATGACCATTTGTGTGTGTTTGGGGCATGGGGGGGGGGGGGAGGGGGATGTGCTGGGATGACGGAGCACATGTGCAAATCAAAGAAAGGGAGTTAAGGCCAGGGTAGAATAAAGGAACAGCATACACTACAAGAAGGCAGCAAAGCAAAGGAAGTTAGTGGAATGGGTCATCGAAGATGAAGGTTGCCATGAAGCTTTAAGTCCCTGAGAAAGGCGATACAATTTGAATCTAGACCTGAAAGGGCAGGATGTTTGCACGTAACACCTGTGTCATCATGAATGTTTCTAGTGAAGTTGAAGGGCACTAGAAAGCTGCTCCAATTGTTAATAATCAGTAGTTGGTGTCAAGGTCTAACCCGGGTCTTATACTTCCCCGGTCAAGTTTTTACTTCTCCAGACAGGCACCGAGCTGTTGTTCTCAACCTTACATGCACATTGGGAGAGTTTAAACTTGCCGATGTCCAGGCCCCACTCCAGATATTCTGATTTGATTGGCCTGAGGTGGGACCTGGGCTTTGGGACTTTTAAAACCTCCCCATGTCATTCTACTGTCCAGGCAAGGTCCAGGACCACCGGTGTAAAGCTAAAATAATATTCTTTTTTTGTAACTTTTTATTTTATTTATTTATTTTTATTTTGAGGGAGAGAGAGTGAGCACACATGGGGGAAGGGCAGAGGAAGACGGAGAGAGACCATCTCAAGCAGAGTCCACACTCAACGTGGATCCCAATGCGGGGCTTGATCTCACGACCATGAGATCATGACCTGAGCCAAAATCAAGAGTGGAACGCTCAACCTCCTGAGCCACCCAGGTGGCCCTACAATAATATTCTAAGGACAGTCTGAAACATTCAAATGAGATCACAAAAAGCAATAGAGAATATGTGAGTTGCCATAAAGGAAGTGACCATAAAGGAAGCTAATTTTGCTGAAATGTGTTCTTATATCATATAATCCCCGTGCATGTTGAGGCCTAAAAATAAAAACACAGACAACGAAAGTATTTCTTAGAGCCCTTATATAAACAAGAATAAAAATAATCTATACCCATTCAGCTTACTGTTTGCATTAATCTAACTTTACTATTCAACTGCATTCATCTAACTTTACTAGTCCAGAAAACTCTTGCTCAGAAAGCTGGCATTGCAGATAATTTACTCTTTGTTTCCAGAAATTCCCCCAAACCCATTCATTCCTTCTCCATTCATCACCCCTTTCTTGGGACAAGAGATCGCTTCAAGAGATGATTCATTCTTCAAGACTCCTTTTGAAATCCTCCCAACTCTGTCGACCAATGTACCAATCTTTTATAATATAATAAATTTTTCCCAGTTTCAATGAAGTGTCCCCTTACACTGCCACTGAAAGACCTACCTTAAATCAGACTCCCTCAAGCTCATAAATATCCCAACTTTGTCATTATTCTCCTACGAGTATGTTCATTCTTCTCCTAAGAATAAGAGTATTGTCCTCCTGAGAGTATCGTCATTATTCTCCTAAGTGTCCTCCCACTCCTGGATGCTGCGAAAACTCTTTCAAGATGATGATCCCTTTCCTTTGGGTAAGCAGCAAAGTGAGCTTTGTTGTTATCAACTAGCCATACGGTGTTTATCAACTGCTGGTTCAGAGGGGCTCGTATATTTCAGTTAGGAAATGTCCAAATGTCTTCTTTTAACACAAGTAAAATAGCTACTATTTGCCCCGTGCCAACTGGGTGATTTACAGACATTGCCTGTGATCCTTCGAGGGTGGGATCACTAAACATATTTTTTAGATATGAAGCAACGGGACTCAGAGAAGGTCGGAACTTTACTGGAAGTCACACAACCATAGGCAGAGCAGAGATGTCCATCCAGGTGTTTGTGTGATTCTCAAGGCTGAGTTAGCTCAACAGTTAGATCCACAGCAGACGCCGCATTGCCTCACAGAAGACTGACTCGAGATCTACTCTCGCTAGCTGGCGTGGCCTCAAACACATATGAGGTGTCACCAGTTTTAATGAGTCGACATTAGCCACTACCTCCCCGCAGGGACACCGCAAATGCAGCCAGACAATCGAAGGAAGAATAAAAGAGGTGCTTTATAATTTGTTCAACCACAGTTTTCTGCTTTAATTCTTCAGGTGGAGAGTGGATGGGTAAGTGTCCACCAGATTATTCTTTGTTATGTCTTTGTGCATCTGATGTATTTTATAATAAATGTTTCTTCTTTTAAAATTTTTATTATGAAGCATTTCTAAGGGTTTATTTAAAAATCTTTTAACGTTTTTTTTTTTAATTTTTTTTTCAACGTTTTTTATTTATTTTTGGGACAGAGAGAGACAGAGCATGAACAGGGGAGGGTCAGTGAGAGGGAGACACAGAATCGGAAACAGGCTCCAGGCTCTGAGCCATCAGCCCAGAGCCCGACGCGGGGCTCGAACTCACGGACCGCGAGATCGTGACCTGGCTGAAGTCGGATGCTTAACCGACTGCGCCACCCAGGCGCCCAAAATCTTTTAACGTTTTAATGTATCTTTGAGAGAGACAGACAGAGTGCAAGTGGAGGAGGAACAGAGAGAGGGAGACACAGAATCTGAAGCAGGCTCCAGGCTCTGAGCTGTCAGCACAGGCCCTGATATGGGGCTTGAACCCAGATCGTGAGACCATGATCTGAGCCGAAGTCAGACACTTAACCGACTGAGCCACCCAGGCGCCCCTTGTTTATTTAGAGAAAGAGAGAACACGAATGAGGGAGGGGCAGAGACAGAGGGGAGAGAGAATCCCAAGCATGATCCCTGCTCAGTACAAAGCCCGATGAGGGACTCAATCTCATGACTGACAGTGAGAGCATAACCTGAGCTGAAATCTGGAGTTGGATGCTTAACGACTGAGCCACCCAGGCACCCCTGAAGCATTTTTAACATACACAAGATAGTCAAAATAATAGACTGAGCCTTTAATGCGCTCATCATCCAGCTTCAGCATTGATGGACTCTCGGCCAATCTTGTTTTATCTATATCCCCATGTACTCCTCCTTCCAGTATTATTGTGAAGCAGATCAAAGATAGAATAGAATTCTTTTCATAAATATTTTGGTAGGCACCTCTAAAATATTAGGACTTCTTCAGTAGGTATCTCTAAAAGAGAAGTACTGTTAGCAACAACAAAAAACCCCACAATATCATTGTGTAAGGTGACAATAGTTTGCTAATATCATCAAACGTGGAGCCAGTGTGCAAACATCCAATTGCCCCATAAGTATTTCAGAGCTTGTACAAGGTGATTAACGTCCAGTGACTCAACATTTCTTCCGGTTAAGTTAGAATACGAAAACTCATCTTAGTGGGGAAGTTTCTCTTTCAAGAACTCTTGTCTCGTTTTTCAAGTAGGCTTCATGCTCAGCGCATAGCCCAACACAGGGCTTGAACTCACGACCCTGAGATCAAGACCTGAGCCGAGATCAAGAGTCAGATGCTTAACCAACTGAGCCACCCAGGCGCCCCTTGTAAAGAAGCTTCTATTATCCACCCCTCTCTGGCCCTGGTCTCAGTTCTCAATTTTTTTATTTGGATTTTCACAAAAATTTTTATTTTCATGAAGCCTAAGTGTTTTAAGCATGGTCTTATTTCGTTCAAGTTCTGAACCTATGGTCCCATTTAATTTGCACGGCTGGACCAGATGATATCTTTATGATACTCAAAGCTCCTTGGGGGTGGAAGAGGAGGCGGTTAGGAGGTATTTGCAATACAAGTTAATCTGGGACGTCTGCTCTTATATTTCATGTTTAAATCAATAAGTGCTTTGACAAATAAATCTGACATTTTTCTTGCAGCAATTCATATTCCTGTTCGTATAAAGCATTTCTTTCCCATTCCTTTATGGCTATCTGTGTTTCTGATGAGCAATAAAGAAGATGTCGACAGTGGATGTGAACCAAGAAGGAAAACGCCTAGGGAGTATATATTTAAAGGTGTGAGCTACTAAAGTTTTCCATGCAGTTTTCAAAGTGCACCTTTACTGGTTCATTGTATCCATGGCATTTTTTTACATAAAAAAAAAGTAAGAAGAAAGAAAGAGATAAGGAGGGAGGGAAAGAGGTAGGAAGGGCAGGAGGGAGGGAACGAGGGAGAAACTAGCCCACGCCTTTGAAGTTAGTGATAAATTAATCTTGTCTTTCTTTCTTCAGGAGTGGCCTAGTCGGGAGCCCTACTGGTCACCTGTCAGAACAGAATTAGACAATCTCAGTCTTGGGACTTTATATTCTGCCCTGTTCCCTAGTCGAAATGTCTATTCCTGAGGAGGAGTCCCAACTTGGTAGTGGCTCTGTAAGCTAAATTTCTGCCAAAACATTAGGCAGATGGTTATCAAATGATTTCCCCATTCCCTGTATGAAGATCACTGTGCCCTGCTGCTGATAGGATTACACAGGGACTAAAGCAAATTAATGGCAAGCGGGGAGAATCCTATTAGTTGGGACCACACATGTGGTTAAATAAAAGCAGGAATAATCATAGCATTGGGTTTTATCTAGATCCATACGTGCTTCCTCAGAGGGATTGAAAATATTTGCAATGTGATTTGTCCTTTTCTACTCAGGCCGCTTGCTTTGTAGCGCGGTGTCTGTTTAAGAAACCTCACGGGTGCATAATCTCACTACTGTGTGGCATTCTCTGTAGAAGTCCTACTGAGGTGAGTTCCTTGCTTGCAGCTCAAAATCTTGTTCAGGGTGTTTTTTTGCATGGAAAAGATACTGAGTCCTTAGGAGTTTCAGAGATCCCGTCTCTGAAACTACTACTGACAAAGAATAAAAACAGACACCATCCAATCTGTGTATTATATAGCAAACACTTGGCAGAGTTCTCATTCTGTGCTTAACTCTGACATGAAGCTAGGCAGTCATGTTTGCAGATCAGATGAGATTTTTGCCAGCCCACCACTAGATAGGGAGGATTTATCTACCACCTTACTATGATGTTCCCTTAATACCTTTCAAAAACACAAGTGCTTACATACTAATAGGTTTTTAGCTTAAGATCTAATCATCCACTCTTGAATTAAGATGCTTGAATGAAGCCAACTCATTTGGAACTAAGCATTTTAATGTCAACAGAGACATATGGTATGGAGACAGAATTACAAAGGCTCTCTTCTGAAGCATCCATTAGGAAAGCAAGACTAAGACCCCAGCATCATTATTCGTTTACTCATTTATTTCTTTGTAAATAATTGAGCATAATATCATCTTATGAAAGTGGAAATGGTCTAATAATTACATGTTAGGGATAGGGTGCATTCCCTTTTGAAAGATTAAACCATTCTCTTGCTCTGTAATTACTACCAACTTTTTTTGTGAATGGCATTGCATTTTTAGACCAAGGAAGGTACAACATATATTACACATAGTGCGCAAATGTATAGGTAGTGTTAATATCAAGACTTTTATGTTGCCGTTTGTAGAAAAGTACCTCTCAGCCTAATTACAAGTTGTCATCTGGGGTCCCTCAAAGCCAATGAAAATGTCAACACCATAATGCAATTATAAAGTCATCTCTGCCTTATTATATGGGAAAAACATATTAATAAGGAATTGTGGAGTACTGAGTCTTTGAAAAGAGTATTTTTATTGAACTTAGATGTGGAAAATCTGCAAATGAGAAGGATGTTAATTTAGTGCATCTTGGTCAAATTAGTATGTTCAACAGTTTTGACTGACTTCATTATTTGAAGCATCTGACCAAGAGGCAACTCTCTCTCCTGCCTAGTTTATTTCTGTTAACTTAAAAATACCTCAGGGCACCTGGGTGGCTGGGTCAGTTAAGCGTCCGACTTCAGCTCAGGTCATGATCTCACGGTTTGTGAGTTTGAGCCCCACGTCGGGCTCTGTGCTGACAGCTCGGAGCCTGGAGCCTGCTTCGGATTCTGTGTCTCTCTCTCATGCTCTCTCTGCCCCTCCCCCCGCTCGCACTTTGTGTCTCTTTCTCAAAAGTAAATAAACATTAAAAAAAGAAAAAAGGGGCGCCTGGGTGGCGCAGTCGGTTAAGCGTCCGACTTCAGCCAGGTCACGATCTTGCGGTCTGTGAGTTCGAGCCCCGCGTCGGGCTCTGGGCTGATGGCTCAGAGCCTGGAGCCTGTTCCCGATTCTGTGTCTCCCTCTCTCTCTGCCCCTCCCCCATTCATGCTCTGTCTCTCTCTGTCCCAAAAATAAATAAACGTTGAAAAGAAAAATTAAAAAAAAAATCGATCAAAAAAGAATATTCGATACCTTCCACTAAAGGACCCTTTCTTACCAAAACATTATGTTTCCAGTCCCACTGATCTCAAGCTTAGTCATGTGTCTTGCTGTGGCCAATGTAATATGAGTGAAATTGTCATGTGTCACTTCCAAGCGGAAGCATTAAGAGTTTCCACGTGGTTTTACCATGGTTCTCTCCCCCTTTGTCAGGAGAGCAGCATAGCCCAGATGGGGCAGCTCCTTCGATCTGAGTCCTGAAATGAAGCTTTGGAGTAGAGTCAAAACTGAGCGGGGGTGGACACAGAACGAGGGGAAAAGAAGTCTTTATGTCTGTAAGCCACAGCAATGAGGTATTTGTCATTTCTGCTTAGCTTACTTTGATTCCTACAAATATCCAATGTCCATCAAAGTGCGGGCATGCGGTAGGCACACAATAAACACCTGTTGACAGGTGGAAGGGAACGGATGAGACATGTGATCTATACACGCAAGAGATTAAGGCATACACAGACTCAAAGTAATAAAAATCTGGGTATGCATCATCATTTCCACCATAGAGATTTGGGCTTAATATAAATGCAATTAAGTGTTTGATTATCGCTTTTGAAACCTAAGCCACTCGAGGTAAATATAAGCGTGTAAAAAATGGCGCGCATGATTTAGTGCCAACCGGTGCTACGGAGCGGTGACTTCACAGAAGGGAGGGAACAGTGGAGTATCACACTAGCCGAGCAAGATTTCACTCAAAGATGTGATCTGGATGGATGAGTGGATTTATCAAGGCTTTTAGTTAGTGGAGGGGTGAGAGGAGGACACAGCCTGAAGGGAAAAGGTGTGAAAACAAGGAAAGGTGTGGATTAGGGCACACCAGGGACGTGACTTAGTGAAGCTGGTGCTTGAGGCAGATTAGGTGGCGGCGGACCAGAGAACGAAGAGATGAGACACAGTTAAGTAGCTACTGCCGAAAATGTAATGTCATAAATATGGTGATTCACCCTCGGCTCAACCTATAAACTCTAACTGATCTTGATAAAAACACACACAAGATTATTGGTTTTTTTTAAAAACCAGCCTAGAACATTCTACATTCACGTGGCAAAATACGGAAGGAAAGAGAGGACGATTCTGACAAACGAGTAAGGAAGGATTAAAACATATAAAATCTGCATAATTAAAACAGCAATTTGAACGGGCAGGCACATCAGTGGGCAAGTTTTGAAAATTAGAAACAAACGCAACCTCATTTGCCAAACTGGTGTGGGAGAGTTGGCATTAAAAATGAATGACAATGCCCACTGTTGGTGGGAATGCAAATTGGTGCAGCCATCCTGGAAAAGAGTTTGAGGTTCCTCAAAGAGTTAGAAATAGAACTACCCTATGATCCGGCAATCAGACTACTAGGTATTTGCCCAAAGAATACAAAAATACTAATTCAAATGGATACCTGCACCTAATGTTTATAGCAGCATTACCTATAACAGCCAAGCTATAGAAACAGCCCAAGTATCCATTGACTAATGAATGGTTAAAGAAGATTATATATAATCTTATAAATATAAATATATATACATATGTATAATATATAATAGATTAGATAACATTAAAACATTATGATCTATAATTATAATGGTGAAATATTACTCAGCCATCAAAAAGAATGAAATCTTGCCATTGCAACCACATGGATGGAGCTAGAGAGTATTATGCTAAGTGAAATAAGTCAGTCAGACAAATACAAATACTGCATGATTTCACTCATGTGGAATTTAACAAACAAACTAAATGGGTATAGGGGGAAAAGAGAGAGAGAGAGACAAAGGCAAACTAAGAAACAGATTTTTAACCATACAAAACACACTGATGGTTACCAGAGGGAAGGTGACAGGTGGATGGGTTATATAGGTGATGGGGATTAAGGAATACACTTGTGATGAACACCTGAAACTGATATCACACCGTATGTTAACTAACTGGAATTTTTTTTTAATTTTTTTTTAATGTTTATTTATTTTTGAGACAGAGAGAGACAGAGCATGAACGGGGAAGGGTCAGAGAGAGAGGGTGACACAGAATCCGAAACAGGCTCCAGGCTCTGAGCCGTCAGCACAGACCCTGACGCGGGGCTCGAACTCACGGACGGCGAGATCATGACCTGAGCCGAAGTCGGCCGCTTAACCGACTGAGCCACCCAGGTGCCCCTAAATGAAAACTTTAAAAAATGAGTGGGGAAAAAATGGCTTTAGTTAAGGTCGCATCTGCAAAAACATTAAGTTGGACTTGACCTCATATCTTGCACCAGAATAAATTCGAAGTAGATCAAAGAGTTAAATGCACTGGATTGAACCACATGACGATTTCTGTAGGTCCAAATTGTTAAATGTCGGTAATTTCACATGGTTCACTTAATAAAAACTGAAGTCATGGAAGTACGCAAAGAAACCACTGTTTGTGTTGTAATCTTGAGATGGGAAATACTTTTTAAACTTACATAGAATTCAAAGGCCTATAAAAAAAAAATAGATGGCTAAATTCAACTCCTTAACAATGGACTTTTTCTGCATGGCAAAAATCACCATAAAAACAAGCAAAAGACACATGACAAACATGGAAAAATATGTCCAACTCATGCCATAGATATGGGACTAAAGTCCCTTTATCTTTAGGTAAAGAGCTTCTATAAATTAATATGCAAAAAACCAACAGCCCACAAGAAAAATGAGACTAGGATATGAACAGAGAGTTCAGGGGACAAGACAACAACTGGCTCTTAGTCACATAAAAGGAGGCGCATTGTCATTCATTATATGCAAATGCAAATTCAAATTAAAGGAAGGTAGCACATTTCCACCGATCAGCTTCCAGAGATCTAGGAATTTGATAACATTCTCTATTGGCAAACCCACGCATTTCTGGTGGGAGTTGAAATTGGTACAACTTCTGTGGAAGGAAATTTGGTCCTACCAGTCAAAATTACTGAAGTACATACTTTGGTCCAGCCATCCCATTTGGGGGAATTCATACCACAGAGGAGCCTTCACATATGTGAAATGAGAATGCCAGTGTTATTTTTCAACGTTTATTTATTTTTGGGACAGAGAGAGACAGAGCATGAACGGGGGAGGGGCAGAGAGAGAGGGAGACACAGAATCGGAAACAGGCTCCAGGCTCTGAGCCATCAGCCCAGAGCCTGACGCGGGGCTCGAACTCCCGGACCGCGAGATCGTGACCTGGCTGAAGTCGGATGCTTAACCGACTGCGCCACCCAGGCGCCCCAAGAATGCCAGTGTTATTAACCGCAGCAGTGCTTGCAAAATCAGAAGACTGGAAACATTCTGAATGTCCGCTATGGAGGACGCTGAACCAAGCTCTAGGGCAGGTTCACAACCACCTACTATTCAGCTGTAACAATGAATGGGAAACTGAATACTAACATACGAAGTCCAAATCAGATTGCATGAGAAAGGAAGACAAAGGACACTACCATTGGTCTTAAAATGGTATGTAGAGACTATATAAATATATCTTAAAAGAATATATGAGCATATATAGTTTTTATACACATAAAGTTTCTATGGAAGAACATAAAAGAAACTAAGAGCATTGGTTGCTCTAGGAAGAGGAATTAATGGTTAGGGAACAGGATGAAGTTATACTTTTCACATCCTGTGCACTTTTTGAATCTTGAACCTTTTCATATATTACCTCTTCACAAAATTAAACTAAAAATGCTATTTCAGTTAAAATGAATTGACATCGACATCCTTTGCAGATAAATTTGTATCTGACTTATGAAAGGCAAAACAAAACAAAGGCAAAACCCAAGCCCAACATCAGAAATGATCATAATATTCTATGTGTGAACCTACATGCAATTAGAATAATCAAATTTTAAGTAAATGATTATGTAGAAAATCTATTTCCAAGGGGTGCCTGGGTGGCTCAGTCGGTTAAGCATCCGGCTTCGGCTCAGGTCATGATCTCACACTCCGTGAGTTCGAGCCCCGCATCAGGCTCTGTGCTGACAGCGCAGAGCCTGGATCCTGCTTCGGATTCTGTGTCTCCCTCTCTCTGCCCCTCCCCAACTTGCCCTCTGTCTCTCTCTCTCTCTCTCTCTCTCTCAAAAATAAACATTTAAAAATAACTTTAAAACAAAGAAAATCTATTTCCCACACTGCAGTTGGAGTGAACTTATTAAAGATAAACTCGATAATGTCACTCCCTTGCTTAAAGTCCTCTTCTGGTTCCCCATTGATTTAAGGATGATAAAATCCAAACTCCTTAATATGACATACAAGTCTTCTATTGATCTGGCCCAGCTTCATTATTCCACCTGCATTTCCCACCCCTGGCCCTACTTTCCTCCATTAATCCCGAATTTGCTATTGTCTTTAGGAACCGAGCTCCACAATAGACCTTTACCTATATCTGCTCACCTGCCACCTTTCCTTATTTCCTTATTTATTTATTGCCTTAAGGGATTCCCACCTCCTTTTCCCTACTTCCCCACCCCTTTGTTTTTCAGTAATTAGACATCAAGCCTCCCTGATCCCCAAAACTGGATAGGCCCCCATCTTTTCCATGGTGTCATAACATCCTGCTCTGTTCTCTGTGGTCGTCCTTACCCCTCTATTTGGTAATCAGCTCATTTGTCTCCTTCAGTAGATTGTGAGTTCCCCGAGGGAGCCCTGTGCTTGGCCAACGGGCATAGAGTTGTGCACGTTTATTGAACGAGAATACGATTGAACCACCTGTTGAAGAAATCCAACTATGAGGTGGCGATGAGGATGGAGTGACATAGGTGACAGGGAGAAATAATCCGAAAGAAAAGGAAACAGAACCTGGTGACAGACATGCCATAGCCAACTGATCGAGTTTCTGAAATTTGCCAGAGGTGATATTCTCTGCCAGGCCTAATCTTACAGAGCTGCAGCGTGCACGAATCCTTCGGGCGCAAGTCTTTCTTCCTCCATAGTAGTACCTGCAACAGTGGGTTTCCTCCCCTCCGTATTTCACCAGCCCATTCACCCCAGTCGGTATAAGTTACTAACGTGTCACACAGGAGGCCAAGCGTCACGCGCCACAATCCAGTGTCTGCGCTTCACTCCCTGTCAGCCACGGAAACTTGGCTGCGGTAGTTACTCTTTCAAGGGGCAGGGAGAGAGGATCCCAAGCAGGTTCTGTGCTGTCTGCGCAGAGCCCAACGTGGGGCTTGAACTCACGAACGACGAGATGGTGACCTGAGCTGAAACCAAGAGTCTGACACTTAGACGACTGAGCCACCCAGGCGCCCCATTCTTTCAGGTCTTACATGGGTGCTCTGGAGTCACTGGACCACATGGTACAAAAGTGTCCGAAAAGCATCCAAGAATCTTCCAGAAGAGTACAATGAGCAACCGGCACATAGCGAAAGCGAGGCAAGAACGAGGTTCAAGTGTCATGTGTATGCATCCTTCCTGACACTTAACTCCTAGAGCATCTCAGTCCTTCTCCAAAGAATGCCAAAGGCAGAGAAGACTGGGACCCTCTGAGAAACGTGGGCAGTGTGCCTGGTGCTATACCGGCATACCTCATTTTATCATGCTTCATTTTATTGGTGCTTTGCAAATACTGCATTTTCTACAAATTGAAGGTCTGTGGCAACCCTGTGGCTACTAAGTTCATTGGTACCGTGTTTTTCCAACACCATTTGCTCCCTTCGTGTCCTTATCACATTTTGGTATTTCTTGCGTTATTTCAAACTTTTTGTGGTAACATTTATTTATTTTGAGAGAGGTTAGGGACAGAGAAAGAGGGAGAGAGAGAGAGAGAGAGAGAGAGAGGGACTCCCAAGCAGTCTCCATGCTGAGTATGGAGCCTGACTCAGGGCTAGATCTCACGACTGTGAGATCACAGCCTGAGCCAATACCAAGAGTAAGAGGCTTAACTGGCCAAGTCACCCAGGTCCCCCTCAAACTTTCAAAATTATTATATTTGTTATGGCAGTCTATGATTTTTAAAAAAAAAAATTTTATGTTTATTTATTTTTGAGAGAGACAGAGTGTGAGGGGGAGGAGCAGAGAGAGAGGGAGACACAGAATCCGAAGCAGGCTCCAGGCTCCGAGCTGTCAGCATAGAGCCCGATGTCGGGCTCGAACGCATGGACCGCGAGATCGTGACCTGAGCTGAAGTCGGACGCTTAACCGACTGAGCCACCCAGGCGCCCCCAGTCTATGATCTTTGATGTCACTATTACAATTGTCTTGGGGTACCACAAGCCATGTCTATATAGGACAGACCTTGATAAATATTGTGTGCCTTCTAACTACTTTACCGACCAGCTGTCCCCCTCTCTCCCTCTCTTCAGACCTCCCTATTACCTGAGACACAACAATATTAAAACTAGGCTAATTAATAACTCTACCATGGCCTCTAAATGTTCAAGTGAAAAGAAGAATCACATGCCTTTCACTTTATTTCTTTTATTTGCTTATTTTTTTTTTTTAAGCAAGCTTCATGCCCAGTGCAGAGCACAACACAGGGCTTGAACTCGTGATCCCGAGATCAAGATCTGAGCTGAGGTCAAGAGTCAGCTTAACCGACTGAGCCACCCAAGTGCCCCACGCGCCTCTCACCTTAAGTCAAAAGCAGAAGTGATTAAGCTTGGCAAAGAAGGCCTGTCAAAAGGTAGACCAAAAGCTAGGCTTCTCGCGTCAAACACGCAACCAAATTACGCACACACTCACGAACGGTATGAAAAGGCAACATCCTTATTGCTGAGGTGGAGAAAGTCCTAACATTCCCTCACGCCCGAGTCTAAGCCACAGAAAGGCCCTCGCTCTTCAGTTCTGGGAAGTCCAAGAGAGGTGAGAAAGCTGCAGAAGAAACGTATGAAGCGACAGAGGTTGGTTCATGAGGTTAAGGGAAAAAAAACCCCATCTCCGTGACACCAAAGTGCAGGGCGAAGCAGCAGGTGTTGCTGTCGAAGCAGCAGCCAGTTACCTAGAAGATCCAGCTGAGATCATTAATAAAGGTGGCTACACCCAACAGTAGATTTTCGATGTAGACGAAACAGCCTTCTAGTGGAAGAAGGTGCCATCTGGGACTTTCATAGCTAGAGAGGAGAAGTCGATGCCCGGCTTCAAAGTTCCAAAGGACAGGCTGCCTCTCTTGTTAGGGGCTAATGCAGCTGGTGACTTTGAGATGAAGCCAGTGCTCATTTACCACTCTGAAAACCCTAGGCCCTTAAGAATTATGCTAAACCTGCTCAGTCTGTGCTCTATAAATGGAACACCAAAACACATCTGCTTACAATGTGACTTACTGCACCTTTGAAGCTCCTTCTCGAGACCTCCTGCTCAGAAAAAAAAAGCCCTCTCAAACTGTTACCGCTCACTGACAGTCCATCCGGCCACCCGAGAGCTCTGATGGAGATGTACCATGAGATGAATGTTCTTTTCATGCCTGCTAACACGACATCCGCTCTGCAGCCCGGGAATCAAGAAGCCATTTTGACTCTCAAGTGTTATTCCTTAAGAAATACATTTTGGGAGGCTTTAGCTGCCATAGATGAAGATTCCTCAGATAGATCTAGGCAAAGTCAGTTGAAAGCTTCTGGAAAGGACTCGTCACCATTCTTGAGGCAGTCATGATTCATGCAAAGAGGTCAAAATACCAACATTCCCAGGCGTTGGGAAGACTTGGATCCCAACCTTCACGATGACTTTGAGGGGCTCAAGTCTTCAGTGGAGGAAGTAATTGTGGGCATGGTGGGACCAGCAAAAGAACTAGAATTAGAAGTGGGGCCTGAAGACGTGACTGGATTGCTCTAACCTCATGATAAACCTCCACGGGCTGAGGAGTTGCTTCCTACGGAGGAGCCAAGAAAGCCGTTCTGTGCGTTGGAAACTACTCCTGGTGGAGACGCTGTGAAGACGGTTGAAATGACAACAAAGGATTTAGAATGTCGTGTAAACCAGTTAATAAAGCAGCAGCGGGGTTTGGGAGGATTGACTCCACTTTGAAAGGACATTTGTGTGCCAACTGCTGTCAAACAGCGTTTCATGCTACAAAGAAATCACTCATGAAAGGAAGATTCAATCGATGTGACAAACTCCACCATGCTCTTATTTGAAGAAATTGCCACAGTCACCCCAGCCTTCGGCAACCACCACCCTGATCAGTGAGCAGCCATCGACCTCAAGGCAAGCCCCTCCACCAGCAAAAAGATTACGACTCGCTGAAAGCTCCTGTGACGGTTAGCATGTTTAGCAATTAAGGAATTTTAATTCAGGTATGTGCATTGTTTTCTCGACATATTGCTATTGCACGCCTGAGACCCCAGTACGGTGTAAGCATAACTTTTATACACCCTGGGAAACCCAAAGCTTCGTTTGACTTGCTTTCTTGCCACATTCACTTTATTGCGGTGGTCTGGAACCAAAGCCACAGTATGGTCGCAGTGTGCAGATTTGGCCTTATGGCTCATAATTTATCTCTGGCCATCTTACTATAAATAGATTTGAAATTATTTGTGAGTTAAATTGTCCAAAAACTGTAGTGCAATCGGTGCTTTAGGTTGATACACAAAACATACCCTTCGGTTTCTGCTTATCAGCCCAGTGTACTGTGGGGCACGTCACTGAATTTTTCCAGTGGGGGTAACCCGTAAAAGTACAGGCCGGGTGCCTGGGTGGCTCGGTCAGTTGAGCGTCTGCCTCGGGTGAGAGAGGGAGACACAGGACTCGAAGCAGGCTCCAGGCTCCTCTGCGCTGTCAGCACAGAGCCCGATGTGGGGCTCAAACTCACAAACTGTGAGATCATGACCTGAGCCGAAGTCGGACGCTCAACCGACCGAGGCATGCAGGCACCCCTTTAAAAAAGTTTTCTAATGGTTACTTATTTTTGAGAGAGAAGAGTAGATTTCTTCAAGTGACTCTCAATTGGGAGAATTGTCCCTTCCTGAAAATGACACTTTCCTGATTAGCAGGACTGTGGGGCCATATAATAGAAGAGTCATTCCCAGGTATTTAGAATGCTCTGGCTATCTGGGCACAGAGTCACGGCCTGTCAGTTTATTGTATTAATTTTTCATTTAGTCATAATCATTCAAAGTCCGCCCAAAGGCAGAGAGCACGTTGCATTCATGGCGTGCACCACTGAATCAAGGCTGACCACAGCGGTTCCTGTTCTGTGTATACGTATACAACAAAGGTTAGAGTGGAAATATTCACATAGTGGTACACTTTTTACCAGACACAAGAATATGAAACCTCTGGTGGTGCCTTAAATAAAATACAGCCTATGAACAACTTCTATTATCCAGGAATAAATCTACCAAAAATATATAAAAGTCTTCACGAGCCTAAGCACCAAAGGATATAAAAAGAAGACTTGAATAGTTACCCCATGTTCTTGGACGGAGAGAGTCAATGTGTAAAGATGTCAATTCTTTTGGATTAATCAATGCAATTTCAATGGAAATCCCCACAGGAATTTTTCCTTATGCATCTACTACATGCCCTGGAAAAAGCAGTCCCTTCCCTTACCCGTCGATGTCGGGACGGTGATGCTCTTAGTGACAAAGAAACTCTATAATGACCCTCTCCATGGCAGAGTAGTACAGTCAAGTGGCTTTTCCTCACATTTATTAAAATCTGGGTTTTCTGGGACATAGGAGGCCGCTCAGATAATTTACATGACTGATGTCATTCTGTTTTCTCCCTTCTTTTCTAAAAATACAGCCTGCAACGGGGTCTGGGCTGCTGGCCCACATGTTGCATTTCCATAGCTGAAAATCCTGGAAAGCAGGAAAAAAGCCCAATTTCTCTCCAACCCATCACTAGTGACCTACTTCATGAATGACTGAATATAATTGGGAGGAATAGGTAGAGAAGAAAAGAGAAACAGAAAGGCAATAAAAATTGAAAGAGGGAGACCGGGCTGATACCCTAACAATGCGGTACACTTACAAAGAGTTTTCGTCCTCATGGTCTCTTTTATTTATCGCAGCAATTCTGGGAAGTGGGTTGGGCATGTTAATTCAGTCTGTTCCGTTTAGTTTGCAGAGAAGGAAGGAGGCACAGAAGCCTTGCATTGGAAACCCAGGGAAGGGCAGAGATGGGTTATTTTTCTCTCTTTAGGCAATACAGCCTATGGAAAGAGCCAGAGCTTCAGATTCAGGCGGGCTTGCATCCAAACCTAGACAGAGAGCGTTCTCAAAATGGAAAAGATAAGGGAGCGCTTTGTGGTGGTGGCGGTGGTGACAGGGCTTTGAAGCAAAACCGGTTTCAAAGTGTTGGGAGGGTGAGGAAGCGCATTTCTGATGAGGACAAGGATCAGACGGACCCGGAGTTGAGAAAGCACTTAGCTGAGGGCCCGGTGGAAAATGGTCTCAGATGTGGAGGGTTATAAAGAGAGCATCGCAAGAAATGAAGGCTGGGTAGAAGAGGTTGAATGCCTAGTGGAGACCCTGAGGGTGACTGTTCCGACTGTCCAGAGCCCTGAAAATTTCAGAGGGGTGGGTGGGTCAGCGTGCTTTGGGATCTGACAGACCTTCATTTTTGCCCTGATTACTCACTGGCTCAGCGATCTTGGGAAGTTACTTATCCTTTTATGTCTCCAGTTCTTCATCTGCAAAATGCAGAAATAGAGGCTTATATGGTTGTTTTAAGGATTGGATGAGTTAGTGAATGGGGCACGGTACATGCCATGTGGAATTTACTCAATAAATATGATGATGATCATGATAAAAAGAACATGGAAATGACATGATGACAGGCTACTGGTTAAACGGAAAAGGTCAGTTAGACCTCAAATTATCCATTCATTACAAAGTATTGCTTGGCTGGGAAAGCAGCCCGTTATAGGCAAGGCATGTTTTTCAGATTCTTCCCTGTAAATACATTTGAGCGCACGGTGCAAGGTTTGCGCTCTTTCAGGTTCATGTGGTCAGAATCGGAATCTTAAAATTACCTTCCACCCGCCTTCCTCGCCCCCTCCAAAATGCATTATCCATGAGCTGTCCGTTCCGACCGCTTCTAACGTGCTCTTTCCAAAGGCGCGACTAGGAAACATGATGAAAACTTTTGGAGATTCCATTTAGGAAGGAAACACAAAGAGAGCACCCCAGTTCACACTCAAGCGCTCCTCTACATGCGAACATATTTCAAAAAATAAACCCTCTTTCTAACTAATCAGAAGGAAATCTGCTCTCCACTCAAAGGCCGCTGCATAGATATTAACAACATGGAGAGAAGAAAATGGCTCATTAATGATTCATGAGAATCACTGTCACCATCAACCAAAGCGTGTTTCGTGATGGGTAAAATGTCTTGTTTAGCGCGCGCGCGCGCGCGCGCGCGCGCACACACACACACACACTCCTGCTTGCCAAACCTCCTGCCGCTTTGGGCCTTTCTTGGCTGTCATAGTGTAAGTCACCACTAGAGGGAGCCCAAGTTTCTTTGGTCCTGGGCTCGTCACTCTTCCGGTACCGCAGGGTGCACTTTGGGGGCGAGGTAAATAAAGCTTTGTTGAGGGGGCTGTCTGGCACATTGCAGGGTGTGCAGCAGGATCCCCGGCCTCTGCTCCCTAGATTCCAGTAGCAACAAGCACCCTTCTCCCAGTTGGGACCATCCACATATCTCCAGGCAGCACCACGTATCCCTTGGGGTGGCGGTTGAGGGGCGTTTGTCCTCCAGTTGAACCACGGCTCTGATGGAGCCCGCGGAGCTGGTGGGTCCCCCCCAAACTTTGGTCTCTGACAGAAAAGCGGGGCAGAACGGAGAGAGTGGCGAGGCCAGTCCTGTGAGTAGCCCAGGGAGAAGCAGGAGGCACGACGAAGGGGCGATCTGCTCCCCTCCCAGCCACGAAGGTGTTATCAGAGCCCGGGCATCCTGGCCAGGCTTTACGAGGAGAGAAAACACTGTCAAGGGCCGTCTGGGGTGGGGGGGAGCCGAGGCACTGCTGTTCTCCTCAGGCTTTTGGTAGCCGCTCAAATGATTTGTTAATTATTCATTACTATTTGTCATAAAATCCTGAAGCTCTGCCAAGTGGTAGCAGGCGGGCAATACTCAAGAAGGGGGACACGTCTTTTCCTATTTTCCAGCGACTATCGGACATGGAGGGACTTTGAAAACACACACAGGACCCCGGGCGCCGGCCCTGGAACGTGCAGATGGAAGGTCTAGGAACGACGTCTCGGTGGCATCATCGTCTGGGGCCCTGCGTGTTGCATTCTCCATCCAGACTCCCTGCTCCATTTGTTGCCGAGATCACAAGGCCGGAGGAAAAAGCCTTGGGGGTGGGGGCTTCCAGAATGAAAACAAAATCCCAGGCACAGTCCGTGCTGAGACTCTCCTATTTCAGAGCCTCCCCTCCAACTCCCCGCAGGGGTGGACACAGTCCAACCAGCGAGGGGCCCCCCTTTCTTTTCTCTTCTCTCCCACCCCTCCTCTGCCCCCCAAGGCCCCTTTTGTGATGCCTCCTCCCTCTTTATTTCCCCGATATGCCCTCCTTTGATGTGCATTTTAACCAGATGAAACTATGTGGGTTATGGCTGGGGAGCTGGGGCTGAAGTGACAGGAGCCCCGGACCATGCAAACCCCCCAGGATGGCCTTGCTTGGAGCCCCACAGAAAGGAGACCCGCAAGGCTTAACTCCTGAAATGGAGCCAAGGCTCTACAGTGCAGTGAATTTCCGTGAAGTCAGAAACTCAAATTCCAGAGACACAAAGATTCCTCACCCCAGGGGGGCTAGAACTGAGGCCTGGTTCCTCTGATGTGTGGGAAGGCAATGTGGGACCCCAGTGTGCCAGGCCCATGGAGCTGGCGAAACCACAGAGGTCCATCCTGGTTTTTTTAGGGATCCCCCTCAAGGAGTTCCGGGGACGTAGTAGCTCTTTTCTTGACGAGTGTTGTTTAGAATCTAGAGTTCATCCCTTGGCAACTCCACCTGAGCACCGAGCACAGGCGCGCAGCACGGGTCAGCGAGGACACTACAGGCTGCCCCGAATGGAGCAAAGGGCTGTTTCTCTACCAGAGGGAGAAGTCCCCCACTTTCCCCTGTGACCTGCATCCCAGCTGGGGCACTGAGACCTTGTCCTCGTTCCTGGTACGGTCAGCATACAGTAGCTGACCAGTTCACAGACGGATCCAAGCACGTCAGCAAGGTATTAAGAAGCCTGTAAAATCTGGTGGTGATGGGAGAGTGGGAGAAACATCGCACAGAGTAGCCAGAGAGAGGCTGGGAATAGCCTCAGGGCTGTCAAACGAGCCCCTGACAACTGGTTCTTATTAACGCTTATAGAGAGTCCGGGGGGGGGGGGGGGGGTGGGCCGTGTCTTTGTTCTAGAATTTTATAAAATGTTTATTCATTCAATATTTATTATTCATTTATTCATTCAGTAATCATTCATTAAATACATACCTATTCAATAATATTTATTGATGGATTCAATAGTATTTGCTTGTTCATTCAATATTGATTCAATATTCATTCAGTAAACATTTATTGAGCACCTACTATGGGTCGGTCGCTGTTTTGGGCTCTGGGGAATCTGTCAGGGAAGAAAATAGAGACTTGTGTCTGTGGAGCTTTTGTGGGGCACCACTCACCTTACCTTACACTTGACTCAATCTTCACAATAAACATGCATGGGATGCATTCTTGTCCCCATTTCACGAATGGGGAAACTGAAGTTTTCTGAAGTTCAAATAACAATGTCGATATTAAAAGGTAGAAATGGGAATCAAGGTCAGGTTCGTGTGACCCCAGATCTGTATTCTTGCTGCTCATCTGTGGAGATGTCCTTTTGCCTGAGGATTTATCTCTGGAATTTATTCTCAGAGAGGAACTAACCAACTTACACACAAGGTGCCACAGGCAGAAAACCAACCAACTCAGCCAACCCACTCAAACTGAATGTCCAAGGATGGATGTATGTTCACTGGGAAGCATGATCTTATCAGATCCTAGCTGCATAATACGGTATTTAGCAAGCCTTTATGAATGCGGAAGGAACTTTTAAGAACTTGCCAAATTTAAAATAAAGGTAACTAGTGCAGAAAAAATGCTCGTACTTGTACTTCCTTCTGGGAGGCAGAAGAAAAGGCTAATTAAAAGAAACCTCTTGACTAGTAAGATAAGGTGGGAAGATATGGGTCTAAGGCTTTCCAGGGGCTGGGAGGGCAGCCATTTTCAACATCTCGCATGATAAAGACACAAGAAATACATACTTACATGGGAAAGAGATCCTTTGTTCACAAGAACCCAGATGGAGCAGAGGGGTGGCAATGGGTATTCCATTTGGTTTGAGAAGCTTTAAATTTGTTGCACTATTTCTAAGTATATGAAAATCACCGCCCATAGCGACTCTTTCCTTGTTCCTTTTCTTTGTACTTCTGTCAGGGAGAACTTGGGACATGAGATACAATCTGCCTTAGCAGCACATGGCAGAGACTACTCGGGAGATGGGGTGGAGATGTGGAGGGTGTATATGAAGAAGGAGCTAACATGTGTGAGAGCTTTTTGCAGGCTAGGTGTTTTACTTACATATTTCATGAAATTTCAACACAACTTCAAGAGGTAGATATAATCACACTCACTCACAGATGAGAGAATTAAGACTCTAAACCAGCAAACTGCCCAAGATCGCACAGCTGGAAAGAGACAGAACCAAATCCTCCTCCTTTATTGTTTCCCCAGAGAAATCATAGACCCTTCTCATTTGAAGGAATTTATTGCTGATCACGGCGATGAAGCAGTCAAGGAGTAACACCTACAATAAGTGTGAGGAGTTGCAAAGTCTACCCTCATATAAAATCTGTCTCTGAAACCAGAGGCAAAGGAGGAGCTACTGTTTGGAACGAAAATAAGTCCAGAGATATTGGCAGCTTCTCACGCCCCAGCCTCTGCCCCTCATGCCCTCCTTCGTCTCTCCCTATATCCCTGACCGTACCTCATGCCTACATGTTCCACACTCACCCACCAGGTAACGTAAGTGGAGCAGGGACAGGGGAACAGATTCAACCTTATGTTGAATGGCTGTTGGCCTCTGTCTACTTTCCGGGGGCCGTCTCTTTCCCCTTCCGGGGAACGATCTTTTTGGTGTCCATTTTTTTTTTCCAAGTTGGCAAGTATACCAACATTAGGATGTGGAGGGATAAAATGAACTTGGCAAGGCCCTGAATTCCTTTAGCAATGGGTTGACACAGAGCCCTCCTGTCAGAGGGCCCCAACTTGATTCTTGCTACTCAGCAGGCCACTCACAAGTTTGGCAAAGCACAGTCTCAGCCACGGAGGATGGGGGCTCAGTTAAAACAAAGGCCTGGAGACTCACCTGGACTCGATCACCTGCCAAGCTGTGTAGCCTGAGGTGAATTTCTAGGACTCAGTTTCACTATCTGGCAAAGGGATGGGACACACTGTCAACCTGAAAGAGTTGGTGTAAGGATGAGATGAGATAATGATCAACACTCTGGTGCTTCACAAACTTCCCTGATGATGAGAATCACCCAGATGCTTGTTCATGGACGGCTTCCCAGGAGTCTTCTCTGGAACTGCAGATTTGGTGGGATTAGGTTGGGGCCTATGGTTTGGTTTTATCAATGTATCGATTGACTGATTGGTTCATTGACTCATTCATAGATTCATTCATTCATTCATTCATTCATTATATTAAGCTCCACAATGTATTCGAATATTTAGCATAATGAAGGTTTGGGAAACATTGTTTTTAGTGATCGATAAATATTAGTTCATTGATGTTATTCTTTCTCCTGGTGACCTCTTAGCCAGTGGCTCAAATCCCAGCCCTTTAAAACTCTGTAACCCTCTCAGTTGGCTATATTTTATGACTTTTTAAAGGACTGGTTCCTCAGAATCACAGCTTTGGTTTGGGCCATGTTGAGATTCCTGTATTCCTCTCACTGATATAACTTAGGCACAGTCAGTGAGTTTGCCTTTGCCCCACAGTCGTGTTCTAAAATGACTCCTAAATTCCAAGTTTGGATGGGACTTAGTCTTATGCATTTCACTGGTTTCACTGGTTTCATTCAGTAGATGCCTGAGACTCATTGGCTAGAAGCTGAGCATGTGGGCTCTTTTGTGGTTAATTAGCTGTGTTTCCACTTCCCCTCCTGTTTCTACCCCTATCTTATATTCCCTTTCAGACATTGGGTTTGCAAGAACCTCATTTTCAGCCTACACTCCTGAGGAAGGCCTCCCCCATATCTTGGCTGCCATCTTGGTTCTGCCTGGGGAGCTTTCAAACTCTAACTCGAATAAATGAATGAGACATAAAGACTGTTAGGACTGAAATGTATAAATGACTATGCTTTTTCTAGGTGGTTTTTTATGGTATACTTAAATATTTCAAATCAAAAATTTCCCAAATATTCCATCTCTGTTGTGCTAAATAACTACATTTTTTTTTAAAAAAGAGTTATATTGAGGATTACGACATGAGAGACAGACAGACTAGCAGGTGCTATAGCACTAAAGTGAGCGGTATGACCTTCAGCAGGTTCATTACCTCTCTGTGCCTCGATTTGTTTACCTGAAAATAAACACAATATTAATATCCAGCTCATGGCTTGCTGCGAGGGTTAAAACGAGTTCATACAGGCCACGTGTGGAGAAGAGTGCCTGGTACAGTTTGTTTTCAAACTATCCCTATTCAGACTCCATGAACCCACTTCCAAAAGGTAACTTTCTCTCTTCCTTGGTTTACTCTCCTGGAAGAAAGAATCTCATTGCCCTAGCTTACCTTCCTACCCCTTCTATGGATGAACTTCACAGGGCCAGATGATCGTCTCCAGACTGGTTAACAAGAGCAGGATTAGAGGAATTGCATGGTACAAAAATCTGGCTGCTTAGGCGGCAGGGGATTGGGGTAGGGCGATTTCCTTGAGAGACAGCATGGACGAGCAGGCAGGCAACGAATAGCATCTTGTAGTATAAATTCAAGACCATATGTCCACAGCAGTTTTATTCAGAGTTTCTTTCATGAATTCTGATTGCTGTGAGAACCAGACAAGGGGCCAGGGGAATGGAACCTAGATTCTGCCCAAAGTTTGCTGTTGAGACCTTTGATGAGTCACTTTATCCCTCCCACCCCCACTGCCCCATGGGCGTCAGAGTCCTCATCTGTGAAGAGGATGGAATGGGGTGGGTGAACTCTAAGTTTCTCTTCACCTCCAAGACAAAAAAAAAAAAAAAGAAGAATAGAAATGGAGAGGCATGGTGCCTAAAATCTGACCTTGGACCACGAAAAAGAAATGGAAATGGAGAGGCATGGTGCCTAAAATCTGACCTTGGACCAGAAATGGTTAGGTAATTGAGCTGGATGCATAGTTTAAAGCATTAATGATCTGAAAAATTCCATATGTACTGATATTCTTGGAGACAATTATCTATACAGTAAGCATATGTTGAATTAGCATAAGGTTGCTATTAAAAAATACTGTGGAAATGAAATCTAAACTTCTTTAATCGTAGGAAGCAACAAACTCAAAATCACTGAGGCAGTGTTTCACTTAAACAAGTTTGATGACTAAAGCTCCAACTTCCTTCCTCACAGCACTGACATCGCACATTTTGGATGAGAAGTCTAGATGAAACTTGAATGCTTCTAAGTCGATTTGCCTGCTCCCTGAGGTCAGGTGTCGGCTCGTCTTTAATCACTGTTGTCCTGTGGCTGGGCTTATTTATAAACAAGTCGGCTAGTAAAATGCAAACCACATGTGGAATGCAACCCAGAAGTGTTGCCAAGGCTTGAGCCAAACACTGATTTTATAGGAATGGAAATGTGCAGTAAGTGACATGGGGAAAATGGGACTTTCCCCCCCAAACAGTCATGAAGACTGCAAAGCTACCAAATTATAGCCATTAGTTAGGAAGAACACTAAATTCGCCCATCTTTGGACATTGGATACCTTGGCCAGACTTTATCTACATAGTTCTTTTGCCCAGTTGGGAGTGGAATTTAAGGTTTGTCTGGTTTCACTTTTGCTGCTTTAAAAGCAGCAAATACCTACTTTGTTCCTTGTTTTGTCTGCCAACGGGCCCTGGAACTTTTCCAGGGAATTTAGTCTGCCGCGTTACCAAACCAATTAGTGATGTTCAACCTCAGAATGGCCAGACATCATGGTCATGTCCAGTCTGAGCTACCTTCCAGCTGGGAAAATAGGCTTATCACCTAAGGCCCCTGAAGTGATTGGTTCACCCACGTTGCTCAGACTTAGAGTCCTCAGGTCCTACTGCCCTGAGCTACTTGGCAAACCTCATTCTCTGCTTTATCCCGGAAAACCCGTAGGGGACATTTTCCCTTCAATGAGTTCCCCTGCTCTTTAGACGACTGGTAATAGGCATCCTCACATAGTCAAAACAGTACTGATGGGGGGTCACGAACAACAATTTGCCTTGAACCTATAGATCATTGGGTTGACCGAAATCCTGAGGTGGATTTTGTGTCCCTTGCAGTAGAATACTTTCCAACACAGTATTTTCTGACGATATGCGCACTTAAGTGAGCACTATAAATGTACATGTTGCTGTGTTTTCTGAAATGGCTCCAGGTTAGGTCCAAGTTATGGATGAAGACCTATCATCCCCAATATTCTCCAGCCTGGTGCTATGCACCGTGGTGGCCCATGGACCAGTGTCCCTCTGCAAAACCTTCTATTCCAGGTCTCCAGTGGGGTAAGTACAAAAGTGGAAAGTAAGGGCTTAGAAATGTTAGGGCGATTTTACAGAGTAACTTTTAACGTCCGCTGAACCCAGTAATTAAAGCTTGGAGCTTGCATTTGTATGACTTTTGAAGCCTCACTTGTCTAGTTGTTCATTCGGATCGCAATTTGCAGAAGTGTTCATCTGCAACAGATTGAAAACGAAGAACCAAACCCAAACTAGTCCTTCCCCACAGATAGCTTGAGAAGCGCGGCTTCAAAATTTCTTCCGCTTTTCTCTCTAGCTTTCATGAACCACATCCAGTGAAGTCCCTTAACATCGAGGTTTTAAAAAGAGAACTCAGTGTTCAGCACCTCGTGGTGTGGATTTTCCCTGCACCCCACCCACCACCCAAGAACAGGGGATTTATGTAGTTCTGGAGGTAATGGCATGAATACCTCTGAGGTCTCAGAGTCGGGGGGTATTTCAGAACCCCGCCCCTCAATACTCCTGGGGAAACACTAAAGGACAGGTTATGTCTCATTAGGGATCCCTTGGAAAATCCAGTTGTATAATAAACATTATACAAACAGTCTGTCACCAAAGGATTTAATTTTTGACCCGGTGGCAATAGAGAACCAATGGTCATCTGCCACATGGCCAAGATTCTAAGACTAGAATTAAGGGTCATCCTTTGGATTCTGTCACTTCATAATTTTCAGGGAAGAAAGCCTTGAAGAGGTTCCTAGTTTAGTAGAGAAGTCAATCCAGTCTTATTAAAAGTAAGCTGCTTGCAAGTCTTGGTAGCAAACTCATCAAGCCCAAAGGAGTGAGTTTTTCACGAACGGCCCTTCCAGCCACGTTTCCACGCGGGGTTTTCCCAGCCTTCTCTCCCAGCATCACAGTCCTGCAACACTGGCCCCGTATCTGCCCCTCATTTCACCCATGCCACACAGCCCACCCTCTAATCCTTGAGTCAGTCACCCTGTGCCATATACTGCCTGGCGCTTGTCACACCTGCTCTCAAAGAATATTCCAGAAAAAAGAAATAACACGCTCTTCATTCTTTTTTTTTTTTTTTTCATTTTATCTAGGCCCATAGGATTTTCTCGGTGTCACCACCTTTACTGGGAAATTAATAGGTTTGTTTTCCAGTTGTGGAAAGGAGAGATTTCCAACATGCGATGCGTCGTTTTTCTTGAGTAACTGTTCTTGTTTCTTTTGCTGTCACCCCCTAAGTGCTGGCCCTAGAACTGGCTCCACTCCGCGTCGGGGTCACTGAGCAGGCTTCGGGGGGCTGCTGGACATAGTGTGAAGAGGGAATGAGGCTATGCAACCCTCATAGAAACCGCACAGGACAGGAGTATAAGATGTATACTAAGTACATGTGTTCTGCTTTCAGGCAATGTTTTCCTCTAACACTTACCGGGCACTTCATATGTGCTCCGTAACTAATTTCACCTTCATAACAGCTCATGAAGGAGGTACCATTATTACTACCCCAATTTTGTATTATTACCCCAACTACCCCAAACGAAGCGTAGTTTCCTCACTTGAGGGATTTACCCAAGGTCACTCAGCAGGAAATTGTAGAGCTGTGACTTGAGCCCAGACAGTCTGGCTCCAGGGCCTAGCCTCCCAGGTTTCCCGCAAATTCAAAACAGAGATAACAGCTTTTGGACCATTAAGGTGACAAAACAGAGCCTGTGGAGCCTGTACTCATAACCTCAAAAAGTGAGGAGAAAAACCTTCAAGCCTGAGTGGTTCATTCCGGAAACTGAAAACCTGTAGCAGGCCAGGGCCAAAGGCAGATGAGAATTTGTCCCACATTACTCAAATTAACTCCCTGAGTTCCAAAGGATCCGGGTCATCAATCAGCAATGCTATTGGAATTATCAATAATGAAAAAGGACTTAATGCATCCAACCTCAGAAAACACAGTTCTTGGCCTCTCACTACAATTAGGAGTCAGAGCTAAAGTCAATAGAAAGCAAGTTTGAAACAAAATGAAATCAATTCTGACCCTAATCCCTAAACCAAATATAGGGTTCAAAAAGAAGGTGATAGAATTTTTTTCTGATTAATTTTCAAGTGACAAGAATAAGGTCAATTTCCTGGAGTTTTCTAAGTGCTTTTCCTTTTTCATCAAGGAAGATGAACTCAATTGGGAAAAAAACCCTTAATGCTAATTGATAAGGAAAAATAATAAATAAATTGAACCAAGAAGAGAAAAGACTTGTGTATTGAAAACTACAAGACATTAATGAAAGAAACTGAAAACACAAATAAATGGAAAGATATTCCATGTTCACGGATTGTAAGAATTAAAGCTGTTAAAACATCCATACTACCCAAAGCATTATACAGATTCAATACAATTCCTATCAAAATTCCAATGGAATTTCTCACAGAAATAGAATAAATCCTCCTAAAAATTGTATGGAACTACAAAAAAACATGAATAGCAAAAGCAATCTTGAGAAAGAAGAACACAGCTGGAAGTATCACACTCCCTGATTTCACACTGTATTACAAAGCTACCGTAATTAAAACAGTATGGTATTGGAAAAAAAAAGAGATCCTTTGATCAATGGAACAGAAAAAACCCATGCATACTTGGTCAAATAATTTACAACACAGAAAAGTCAAGCATACACAATGGGGAAAGGACAGTCTATTCAATAAATGGTGTTGGGAGAATCAGACAGCCAGATGCAGAAGAATGAAACTTGGTCACTCTTACACCACACACAAAAATTAACTCAAACTGCTAATTAAAGACTTGAATGTAAGACCTGAAACCCCAAAACTCCTAGAAGAAATCATAGGCAGTAAACTCCTTCACATGGGTCTTGGCAATGATTTTTTTTTTTTTAATCTGACACTCAACACAAAGGCAACAAAAGCAAAACTCAACAAGTGGGACTACATCAAATGGAAAAGGTCTGCACACCAAAGAAAATCATCAACAAAATAAAAAAGTAACCTACTGAGTGAGAGAATATATTTGCAAATCATATATCTGATAAGCGGCCAATATTCAAAATATATAAAGAACTCCTACAACTCAACAGTGAAAAAAAAACCCAAATAATTTGATTAAAAATGCGCAGAAGATCTGAATAGACATTTTTCCAAAGAAGACATACAGATGCTCAACAGGTTCATGAAAAGATGCTCAACATCATTAATCATCAGGAAAATGCAAATCAAAACCACAAGGCGACCTCCCCTCACACCTGTTAGAATGCCTATTAATCAAAAGGATTAGAAATAACAAGTGTTGGAGAGGATAGTGAGAAGAAAGAACCATGTGCACGGTTGGTGGGAATGTAAATTGGTACACTTACAGTGGAAAATAGTATAGAAGTTTCTACTTCCACTTCTGGGTTTTCATCTAAAGGAAATGAAAACACTAACTTGAAAAGATAAATGCACCACCCGGTACATTTCAGCATTATTTGCAACAGCCAAGAGATATGGACACAACTTAAGTAACCTAAGTGTCTACTGATGGACGAATGGATAAAGAAATTGTGGTGCGTGTGTGTGTGTGTGTGTGTGTGTGTACGTATATATCTTGTCAGTTGCAACAACGTGGGTGGACCTTGAGGGCATTATGCTGAGTGAAATAGTTCAAACAGAGAAAGACAAACACCATATTATCTCACTCATATATGGAATCTAAAAAAAAAAAAAAAGCTCATAGATACAGACAACAGATTGGTGGATGGCGGAGGCGGGGCATGGGGAATGAGAGAAATAGGTGAACCGGTTGTTTGCTTGTTTTTAGTTTTTTTTGTTTAAATAAATTATTACAAAAAGAAAAAGAAAAAATAGAATGGGTGAAAGTGGTCAAAGGGTACAAACTTTCGGTTATTAAATAAGTTCTGGGGATCTAAAGTACAGCAGGGTGACTGTGGTTAACAGTATTGTATTGTGTACTTGAAAGTTGCTAAGAGTAGATCTTAAAAGTTCTCACCCCAAACAAAAAAGCGTTAAGTATGAGAAGTGATGGGTGTGTTAATTAACCTTATTGTGGTCACCGTTTCACCATATACATGTATATAAAATCATCACGTTGTACACCTTAAACTTACACAATGTTATATGTCAATTATATCTCAGTAAAGCTTGGGGAAAGAAAGAAAAAGGAAAACAAAAAAAAAATAATAGAAAGTGGAAAAAAATACTAACAGGTTAATATTTTATTTGTATCCATGAACTAACAGGGAATATTGATGGCACCCACCCTAGGCACCTTGACTCATTCCCTCAAACATGCATAGGGATGTAAGCCAGACTGATTTTCAAGGTCAGATATTGGCTGTTGGCCTCTCATGATTTTCACCAGTAAGTTGACTTAATGGGTTATGTAATAGGATTCAAAATTCCCATATGCTATTATGTATAGTCTTCTGGATAATTTCTGGAGGCTTTTCATTGCTTTAGGATTCTTTGTCCTTTTAAGTGCATCATGTAAAATTCTTGATTAATTTCTTGATGTTAACATCACAAATGGATTTAGGTACCAATACAAACACTGGAAACTTAAGCTTTTTTAAAAAAATTTTTTAATGTTCATTTATTTTTGACAGAGAGAGAGAGAGAGAGAGAGAGACAGAGCATGAGCGGGGGAGGGGCAGAGAGAGAGGGAGACACAGAATCCAAAGCAGGCTCCAGGCTCTGAACTGTCAGCACAGAGCCCGACACGGGGCTCAAACTCACAGACCGTGAGATCATGACCTGAGCCGAAGTTGGACACTCAACCGACTGAGCCACCCAGGCGCCCCATAAGCTTTTGAACAAAAACCCAACAACCAACCAAAAGACAACAGAAAACCCCAACAATCCCCAGGAACGGAACATGGGGGGGTGACATATATGGCCATGATCTTTTCTTTTTTTTTTTTTTTTTGGCCATGATCTTTTCAATTGTTAAAGACCACAACCATTTCTCAGATTAAAACTCTGTGAATAAATGAACACATTCCATGTGCAAAATGATAGAAAAAATTACGATAGAAACAATCCGTTTTGTAGCTTCTGGCTCATAATGTTCAAGCGAATAAAGATCACATTAGGAATTGCAATTTCTCAGTGCGCTAAATAAATACTAGAATACATACATTTCTCTTTCTTTGCTTTTAGGGGTATTTGCCATGGTTATGAGGAGTGCTTATCCTAAGAGTGCATGGAACAGTTAGATAATGTTAAAAATATCTTAAAACAAGCAGCATCTAGCTGCAGCTGATTATATCAATGGCACTCCATTCTTCCTGAGGTAGTGTGGATGGGACAGTATTCCATAAGCATGTGACATCAGGGGGAATGAGTGCCTACCAAGTATGGGATACGTTAATTAAGCCAGAGAGCAAAAAAACACATTTTTTTCTTTAATTATTTTAATTATAATATATGCTTATATAGTAGTATGTCAGGTAAAATTAAAAATTCCCCTTTGAAGCAGTGGTAGGTATCATTTCAAATATGTTTCTAAGCATGCATGTGAATATATGTCTAAAGAATAAAGCATTACCAATTCAGATTTCTTTATCTTGTTTACTTTTTTTAGAGACAGCATGTGCATGAGTGGGGTGGGGGGGGTGCAGAGAGAGAGGGAGAGAGGGAATCTTGAGCATTGGAGCCTGTCACAGGGCTTGATCCCACCACCCTGGGGTCATGACCTGAGCCGGAAGCAAGAGTCAGGCACTCAACTGAGGGAGCTGTCCAGGCGCCCTTAACCTCTTCAGACATCGGCACCATCCACATAACGGAATTGCTCTAAACGAAGTTTTAAAATTATTAGCATTGAAACTATCATGTCACGTACTAGGAGAGGGTAATTTTTTTTTCCTGTGTGGTCCATGGTATCTACTGGGAGTGCGTTGGTTGGTTGCCACGGAGATTTGTTGGGTCAAATATTGTGCAGAGAGGTTGGTGGTCATTTGGTGATTCATGAGTTGGGTTGCGTTAGGGTTATCTATCTGTTGTAGCAATAATAACACTTAAGACATTGACTTGGAATTGTGCAAATATATTCCACATCCCATTCTTAATCCGTAATCCATAGACTAGAAAGTGAAACTAAGAAGATGCACTGGGTTCTTTTGTACTTAGATTAGTAGATCTAGGGTAGTTAATCTGATCGTATTACAGATATTTTGGCAAAGAATACATCCGTTATATTTATAACCCTGATGTTGACCCATGCCCTCCTGCCCCATGATATCTAGATCAAGGGTTTGCAACCCCTGGTGTTAGGCCGTGCGGAAGTCTAATGCCTTCCCCCAAATTTCTGCAGGTTTTCACAACAGAGTGTGTGGGCGGGGGGTGGGGGGGGTGGGATGTGACCAAAGCTGGGCAGGGCCCCTGCCTCGGTACCTACTGTCTCAGTCTTGGTTCCCCACCTCTGACTCAGACGGGCAACTCGGCCCCTTCTTGGATTTATACCTCCATCCGCACACCTCCTCATACATGGAACGCACACCATCATGTTCCTGCTCAGGCACACACATGTCCACACCAAGAAATAGTGACCCTATTCGCAGTTGGAGTGTTATGAGGCAGAATTCCCACCATAATGGACATGGCAAACAACCTACAGTCATTCATTGACTATTTGTGTTCTTGCCCATCTTGCCCCAGGTAGCTGCTTGCTCCCTTTTGTATTAGATGCTGCCGACCTCCGACCACTTCTCTCCTTCTTTCTCTCTCCTCTCCTCATCTTTTCTGCTGTCCTCGCCCTCCTTCAAATATGCAGAACAAGTTAGACTTTCTCACCTCTGTACAATCTCCATCTTCAAACCCATGAGTAGAATCATCTAACAGGGTCCACCCCCAAAAGACATTATGACTGTAAAAAGGAAAAAAGCCACAAATATTTATAGGTCATTTTGGTAGTGTTGTGTTTTACAAGATGGGATCAAAGGATACATAGTGTTCTGCAATTTGCTTTCTTATCTTTCATCACAAAAAGCACTATGGATAATATCCATGTCATTTCAAGCAATTTCATGGATAGTATCCCATAATACATTAAATTTAGGAATCCTCTCTATCAATGGATAACCAATATATTTTTAATTTTTTCCTTCAACTTTTCACTATCATAATGATGTTTTTGCATCTGTGTGAGTGAATTGCTATAGGAAAAACCCTAGAAGTAGAATTACAGGATAAGTGGTAAGCACATTTAAAATTTTGGGGGCATTTGGGTGGCTCAGTCGGTTAAGTGTCCGACTTCGGCTGAGGTCATGATCTCAAGGCTTGTGAGTTCGAGCCCTGCATTGGGCTCTGTGCTGACAGCTCAGAGCCTGGAGCCTGCTTTGGATTCTGTGTCTCCCTCTCTCTGCTCCTCCCCTGATCGCATTCTGTCTCTCTGTCTCAAATAAATAAATAGGGGCGCCTGGGTGGCGCAGTCGGTTAAGCGTCCGACTTCAGCCAGGTCACGATCTCGCGGTCCGTGAGTTCGAGCCCCGCGTCAGGCTCTGGGCTGATGGCTCGGAGCCTGGAGCCTGTTTCCGATTCTGTGTCTCCCTCTCTCTCTGCCCCTCCCCCATTCATGCTCTGTCTCTCTGTCCCAAAAATAAATAAACGTTGAAAAAAAAATTTTTTTTAAATAAATAAATAAATAAATAAACATTAATTTAAAAAATTGTTCTGATAGACTCTTTCAAACTGTTCATAAAATAGCATGTGTATTCATTCCCATTAACAAGGTACACATTCACAAGGGATATTTTTAAAGCCTCTTATAACAATTTTAAACAGCCACTGGCATATTACATCATCCTTGCAGATGCTAGATGGTTAGGATTAGACCAAGAAGTGATTTCTAAACATTGCCACCTGAAACCCACTACAATCCTGCCTAACAGGAATAAATGATAAGAAATAAAACTGAATAGGGATCCAAAATCCTTGGCTGAACGAAAGAAAAGAGAATCTAGGTCTGGTTAGGGTTTGAGTAGGTTGCCAAGTTTAGAGACATTGACCTCGAATGTTGGAGGAAAGGTGAAAACGAGCCCCTTGTGCCAAGACTACCGGAGACCCAAGACTGTGGGTCATGTTCCAGCAAGCTCTGGTGGAATTGCTGTCTTCTCCTTCTCTTTATGGGTAAGGCCCTCACGGGACTGAAACCTATGCTACCAGATTTCAGAACCAAAGCCCCTACGGAGAAAGAGCGGTGGGAGTCACAGAGGGCTGTGCCTAAATCTCCAGGCAAGAGTATGCTCGGCCTTTGGCCACATTCCTTCTGACAACCTGTCCATGCTGCTGAGACTTAACCCTGTGATTTACAACCTGCTTCATCCACAGGGCAGTGCTTTGCACTTGTTGGCAAAGTTTCTGGGGTAAAATGTTACCACTGAGTACTATTTTGGGAAAGGAAACAGGAGATCTGGTATCTGGCTCAGACACTGCCACTCACTGACGTTTTGTCCTTAGGTCACCTCTCAGTGTCTCACTTTATCCGGAAAACATCTCTGCAATGCCTCCAGCGTCTTCCAGGGAAAGATCCTCTGTGATACTATGAATGCGGTCTGTAGCACAAATTGCATTTCAAATGTAAGCTTTGTTAGTAAAGGGCGTTCTCCTATAGCTCTTTGTAAACACCATAAAACCAACCAACAAACAAAGCCCATTGTTAACAAGTCAAAAGAAAAAGAAATCTGGAATTAGATAGTAGTGGTGGTTGCATAATGTTGTGAACATATTGTAAGCCACTGACTGTTTAAAAAAAACCCAAGAAATGAAGAGGAAAGGGAAGGGAAGGGAAGGGAAGGGAAAGGGAAAGGGAAAGGGAAAGGGAAAGGGAAAGGAAAGGAAAGGAAAGGGGACATGTCTTTCTAAGCTGGAAAGACAACGAAGAGGAAGGGAAATCACTTCTCTGAGTACATTTTATGTCAGGCCCTCTTCAGTTCCTTAGAGATGGTGTCTTAATTTCATCTTCCTCCTAACCTGAGATATAGAAATTATTACCCAGATTTATTTTTTTTAGGAAAATGACAGTCTCAACACCTTGCCCACAGTCACAAGGCAGTTAATTATCTTGCCCAGAATTTGAATGTAATTCTCTTTGACTCCTAAACCTGAGTCCTTGCAACTATACCATGCTTCTTCTAGAACTACTCCAACGTTCAGAGCAAGTATAAGAACCGTCAATGGCACCAAACCCATGTATTCAGTTTCCCCTCAAGAGACAAGACTCTACATGGAGGAACTTGAGGGCTTTCCCAGATGTCAACCCTCAAAAGTTCATTGAGGTGTCTCTGCCTGAGAAGGACAGTCCATTATGAGTCTAGTGTTTGCACATTCATCTTAACCTTCCTGGGTCTATTTGCATTTTCAGTCCAAAACTCTCTTTTGGGTTAACGAGCCCCACGAGTTCCCCAGCCAAACGTTTATTGGCTTCCAGCTCAACATAAGCTTGTATCTAATCAGTGTAGACGTTGAAACAAGTTCCATGCTGGCAAATTCCCAAAGCAAAAGGAGGTAAATGAGAACAACATGAATGAGACAAACAAGGGAACCACCATGGGGGAACAGTTTAATCAACACTTACAGAAACATGGCTGTCTCCTGCTGAGATGGAAATACATCTGTTGGGTAGATGTCCTGGTGTCTTTAACCATGCTCTCTTCTTCAAGTACAAAGCCTTTCTGCCTTTCACACCACTCTGGCTGAAGATCGTTTTGTAACAAGAAGAGTTGAGAAATCTCAGATCCAGCTTTTAAATTAAATTTTTTAAAAATAAAGGATAGTAGTAGACACTGTTGGTGCCTTACCCATGACCCCTTGGATGCTCACTTTGAGTCCAGTGTCAGCAAAATCCCTGAGGATTTTGTCAGACCAGGGAATATGATAAGCCTGGGTGCAAGGAAGTTGAGAGTGCTAGGGAGCTAATCCAATGACTGGTCTCATCTACAAACTGCTCTCAGCCAGTGGGGGAGTTGAGAGATTACTAATTTAGAAGACAAATAGCCAAAGACCGGGTTGATATGTATCGATAAGTAGCTCAGCCTCCTAATCCCATGGCTGAGATAACTCAGAGGCAAGCTCTACACTGTCCCTGAGTTCTCAAGCTCTAGGCAACTGGCATGATAAAGTATTCTTTATTGTCATCCCGTTCTTCCCTTTCTCACTTCCCCATTCCCCTCTTGCTTGTTCCTGGGATTTTATCTCCCCAAAGTCTACTTGTGTTAGCATCTTGGTCTCAGAGTATGCTTCAGGAAGAACCCAAACCAGACAAGGGTGACTCACATGCTCTGGATGAAAAAGGGAATGGTCAGTAGGCAAATAAGCTTTCGACCCTTGTCTTTATTCCCCCTATTGACTTTGGATTTCTCTCATCTCTTCAGAAACTTTCTTCCCTCAACTAATCTCCCGAAGCCTCAAGGTTTTCCCAGCCATCTGTAAAGTAAGTGGTCTCTTCGTCTATGACCACTCTTACAGTTAGATGGCAGCATCCACTAGGTCTCTCTTTCCTTGGAAAGCTCAATGTTTTCATCTTTGGTTCTCTTCCAGGTGCCAGGGCCACTAGATGACTCCCAAACCCGTTCACAGTCTTCTATTTCTCATGACCAACCCCCCTCTTCTGCACAAAGAGCTGGAATAGTGAGACGACTCCAAAAGGAAATGACCACCAGATTCTTCCTGAAACGCCATGTTCTACATCACTCCTTTCTCCCACGAACAAGACCTTTTTCATCACTGAGCCGGATAAATTCATGTGTCTCACTTCTTTTCCTGTATCAGAAATAGCTCCTCAGTTTCTCTCCTTTCAAACAAATCCCTGCCAAGTACAGTGCCATGGTCAAGGGCACAGAGAGCCATGAAATCACCATATTTCTGCCCCCACCCCATTCTGATGGCACTGGAACAGGAGGGGATATATCCTCCTCCTACCCTGTGTCCACCCTATGAGGGTTCTGCCAGCTTCCTTTACTAATTCACATTTGCAGGAACCCCCTTACAGTGAATTCAGCATCCTTAGGAAGATGGATTGGGAGTGGACAATTTGGACATGATTTCGGTTCTCCTTCGATTATACAGAAGAACACAACGCAAAGAACGTTGTGAAGAGTGATACAATGCATTACTCAAGCCTGTCAATCTGTGCAAGGCCTTTAAGGGACTGTGTTGTTAACCTAAACTGCTACGCCACCCCCCCTCCCCAGTTATTATAGGAAATGCTGTTTATATCAATATTTAAATATGCTATTTCCCCCAAATGAACCACAACAGCTTCATTTAAAGTTATTTTATTATGCTGAACAGATATTTGGACAATTTAAAATTCCACTTGCTATACAAACAACTCCAATAATGCCTCAGTTTAGCATGTAAATACATATTTAAACAATTTAAAACCACATTGACTGCGTAATTTGTATTTGTTACTGCTCAAAAGAAAGGACTTTTTATTTAGTGTGCCAAATAATGTGAATTTGGATGCCTTCTGAAAGGATGCATTATTCATGTGGAAGAGAAACAAAATCAATAAATGAAAATTCAAATAAAAAGAAAACCCATTATGATACTGCACTCAGACAATGATCATCTTGTGTGTTATTTGCTCAAGGAAAAGACACAGGAAAATGGCCCTTTTGGAACTGAGCTATGGACTGAATCACAAACTCCTGCTTAGGCTGTTGGAAAATAAACGGAACGATACATTTCTAAAATTCTCCCCAATTTTCCATTTGTTTGTGACCGTAAAAAATGTAAAAATTCAACAACAAAATACGTTTGGAAGATTAAGATGTTATTATTGTTGTTGTTTTATTTAATTTTATTTTATGTTGTTACCACGTCACTTGTTTCATTGCTACAGGGTATCTGGAATACAGGAGGGTCTCGGAAAGTTCCCTTCATTTTCACATGGCACCAACAGTGGTCAAAAGGTCTGATGTCCTGGCTCAAACCTTGCCTCTAACAACGTTACTACCTTCTCTAGTTTCTATCATTAGCTTTGCGAAACATTGGTTTGTCACCTGAATATGGAACACTGCCTGAAAATAGTCGACATTTTATCCTTGGGTCAATAGAGATAATCAAAAAGCTGTAACGGATAGAACGTATAAGAGCGGATATTATCGAATTCATTTTGGTGAATGACATTTCATGCCATCAGTTTATACTGAAGTGTGAGAAGTAAACAGCTCTGGGAAATTAAACATGTAATTATCATAGGGATGTCTTGAGGATGTTACGTACTTTTTTACGTGATTTCTTCTTTTTTGAAGGTACCTTAGTCCCGAAGACTAGGAAAATACTTATTAATTCATCAAAAAGTTGTCTCTTGCTCACTCAGTTTTTGCTGGGCGCTATTCTGGCTACTAAAAATACAAGAGTGAAGGAAAGAGACAAAAATCCCTGCTCCGACTAACAGAGTTTACATTCTAACTGCTTGGCAACTGGTTTATTTTTATCTTATGGATACTGCAAATCTTATAACCGACTTGGTTCAATTCTTTGCTTTGGTTTCTAGCAAGTTCAGAGCCAAATGATGCAGGTCCTTATAGCGTACAACGTCCTGTGCTTTCTTCCAATTTCTCATCTATTTATTATTCTCCTGCAAAAATTCATCTTTCCGTAAGCAACCTCAACCCCTTTTAGGAGACACAAAGTTAAGAATTTGTAAAATCATCAAAAAATGAATAAACAAACAAACATAACAGCACAAACCTTGGTCGACGGAGATTCAAATGACTATAAATTAAATGTACCTACATCTTCAGTGTAGACCATCTAATTTTACTTCCCATTACCTCTCAGCTCCAACCTCAGGGCAATAATTCAGTGCACTTCATTCATTAACAGCTAATCATTGGCCATCTGCAATATGCCCTATTCTATTCGAAGCGGAGGGATTAATAGTTAAGACAAATGATGTCAAGGCTCTCTGAGAACCCGGATCTATATGGAGGCCTCCCAAACACTTGCCCAATATTCAAAGACCTCCAGGAAAGGGCTATGGTGAGGTCCTCATGATGGAATCAATGCCCTTATTCAAAAAGAGATACGAGATTGATTTATTGCCTCTCTTTCTCTCTGCCGATTAACCAATGTAGGCCATGTGAGGACATACTCAGAAGAGGGCCCTCACGAAGAACGGACTTCCAGCCTCCAGGAACTGTGAGAAATGAATTTCTGTTGTCTGAGCCACGTCGGCTACGGTATTTCGTTACAGCAGCGCCCATGGACCAGAAGACATGTGATGAAGGAATTCGGCTGATAGGTATTGCACCAGTCTGCCCCATACGCCACAGAGAATGGTGTTAATAGTTGTGTTGGCATCTCTTCATTCAACAAATATTGTGAGGCCACCAAATTCCAGACACTGCCAGGGGCTGGGGGATGTGAAGACTATAAACGTGATCTCTAGTCTTAGTTTAATAGGACATACAGACACGTAAACAGGTACCGACAAGGGGTGGCGTACGTGCTGGAGGTGGAACAGGACAGAGTATGGGCACACACGGGAAGCACGCTGTCTTGGGGTGTCAGCCAAGACTTTCCAGACACAGTAATGTCTAAACTGAAATCTTCTTTTTAACTTTTTTAAAATATTTATTTATTTTGGGGGGGGGGACAGAGAGAGAGGGGGGCAGAGGATGGGCAGCCGGCTCTGTGCTGACAGCAGATAACCCCCTGCAGGACTCGAACTCCCCAACTGTGAGATCGTGACCTGAAGCGAAGTCAGATGGTTAACTGACTGAGCCACCCAGGCGCCCTCTAAACGGACATCTTAAAAATAAGCAAGGGTCATCCGGGTACAGTGTGTATATGAGCATGGGGCAAGAGGGTGATGTCTTTCAGAAGCGAGGGAGAGCTAATGGCAAGGAAACTTGGAGGTTGGAGAGGGCGTAGCTTCGTAGGAAAACGAGCAGTAGCACGATAGTATGGAGAGTGGGGAGGGGGTAGATGCAAGGTCGGAGCACTCAGGAGCAGCAACGTTTAACAGATAGGGGAGAATCCTCAGTGACATTAGCAGTGAGTGGCCCACAGGTTCACTGGCACGGAGGTCAAAGCAAGAGACTGTTCCAAAAGGGGAGAGTGGGGGCCTGGGTGAAAAAGCTGAAAGTAAGGAGGGAAGAGTGCCCAGGGATCAAGGAAAGGAAGTGAAAGTTGGCCGACATGAGAACAGTTCCAAAGAAGCAGTGGGAGGAGATGGTCTTCCCACCTGCTCACGTCTACCTTGCCGGCTGCTATGAGGGGAAGTGATTAGATATCTGGCCTTCCCTGGGTGCGACCTGTGATCAAAACTGTAACAGGCATGTAGCATGGATGCATAGAAGTACACACACACACACACACACACACACTTGACTGTATGTAGTGTAGACCAAAAAATATTAAAAATGATTTTCTGTGTGGAGGGGGTATCTATGGGTGTCGGGTAATAAGCAGTTTTTGTTTACGTCTTATTTTTTTCTGTATTTTATATGCTTTCTACATTGGACATCCATTATTTTTGCAATCGTAGAAACAACAAACTTAATTTCAAAATTGATTTACACAGGGGATTTATGGCGGGTGTCAAAGTGGCAAGGCTGGGTTGCATTATCTGTGAACTAAAACATAAATGCAGCTTTATTTTCATATTGATTGATCCAAGTGCATTTTTTCTGGCTTTCTTTGATTCCCTAACCAGTGATATTTCACACACATGCTTAGAGACCAGGGAAGATTTTGTCTGAATAAGACAAATCAGTGTTGTGGGACCGAAAGGCATCTCCTATTTGGGGTAATTATTATATTGAAAATTTGCCCCAGATTCAGACGAGCTTTGAGCACATACAAAAACTGCCTTTCTTCCCTTTATGCACAGCAGGAATTTTTAAAAAGAAATTGTTAAGGTAACATTCGCCTAGCTCAGCTTCAGCCAAAATTGGAAGAAGGACAGAAAACTCAAAATGGTCCATTTACATTATAGTTACCCCCTTTTCAATTAGAATATTTAGAGGAAGTAAATATCTGGCAGAGAAAAGCACTTTTCCGATCTAATGGCAAGAAAGATCCTGTTAAAATTTAAGCTCTTTTGGGAAATAAACTGGTAATTCACTCACATTGCAGAGGACACGCAGTTAGGTCCCTGATGAATAACGTAGCCTCAAAGCCTACTGCCCAGCACCTACCCTTTCTCTCCTGGTCCCCCAGCTCCTTAGCAAACTCTCAGAGGGATGACAACTGGGTGATTCCAACTGGAAAACAGGAAATCAAAGAACTTGAGTCCCTTGCTGGAACCCATGACATGCGATTAAAAAGGAAACCTGGAATTCTTCCTTCCTTCCTGCTACACCCCACACGCCTCCCACGGCTAACTCGGCAGCCGGTACCATGGCTTTCCAAGCTAGTCATTAGAGTCTGCAAACCTCTACCAAGCAAGCGCTCTTAGACTGGATCAAGAAATACCTGCGACGTTTTCATGTGCTCATTTCCTGTCTCCTACAACCACAGGATAAATGTTTATGAAGGTTTTTAAAACGACACAAAGAAAAGCAGAACACCTATTTGTGTGTGTCCTGTGATCACAGCATTTACATAAACCGGCGGATGACCCACAGTAGTGTCTGACTGGGGTCGTATCAGTGGAACAATAGTCAGAAGTCGAATATAAGTAAAAGCAATGGCGGTTTTACAGGTGTTTCATAAAGAATGTTGAAGGGTATGTGCATTGATGTTGTGTTTGCCACCTAGACTGCCCCCTCCTGGCTGGAGACAGTCCTCCAGCTCGCAAAAACATTGCCCTTGGCTAGAGGGAGCTGCCCAGCCCAAGGCCAATGCCCCTTCCAAAAAAAGATTCTCTTCCAACGGCTGGTCTGTACTGACATACACACAGCCAAGCTCCTTGCCTCAATTTGGAACAACCGCGAAGGGCCATTTCGGTCTCTGAGCTCCCCGGTCGCCTGAGGCCTTTGGTGAGACTGCGTCATAGTTCATCCTTTCTCTCCACCTGATCCCATTTCCCATACTCGCTCACGGATGCTGTTCCAACAGCACCCCCAATAAAATTTCTGCAAGCAAATCTCCATCAGAGAAAATGTTTCCTAAGGGACTCAAATGACTGTACAGCCTGGTGGATTATTACTATTTGCAAACACGTGGCGTTTCCTCTCAGTGGGAGTATTACATCTCTACACCTGCTGACGTCAGGCTGGGCCACATCACTCAATTGACCACAGAAATGTGAGCGGAAGTGATAAATGCCACTTATGAGTAGAAGCATGAAGAGCCATCAGTGGCTCTACTATCTTTGTTTTCATTCTATGCGCTGTGATAAGGAGGATATAGGACCAGTCCCTCAGCCTGCGCTCAGCAATAAAGAGTACCTAGAACTGAGCCCGAGACACCCCACAACTGACACGTATGAATGAAAATTAATGTTGCTATAAACCGTCGAGATTTGGGGATTATATGACACTATGGTATAGCAGTCTAGGCAGGATGATACGAAAAAAAAAAAAAAGTATAACCTCAAGTGATATTCAAAGAAAAATTCCCCAGCATGGCTAAAATTAACAACACAGGAGACAACAGGTGTTGGGGAGGATGCGGAGAAAGGGGCACCCTCTTACACCGTTGGTGGGAATGCAAACTGGTGCAGCCACTCTGGAAAATAGTATGGAGTTTCCCCAAAAAGTTAAAAATAGAATTACCCCACCATCCAGCAATTGCACTACTAGGTATTTACCCGATGAATATAAAAATACTGATTGGAAGGGATATATGCATTATTATCATGCTAGCAGCATTATCAACAATAGCCAAATTATGGAAAGAGCCCAAATGTCCATCAGCTGATGAGTGGATAAAGAAGAGGTGAGATATATATATATATGAATATATATATGAATATATATATTTATATATATTCATATATATATATATGAATATTACTCAGCCCCCAAAAAGAATGAAATCTTGCCATTTGCAATGACATGGATGGAGCTACGGTGTATTATGCTAAGTGAAATAAGCCAGTCAGAGAAACAGACTCTTAACTATAGAGAACAAACTAAGGGTTACTGGAGGGGAGGTGGGTGGGGGATGGGGTAAAGGGGGGAGGGGCATTAAGGAGGGCACTTGTTATGACGGCACTGGGTGTTCTATGTAAGTGATGAGTCACGAAATCTTACACTTGAAACTAGAAAATATAAAAGCAAAAAATAAATTTCCAAACTAAAAAAAAAAATTGTGTAAGATAAAAAGAAACAGAGAGAGGTTATAAAATTGGTGTGACGAGTATTTAATATCTAATTCAGCTAAAACTGATTAATAGGCATTGTCTGAGTATTTATATTCAACTGACAAAGTTGGACAGTTTCCTAGAATCGCCATCACGTGCCTAGAACTGAAGAAGAAAACATAGGTCACTTAAAAAAAGTGCCCGTTCCCCATTCTTTTCACTCTCAGTATATCTAACACTTAGCACCTGCCTGTGAAACAGCTCTTTCCACAGCTGGATTTCAACTGTCTACCAGAATGTAACTCCATCTTTCCTGAACCCTCCCCTGAGCAACACAGGGTTAAGAAATGGCAGAAAGAATTCTGAATCTCCTTAGAGGTCAGGGCAGAGGAGGGGGTGGAGGGACAAGGAAAGAAAGAAGGCCAGCACCAAAAGATGAAATTCCCTTAGCAGATTGTGGCAGAAGGGAGGAGGGAGAGGAAGAGGCCAAACCCTTCAAATTTAATACCTCTCCATTCATCCTTGTTACACGCGTAAGAGCGCGGGGGATAACTACACCAAGAAATATGGCCAGCAGGACCAAAACCCAAAGGTTGACAGTGTTGAGCCGAGGAATTATGGGAAGATTCTTTTGTCTATTGTTTTCTAGGATTGCGAAAGTATTTCTAATGAACACATAACCTTCTGCGATTAGAAGAAACCAAATACTTTAAGAAGAGAAAAATATCCGTGAGCCCGGCAACTGCTAACTGCCATAACCCATCTCCCCTGACTATCTGATGGAGGTCGGAAAGCAAACTCCGGTGGTAAGGAACAGAGCTGGAGGGAGAGGTGCTTAACCCGGAAATAAAGCTGTGTCTCAACCGGGAAGAGGGACCAAAATGTAAAGCATCAGGCGGCATGGAAGAACGTAATGTGCCAGGTCAACGATAACCATTCTGAGGCAGAGAATGGTAAAAGACACGGCTGAGAGAAAGTTCGGGGGCCTGGCATGAAGCAACAGTGATTGAGCATCACGGCATCCTCAAGACACTCACAGCTTTCTGAATCTGAATGGGACAAAATCCTGATGGAATAATCTAGAAACTTTTCCTTATCTGGTGGAAAATTGCTCCTTATCTCGAGTTTTTTGTTTTGTTTTGTTTTGTTTTTTTCTTGTCTTCCTGACATTGGCCAGAAGTCGACTTATTAATTGGAAGGTCCATTTTTTGTTAATACAAAGATAATAATGACATGTGACTTCTATTTGGCCTATAAAATCTGCATCCATTTTTTTCATGAAGGAGACCCAAAACTTCAACATTGTGATGGTGGAGAGATAAATAAATGATGATCTTGTTTCTGAATCCATCTTCTATGAATTGTTCATGCCACCAAGTAGTGCCTCACAGACTCATGCACATGAGCTCATTGGAGCCATGGTACGACAGCAGGGATCAAGATGGAAGCCACTTGGTTCTTCTTACACTAAGGCAGTGCCCTCTCTCTCTCTCTCTCTCTCTCCTTTGTTACACAGAGATGCATCCAGAAGGATGGAGTGGAGGGCCATGCGGGACTTCACCTGTTACTGTCTCTAAGAGATTTGGCCTGCCTCCTATCATTAGGGCTTGCGTTTTCCTGCCACACTTCAGGAGACATCATCATTATTTCACATAAATTATCACACCATGTGACGTGAGTAGAATCATAGATTTTGTTTTAGTTTTTGGATTACCAGGAGTAAGTACTGATGACTGAGGAAGAAGCACTTCTTGCTTGCTAAATATGATTTCAGATTTTGAGAAAGGAAAAGGCATGTTTTTATACAGCTCTCTCATTAGATCTTTTAAAAGAGGAAAATCCCTGAATGTATTCCATTGTTAAGTTCTCCCATACTAGTGTAGTCTTGATGCTTAAATCATTTATTTTAAGGCTGTATTAGATATTAACTAAACACCCTGGGGGCAAGGATGCCATAACTCCTTCCTCTGTCCAACACTGAGCACAGAAGTCTTGGTGTTCCTACTCAGCTCCAAGTAGGGATCTGTAAATATTTCTTGGATGAATATTGAATCGTGAATGAAAATACGGCTGAATGAACCGCTCACAGGACTAGGATGTGCTTTAGCGTGTCTGGCACAAATTAAAAAATATGAAAGACTTTCTTTAATCTCTATGTGAGGCTGTTTTCCTTCTTCATCCCTCCTTACTCTTTCCCTATAGGTAAAGGTTGTTTCACAATATGGGGAAGGTCTTTTGAGGCAAAAGGATTATTATTTATTTCTCATTAATTAAAGTGGCAGAATCAGAGAGGACTAGCTTTTCCTTTGAAGTAGATCAGTTCTTTTAAGTTAGATCAGATTTCATGTCAATTAAAGGCACCATCACTGAGCGTACCTGCGGAAATACACCTCCTCTCTCAAACCCTTTAAAGGCTTGGCTAATACATGAGAGATTTCCTTAGGGAAGGGGGGTTTTTGTCTTTTATTCTGTCTTTTATGTTAAGAGTTCCTGGTGGGACGTTGGAGTGGAATTCACATTTTCCCTCTTTTGCTCATTTCCCATGTTTAGATTCAGCAAAAAAAACAAAAACAATAAGAACAACAACAACCCCATCCCTCATGGAAGGAGTTTACATTCAGGATAATAAATAGCATTCTCGCATTTGACTCAACACGTTCGACGTTCATATCAGGAAACGTTGAACGTCGTGAGGTAGTTGTCGAATTTCTTGGTGTCATTTTTGGTTCTCTAATCCTATGACATGTCAAAGATCACATTTCTTTTAATTTTCCACCAGCATTACGGACCAAAAAGGGTCTTTTATTTTTTATTTATTTATTTATTTTTTTTTTAAATTTTTTTTTGGGACAGAGAGAGACAGAGCATGAACGGGGGAGGGGCAGAGAGAGAGGGAGACACAGAATCGGAAACAGGCTCCAGGCTCCGAGCCATCAGTCCAGAGCCTGACGCGGGGCTCGAACTCACAGACCGCGAGATCGTGACCTGGCTGAAGTCGGACGCTTAACCGACTGCGCCACCCAGGCGCCCCTAAAAAGGGTCTTTTAATTGCTGCTGTGTGCAGATGTCCTTCTAAGCCTGGGCTGGCTTCCCCGGAGCTCTTTTCTTCTTGACAGGGCAAGGGATCGGGCTCTTTTCACATTACGAATGTTACGGAAATGGAATGCTACAGGGCTGGCAAAAGGGTCGTTCGTAGAGCATAGCTCCGTGGCTCTGACTCCTGTTACAGCTATCGAGATTTCTGTTTCCACTTTCATTTCTGAACGCAGCACTCAATGCATCTATTCTTTCTTACCCAGTGACTGTACCTTAGCAAAAGCTAAGTGGGCCCAGAGTCTAGCGGGGTCCTCTTCTTTACGCATAAACCTTAATTGTAGAAGGACAGGCTATTGCCTTGCTTCTCCTCAGTGTTTGTGACCGACGCCCTTCAGACTGGCCATTCCCAGCGACCCAGTCTCCACCTTCCCTGAGAAGTGACCCCTGGGGGCCCTTCCCACCCACTACGCGCATTAGTTCTGAAACCCTCCTGAAAGTCATCACCACAGCAGTAATGCTGTGCTTTATTTTCTCTCTTCAACCCATGCTTACGGCTCTTACCTTTTTGAAAAGCCATTTACTCTACTGATTGCAAACACCTTCTTCTTAAATCTTCAATGGGGAGGGGCGCCTGGGCGGCTCAGTCGGTTACGCATCTGACTTCAGCTCGGGTCATGATCTCGCGGTTCGTGGGCTCGAGCCCCGCATCCGGCTCTGTGCTGACAGCTCAGAGCCTGGAGCCTGCTTCGGATTCTGTGTCTCCCCCTCTCTCTGCCCCTCCCCTGCTCATGTTCTGTCTCGCCCCAAAATAAATAAACATTTCAACAAATCTTCGAGGGGGAAAAATGCTCAAAGTCTTCAGATTGCGTGGGTAGTAGTACCTTTTAGTGGGGTCTGTGAGGCAGACAAAATTACCTGTTACCTGGGCTTTTCTCTATTCACAATAGTCACGTTGGCAACCATCTCCCATCTGTCTGTGAAATAAAATACTGGGGGGAGAGTGGTGGTCCAAGGACGGTTACTCTTACAGATGGGCTGGACCCCCGGCTTGTGGGAAATGAATCACAAGGCAAAAGGCTGCCATGCTCGTGGGTTCTGAGAGATTCCAGGAGAGGCATGCTGAGGTTGAGGGGAAGGAAAATCAAAAGAATCCTGTGCATCCCGAACACAGCTACAGGGATTTCAGGATCAGCAGGGCTGCAGGATGTTTTTGCCCACATCCCAGCAGCAGTAGATTAAGAAGAAGAAAAGTGGACTTTGTGTGTCTGAGAGAGAGCCAGAGGCCAGTTGTAATTGCCGGACCATTTAGACCAGTCCAACGCCTAATTCCCTAAATTCTTCAAGAAAGACCACTTGCACTTTAGAGGTCAAAGCAAACCACGCCAAGCATCGACCAAGAGCAAAGATGAATCTGTACGTTCTTTCAGGTTTCCAGGTGCAGTCCAATGACAACTGGGAAGGTCTGGTTATGGCAAGGTGACCCTAATTATCTTTATTAAAAACACAGATGGGGAGACAATACAAGCTAGTGTACAAGGAAAGCCTGTTCTTAGAACTATGTTTAAAGATGGACTAAGAGCTTAGAAAATTCCATTATGGGTCTATTAATACCCCTGCATTTAATTTTTTTCCCAGATTGAGTATCTTTTTTTTTTTAATTTTTTTTTCAACGTTTATTTATTTTTGGGACAGAGAGAGACAGAGCATGAACGGAGGAGGGGCAGAGAGAGAGGGAGACACAGAATCGGAAACAGGCTCCAGGCTCTGAGCCATCAGCCCAGAGCCCGACGCGGGGCTCGAACTCACGGACCGCGAGATCGTGACCTGGCTGAAGTCGGAGGCTTAACCGACTGCGCCACCCAGGCGCCCCTCCCAGATTGAGTATCTTAAATCTCGCCTGCTCTAATCCAGAAATTATTATGGGGCAGTGGTTAAGCCTCGAGTACCACCTAGAGTTTATGTTCCACACCTTCCGCTTACTGATCATGGAATGTTGGGCAAGTTGTCTAAACTCTCTCAACCTCAATTTCTTCACCTGTGAAAGGGGAATAATAAAAAAACTATCTGGCAGAACTGTTGTGAGATTTTTATTTGTTTTATTTTATTTTTATTTATTGTGTGTGTGTGTGTGTGTGTGTGAGAGAGAGAGAGAGAGAGAGAAAGTGTGAGCAGGGGAGGGGCAGAGAGAGAAGGAGAGAGAAAACCCCAAGCAGGTTCCACCCTGACAGTATGGAGGCTTGAACCCACCAACCATGAGGTCATGACCTGGGCCCAAGTCAGACCCTTAACCAACCGTTATTTAATGTGTGTGATTTTGGGGGCGCCTGGGTGGCGCAGCCGGTTGAGCGTCCGACTTCAGCCAGGTCACGATCTCGTGGTCCGGGAGTTCGAGCCCCGCGTCGGGCTCTGGGCTGATGGCTCAGAGCCTGGAGCCTGTTTCCGATTCTGTGTCTCCGTCTCTCTCTGCCCCTCCCCCGTTCGTGCTCTGTCTCTCTCTGTCCCAAAAATAAATAAACGTTGAAATGTGTGTGATTTTTGTTGACTTCAGCAGAATATGAACCTCTTCACCTTCAGAATCTGTGAGCTCTTCTCTCTCTCCTTTCTACCACCTCAGTTTCTTCTTGTAGTCACATTGGGAAACCTTGGCACCTTGCTTTTCATGGCCCATCCAAGCCATTTCCATATTTCCTAATAAGTGAGGCACCAACACAACGCCTGTGGCATTTACTGCTCCCCAGAAAAGAAAACGTCTAATCAGAAACACTGAAGACTTCCCTTCCCAGAGCCAGATTCCTCCCCAAGGGTTTTCCTCTTATCTCCGCCTGTAATCACCGGCAGAGAGTTTATTGGGAAAGAAAATATCGACCACGGCATTTCACTTTGTGTTCTGTGAACATAAAATGGTCCACACTTCCCACTTAGCGTATAACCCACCTCTAATGAGCCCTGTGTATTTCCTTCTCCGTGAATCGAGACAGCCTTCAAGTCAACAAAGCTTAGTTTGTTGTAGTCCATCAAGACTGAGCCACATAATACGCACACACTCCGAGGTACAAGAAACAAGTCTGTAAGTCACAAGGTGCCCACAAAGTCCTGAGAACCTGCACACAGGTTGACTTTGCCCAATCTGTACCACTTGACGGGAAAGCCAAATTTTATAGAAAAATACTTTGGGAAATGGAGCCTTAAGTCATATTCCAGATACCCAGGTTTCTGTTCTTTACCTTGTTAGTAGGAAGCAACCTTGCCAAATGTTACTTTGTTTGGGATTATTTTATATTATATTCTGTCAGTGCCACCCAGTTGAATTTTGGGGGACCCCCCCCCAGCAGCTGAATGTGGGACAAGCACCAAGGGGCACACATGCATAAATGAAGGTCCTTAGGAGAAGCGTCATAAGGTTCGAGTCACTTAGGCCAAGGTAGTCCTCATGGCCCTGTCTCTTGGCAGTTCATCCGTTTCTGGGAGATTGCATCCCAGAGACTTACAGCATACGTTCCAGGCTCTATAACTGAGGTGCTCTGATCTTAAAAGGAGATGGGGAAAAGGAGGAAAGAGAACTAAAGCCCATTAAACTCCACTCTGTGTCTGGCTTTCAAAATTTTGGAGACTTTTGGAGTGCCTGGAGGGCTCGCTCTGTTAAGTGTCCAACTCTTGAGTTTGGCTCAGGTCAGGATCTCACAGTTTGTAAGATCGAGCCCCGTGTCGGGCTCTGTGCTAAGTGTGGAGCCTGCTTGGGATTCTCTCTCTGTCCCTCTCTTTCTCTCACTCTCTCTCTCCTGCCCCTCCCCAACTTGAGCACGTGCGCATGCTCACTCTCTCTCAAAATAAATAAATAAACATTTTTAGAATTTTTCGGAGGCTTTAAAAATCCCATCTCATGATACGTGAGGCCCCTTACATATGCATCATAAGAAGCCCAATGAAGGAGTTCAGTAATGAACTAATATTCATTTTCCAGCATCCTTTCCATGGAGTGACCATCCCTCACACGTGCCTTTAGCCCTTGAAAGCTATCAGTCACCAAGCCTTAAGCCTTTGGACACAGGTGGTTAGGTGGCCCCGAAACTGAACAGACTGCCATGGGTTTCCCACTCCCTCCCCCCCCAAATCCAGTTTGTTTATGTCATTTGTAACTGAAAGAGTCCTAGACAAATAAAAGAGCTATTATATTCATCTTACGAGTGAACAAACCAAGCCCTCAGAGAAGAAAATTTTCTTGCCCCCAAAGTGGCAGGGCTGAGATTAAATCCAGACCTTTCTGTCTCTGAAGTGTGTGCTCTGTTCTCTCCTGATGCCTCCCTAGAAGGTCAGGAGAAGCTGTGGAACTCTTTCCAGATGTCTGAATCCTCTAAGAGTCGACTTGTGACCGCAACCCACACAAAAGGTCCACTGTGGATTTCACGTTCGGGTTGAGCCAATATTAGCCCGATCAGAAGAGCTTGCTAGCAAAAGGCTCTGGAATGGAGTCGACCTGTCTGCACTGAGTGACTCCAACTTCTCAGTGGTCAGCTTGGGTGAGCAGGGAGGATGAGGACTAGCAGAACATTAAATCTCAGCTGAAAGACAAGTAGATCAGCTCTCTTTAGAAGGAGATGGACAAAAATGCCTTCAGGGACACCCGAGGACAACTTCAGATAAGAAATAGCTCAGACCATCCCAGGATGCGGACCAAGGATGTATAGTGATTTGATCCAAATCACACCACCATCAAAGGAGGTGTGATGGGGCTCTCGGTGGGAGGAGAGATACCATACTGGTGGCGGTGGAGTGAGGGGAAACACTAGCCACGGTAGCTAGTCTAAGAGTTTTGTCTGCAGCCACGGACAGCACTGGAAACCCTCATTGTCCTAATGGTCATTTCAATCGCTCAGTCTTTCATTCATTCATTCATTCATTCATTCACTTTCACAGCAAACATTTATTACGCACCTATCATATATCAAGCTTTGTGCGGAGCACTGGGAATTCTGCAGCTGAGATGGAGCTCCTGCCTTCAGGGTTTTACCATGGCAGCCATTGGCAATTGTGTGAGCGTGCGTCCGTGTGTCCGTGTAAGAGAGAGAGACAGAGAGGCCAAGAGAGTCACAGAGAGATCTAGAATGTTGATACTGAGGATTTCAGAACCACCATTTATGCCAGTAGAGATTCATTTCCTTCAGGAGAGGCTCCTACATGACAAATATTCCTAGAAAGAGTAAAGCCTTATTTAACCACACTTGGGTGAGTTAGAAAGTCTGAGGGCCGGCAGAAATCCCTGGGGATGAGGACCAGGATTCTGGCGGTGGAAGAATTCTGGCGGACCCACCCCGAGGAGAAAAAGAGCTTCTAAAATGAGAGCAGGGAAGATGGCTAGAGACAGTTGTGCTCTTTCCCTTCGTGATTCCCTGACTCAAATGAGGCATTTGGCTCGGGTTCAGTACAGTGACTGGGTCCATGAGGCCGGGAAGAAGTCAGCTCTTAATGGGTACCCAACTGGTCAGTAACATCATATGCTGCTTTGTGGATTCTAAGAATGTTTTCCATGTGCATGAGCTCACCTGGTCTTTATAGCAACCTAGAGAGGCAGCTCTGATTAATGTATTTTTCAGATGTGGAAAATGAGGTTCATGGAAGGCAACTGACTTGCCTAATATCACACAGCCTGGAACAGGGCAGGTGTGGGAACTGCGCCCCAGTCTTCTGGGCGCAAAGCTCATCTCTTCCAATGAACCGAACCCGTTACTTCTGCAGCAACCCGGGAGGCCCTGCCATTGCAACTGGCTGAGAAAAGAGGCCAATTAACGAGCAGAGAGTTATTCAGGTGGCACAATTCCTTTTTGAAGAAGAAATCTAGCCTGCAGGCACAATTGCTTTTTACTCAATAATTTGGTTAATGAGCATTCTGTGAAGAGAAGTGACTCACCGGAGGAGAAGGTGTGAGGCTCCAGCTTAGAGCCAGCCACATAACAGGCACTCGGTCGTGGCTAGATTCTGCAGCCCGCCTGCCTCTCCCGCCATAGTCCTCCAGCACCTGTAGGTACTACCATGAACCCAGTATAACAGGAGAAAACAGAGGCACTGAGAGGTTAAGGAACTTGCCTAAGGTCACACAGCAAGCCAGTGGTGCATTCATAGCCTCTGGTCTACTCCACTGGCTTCTCCGAGGAACTATGTGGGCAAATAAGGGAAAAGAACATTCTAGAGAGAGCCAAGAAAATATGTTTACCTCACAGTGTTGTTGTGAGGCTTGCATGAGTGTGTGTGTACATATATACATATTTATACACATATAGACACATACATATACACACACACACATACACACACATATATATGCACACACAGCAATGACAACTTGGCTGGCTCAAATAACGGTAGCTATCATTATTATTCATCAGAGGTCACATCAAGAACTAGTTTCGCAGGGAAACTTACAGTTCCCGCCCTCTGGATTAATTCCCCTTATTACACCTTCTTATAAAAAGTCGTACTACCCTTTAGAGCACTTATCTCCATTTGTTATTATATACCCATTCGTGATTTATTCATTTACTGTTCCATTTTCTTCAATATCTCAGTGCCCGACCCTGGGGAAAAAACAAACAAATGAACAAAACAAACAAAAATCCCAACTTAAGAAGCATTTCTTGAATGAATGGATGAGTGAATGAAACATTCCTTGCCGCCCCGGAGTCCTGCATTTTTCTCCCGTTGGTGGGAGGAGAATATTCTTCATGCCAGCCTGGAACTCTCACGCGTTTCCCACAGCTAATCTACATGGTGTTTACAGGTGCCTTCTGAAAACCGCCCACCCCTTGGTTTCTAAACTCAGCTAAGCTCTGTCTCTGAAATGTCAGCCTCTCCCGTTAAGCCTCCTTCTCAAAAGCGGCGAGAAATTCAGACAAGGAAAGTTTTCAGTTCCTCTCTTCATGGTGCCAATTGTATAATGAATCTGTGGGATTGAGTTTATTTCCAAATTTAAACCCACTCTGAGCACAATGGAAGCTTCTAAACTCATCCCAGTGGATCTCAAACCCACTTTTGACTTTTAAAGATTACAGATTTTTCTGGGTTTTGATGAGCGGCGAGTGGGAACAGAAAGTTCCAGACAACATAGTGGTGTAGTTTCTGTTCATCGTGTCTTTTTTTCTCCTCTTGTTTAGACGTGGTTCTTTAGAAACCGCGCTCTCTTTCTGCTCCATGATTGTACTTTTTAGAGACAAACATTTACCTTGACTTTCAAAGAAGCTGTATTGTTTCTGGTTGCTCATAAAATGAAGAGGCGTGAATTCCTCCAAGCTCACCTTTTTTGATATAGAGATTTTCGTAACAACCTCATTTCCTTGTGTTCTTTGCTCTCTTAATCTTACCATTTTAATTTTCCTTCTTTTGAAATCACCTTACTCACCAGACTAAAAACTGGCTTACCTACTTCAAAGGCTAATTATGAACATTAAAAATAAGATAATGCAGAATGGCCATCATCATAAAAGAGAGAGAGAGAGAGAGAGAGAGCTAGCAAATGTTGGAGAGGGAACCCTCATGTACTGTCAGTGGGAATGTAAATTGGTGCGGCCACTGTGGAAAACAGTATGGAGGTTCCTCAAAAATTAAAAACAGAACTACCACATATCCAACAATCCCACTTCTGGGTATTTATCTGAAGAAAATGAAAGCACAAACTTGAAAAGATATCCGCACCCCTATGTTCACTGCAGCATTATTTACATTAGCCAAGATATGGAAACAACCTCAGGGTCCATCAACAGACAAATGGATTAAGATGGTGTGCTATATACATACAATGGAACATTATTCCGCCACCAGAAAAAGGGAATTCTTGTCATTTGTGAGAACATAGATGGACCCTGAAGGCCTTACGCTAAGTGAAATAAGTCAGACGGAGAAAGACAAACACAGTATGATCTCACTTCTATGTGGAATCTAATAAAAAGCAAGAACAAAACAAACAAGCGAGATCATAGAAGAACAGAGAAGAGATTGGTCGTTTCCAGAGGTGGGAGGTGGAGATAGCAAAAAATGGGTGAAGGGGGTGCAAAGGTACCAAGAAAAAGGAGATAATAAATGTGTGACAGTTTTAAATGGGGCACTTTGGTTTTGTTTCTGTTGAAGCTCCAAAGCCAAGAACAGTAGGTGGCAAGGACTCCCTCATTCTAAGTAGAGAAGGTGGACCCTCCGGGCAAGATTTTCCCCAACCGTCTGTGCCCTTAAGCCTACTTCTCCCTGCAGGGGTGCAGTAAGAGGCACCCAAGGGGAGGACTCTTCTAGAAGAACCACAGGAGACAAAAGCCACAGAAGGCACCTGTCCCAGATTCCAACAGCACCAGGGACGTGACGGGCGTCTTCCTCCTCTCTCCCCACCCGGGAGGAGGCAGAGGCTGCTGGGAGAGTGGAGGGGAGCATGAGAGAAAAATCAAGATGGAAGAGTAATTCTGAGCCGTGCGGGACTGCCTGACCTCTTGCCCATTGCTGCATTACAGGATCCATGAATCAGGCTTTTGCTGCCCAGGGAGGAAAGCTCCGAACTGGATGAGAAGTTGACGCTTTGCTATTGGAGTAGGCTGACGATTCAAGTACAGGCCTCTGTACTAATCTCTTATACAAAAGTCTGGCGGCCAGACAGGTGTCAGAACTGTTTGGATTTTGGACAGAACGTATGCTATTTATCCTGTTACTAGGGGGGCATAAGGCAGCACCCCATAATCAAACACAGTAATATTTCTGCAACAAAATACATTGTCAGCCGTTCGTAATGACAACAGATACCCTCACATCAGCTTGTGTCGGGATTTTTCCAGAAGCTTGGGTTTTTAGAGCATTGGAGACTTCAGGATTGCAGATAAGGGACTAAGGGAAAGTTCCTGACAGTGAGAAGAGTTAGTGATTCCTGGAAGTAATACGAGAAGCTGAAGAAAGTACGCTCTCCTCCAGGGGCAGGAAACCAAACAGAGCGAGTTGGAGAGTGGCACAAAGCTTTTCGGCTCAAACCCCATCAAATTCTGGCCGTTCAGGAAATCAGTTCCTTATACAAATGTGCATGTACCTTGGCTGTGCATTTTTCACACAGCAGGTGATTCATAAATGTTAACTCTTCCTGCTTCCTCCACTTCTTCCTAAAGGAGGTAGGTAGGACTTCCTAAAGGGGGTCCTTTCCCAGATGGGAAGCTCACGGAAGCCTAAGCTGCCGCATCTCACTTTACTGGGGCCTTTTCCAAGACTACAAGGAGGAAGCCGTGGCCGGAGATGAATCCTTGTAGACATATCACTACTGACAACAAGTTGTGAGGCTCAGACTCGTCTACAAAGCATTAATCGTGTTTTCAGCAACTCAGCTAGAAGCCCGAATTATCTTTCCATTATCTCTATAGAAAAATTGCATTACGGGTCTGCTATCATACGGAGAGGGAGTACAAAATATGCCGCCAGATATGAAGAAAGAGGTATTACTGAAACGTGCTGGGCAAAACCAAAACATCATGTTCTTTCCCTGGATTGTGTGAGAGTTATTGTATATGCCAGCAAAAAGTTTGCCATTTGCTGTGCTTCCTTTTCTGATTCAAAATAGCTCTTCATGAACTCTTCATGTCCTACTTAATTTTGTACTTGTAACATTTCCTTCCGTAACACTGTTATTTTCTTTTTACAAGGGATCTCCAAACCGTGTTAAGTTTCCGATCCTATGAACTAAGGCACTGGACTTCCCACTTTATATTACTGTTAACCTAAGTCTTGCATTTTTATTTTGATCACTTTCTTTCTCTGTTTAAAAGTTTTCTTTATTTTGAGAGAGAGAGAGAGAGAGAGAGAGAGCAAGCCGGGGAGGAGCAGAGAAAGAGGCACAGGTCACCACTTTACTACATAAACATTATCCATACGTGCCAAACTGTTTGGATTCCTTGTCTGACCGGAGTCACAAAGGGGAGAAACTTTTATCACCTGTCTCTTAGGCAAGCAGCCTGGCTGACAGCCCCCAGAAACTCCTGGGAGTTTCCGTCTGTTGAAATGAACTGCCCCAGCCAGCTCTGGTGGTTCCCTTTTCTCTCTCTTTCTGCCATCCAGAGGGTGAACACCAACTTCTTTTTTCTTCTCTTTCTCCTCAGAAAACCTAACAAAACTCTGAGCGTTTTCATCAGCGACTACCTTTCCAGAAAACATTTCTCTCTCCGGAATACCCACCTCTCCGAAAAATGTTTCTCTTCCCTTTCGGCCAGGCACCCTCGCCTGCTCTCTCAAGTTACAGCAACATTCAACGGCAAATTTGTTTTCCTCTGAAACCGTTATCATTTCAGGGGTGGGGTGAAGGGTGGAAATGAGGAAAAGGTAAGGATGGGGCCATTTAGAATAAACCTAATCCACATCTTCAAAATGTGCTGCAGCATCTGTTCTGATTTATTCATCTTCACAGAGTTTCCAAACATACTGCCCTCTAGAAGAGCACCAACTGCCGTTCAGAAGGGTTAAATAACCATCTCATACACCCGAACCTAGTATTACCCTGAATGTGAACTAACTGGATTTCGGGAACAACTTTTTAAAAATCAATAACAAAGTGGAAATAAAAACAGCTGAATGAATCAGTAGGTAATAAAAAAAAAACCCAAAATAATCCCCTCCGATTACTTGTTTCATATTATATTATCCTTACGAAGGCTTCACTTTTACCATCTCTGGAATTCTTATCCATTTCCTCTCAACAAAGAGTTAGGAGATACGACCAGTAAATCTCATGCAGCAACCCCTCCCCCCCCCCCCCCCCCCCGCCCCGCGCCCCCACCGACTCTTTCTTCAGGAGACACGTTGCTTCTCTTTGAAGGTCTGAATGTTGGCTCATCTTTCCAGCATCTTGAGCATCTCTCATGGCTGGTCCTGGCTGGTCTTACCTGGGGGCAGCTGGTTCGTGCATTGCAGAGGATGAATCTGTCACTACGAGCACCTCTGCTTTGGGCACTCTCTCCTCCCTCAACCGGCATAGAAAATGACCAAAATAAGGGTGCCTGGGTGGCTCAGTCGGTTAAGCATCCGGCTCTTGGTTTGGGCTTATGTGACGATCTCATGGTTCGGGAGATCAGCCCTGTGTCTGGTTCTGCACTGACAGTGTGGAGTCTGCTTGGGATTCTCTCTCTCTCCCTCTTTCTCTACTCCTCCCTGACTTACTCCCTCTCCCTCCCCCACCCCTATCTCTCAAAATAAAGAAAACTTTTAAACAGAGAAAGAAAATGATCAATATAAAAATGCAAGATTATGTTAACAGTAATATGAAGTGAGAAGTCGAGTGCATTTAGTTCATAGGATCTGAAACTTACACGGTTTGGAGATCATTTGTAAAAAAAAAAAATAATAACAATGCTATAGAATAAAATGTTACAAGTACAGAATTAAGTTCGATGTGATACCATGAAGAGCTATTTTGAATCAGACAAGAAAGCACAGCAAATTACAAACTTTTTGCTAACATATATAATAACACTCACACAATCCAGGGAAAGAACGTAATGTTTTGGTTTTGCCCAGCACGTTTCAGTAATACCTCGTTCTTCATATCTGGTGGCATATTTTGTATTGCCTCTCTGTATGATAGCAGATCCATAATGCAATTTTTCTATGGAGATAATGGATGTGGATGGGAATGTCTGCCCAGAGCCCCCTCTCTCATCCCCCCCCCCCCCCCCCCCCCCCCCCCCCTAGGATGAAACTGTCCATTGCTCATCCATAAATCTCCTTTGGGAAATTCCATTATCTTATGTAACCTCATTGTTTGGAAATTGTGGATTGTTCTCAGGGTGAGGATCTAATCCAAGCCAATCTAATCAGAAACCTCCCCAGCACCTTAAATGAAGTCTAGAACCCTCATCTCAGGGAGAAAGTCTCTCTGTAGCCAGTAGGAGGGAAGCAAAGAGGCAGTGCCTGGGATGTGAGTCCCAGTCCCAAGAAGAGCCACATGCTGTTGACCTCTGGTTCCAGTGTGGCCCAGACCTAAGTTTCTCCTTTCTACACCATAATTCTTTCACATCTCCTTGGATTCCATGAACCCGTAAGTCCCCCCTTGTGCCTGTGCTAGTTCAAGCTGCTGCGGGTCACCTTGAACCAGAAAGGTCCGGTCTAACGTGCAGCTTACTTAAAATGTTTGATCAGTTGAGAACGGAAACTTCTTTATTGTAGCCCTGCTCACAAACTAAAACTTATTTGGTTTCTCCCCCCCCCCCCCCCTTAGAAAATGCACAGAATGACTCTTTGAGAGGATTTACTATTTCCTTGGGGTCAGTATTTGGCACATCCGTTATTTGGAGCAGTGAGAATGAGGGTATAGGAAACAGACATGCACTGATGCCAGGAAATAGAGTAGCTATTGCTCAAAACAAATGTTGGAAAGGGGCTGTTTTCTTGAAGTGAATGGATTCATTCAGCAAGCGTTCTGAAGGGCTGACTCTGGGCTGTGCACTGTTCCTAGCGCTGGGGATGTTATCAATCAGCGAAAGAACCCCCAATCTATACCCTTGTAGACCTTATATCCTATCTCTTTCTTCCACAGAAGTAAATCAGCAACTTTCTGGATGCTTTGGAACGACAGCTAGTTGTGTGCTAATTAATTTGGAAGCGTAGGCACCTTCATCAGTGGCCAACCACACATGTTCTGCAGAAGGTGCCAGATGAAGAGCCTCTTCCACCCACTTTCCCACCCAAGATCATACGGCAAAAATTAGTTCCTTACGTTCTAACAATGAAGAACATACCATGGCACCATTTCTTGCTTCTACTACGTTGGGCTCCATTTCATCAAAAATGTAATGGTGAGAAACGAGCATCTCCCACCTCCTTTTTCTCTCGGGGACCCCCTGTAGTATGTTGTAATCAACGTCACTGACACCAATGTCATGGGCCACTGAAAGTCTGCCTTGGCAAATTCCAAAGAGAACCTGCATTCCGGAGGAAGTAAATGCAAGGAACAGCACCCCCCCCACCACCACCACCCCCCTCCTTCCACCCTTGTATTTATTTCCTTGGGTCCAATCTGGAAATCATTCTGTTTGTCAAAAGGCCAGGGAATGATGAAACCGCCCTCCTGCCTCCGAAGCACCGGGGCAAACTGGAGAGGGATGGGAGAGTGAGAAGACAGAAAGCAGCAGGACCCAGCCCACACCGAAAATGACTCTTTCAGGTTAAAAACTAGCAGGCGCGGACGGTTTTCAGCGCATTTTTGCGGAAGCAGCTTTTCTTCCCATGGAGTTTATCAGGACTTGTTTTACATCTGAGACACGACTGGTTGGAGCTTAAGACCCTGAATTATCTGCAATTAGCAATAAAAGCCCCCATAGAAGTGATACCGCAATGGGGACAGACAAAAACCACAGAGGGAATGAGGAAAAGGGCAGGAAGAAAGCGTGCAGTGAGAGACCAGATGCCCTCCCCTCGAGAACAGACGCAGGGGGTTTTTTTTGACCCTGTTGACTCAAGCGTGTGCTTGGGTTCGTAACAAAAGTTGTGTTTATTTTCAACCAGAGTCTGAGGGGAGAAATTGGATGTTAATATCGGAACCCCACGTGTAGTACGGGTAGCTTTTTTGCATATAACATGTATCATATATGCAGAGGACATTGTGTATGGGTTTCATTCCATAGAGGACATTCAATTAATCTTTTATCTTCATACAAATGTCCAAGTAAGGCTTTTACCAGTTAAAACCCAAATACATTTTCATTGTTCTCCCACCGCGTAAAACTGCAGAAATCCACAAAGCACTAAAAAACAAAGATCACGTTTCAAGAAACCCGTGATCCTTATTGCATTGTCAAGATATAACTGCTGTTCGATGTTTCGTGTGCATCTTCCCAGTCTTTGTGTCCATGTGTTTTCACTTCTTCTGAGTGACCGTATGGCGACACTGAATTGTAACCTGTTCTCTTCCCTTATTGGTAGGATGTGGTGAGAGTTCCCTCACCGCATTAATATTTCAGATGATTAAGTCTAGCTTTAACAACGCTGCTTCAGTTCCTCGTAACTAAATTTGGGTCCCACATCTGGGATAATTTCCTCAATGAATTGCTAAGTCAAAAGATGTGCCAGTTTTGAAGATTTTTTAAAATAAATATTGCCTATCTGTCCTCCAAAGAATTGTGTTATGTCTACATGTTTGTACTCCCAGCAGCCACGTTTGAAAAGTGATGCTTTCTCCTCCCAGTACTGGGAACTATCCAGTTTCTACCAATTATATAGGAGACAAACAGTTCCTCATTGGTTCCATTTGAATTTATTTAAATAGTATTAAAGATTTTCCTATATATTTTAGTCCTTTAGCATTTTTTTTTTTGTGCATGGCATTGTCTCTTTATATTTTTTCATAATTTTTAAGTATTTTAAAACTAATGATTTTTTTTAAGTTTATTTATTTTTGAGAGAGAGAGAGAGAGAGAGAGAAAGCAAGAGTTGGGGAGGGACAGAGAGAGGGAGAGAGAGAATCCCAACCAGGCTCCATGCTATGCACAGAGCCCAATGCGGGGCTTGATCCCAAGACCGTGAGATTGCAACGTGAGCTGAAATTAAGTGTCAGACATTTAACCAACTGAGCCACCTAGTTGCCCCTAAAATTAATGATCTTGTATCGCAGTCTTTATAGTCCTTTTTATTACACAAATTTTCCATTCATTTTGTAATTTATATTTAAACTTATATATTATATTATTAATATATATTCTATTATTCATATATATTTATATATAATATAAATGCATTGTTTATAACAGTTTATATATCTATTTATAATATATTGTCATATATGTATTTATAATTTAAGTAAATATATATTTACTTAATATATATATATTAAATATATAACATTCTTATATAATCCAGTTATTTATTGGCTTTTTCCATTAAGGATTCTGCCTTTATGGTACACTGAGATAGATATTCACTTTTTCCCTGGTTGCTTTACAGTTTGTTTTCTTCTTTAATTCTTGGGTTATTTTTTCAGTTTATTTATTTATTTTAAGACAGTAAGAGAGAGAGAGACAGGAGTGAGAGAGGAGAGAGAGAGAGAGAGAGAGAGAGAGAGAGAGAATCCCAAGCAGGCTCTGCAGTGTTAGTGGAAGCCAGACGTGGGGCTAGATCTCAGGAACCATCCGATCATGATCTGAGCCAAAATCAAGAGCTGGACATTTAACTGCCTGAGCCACCCAGGCACTCCTAATTCTTGTTTTTTAATCTTTAACCATTAACGTTTGATTTTAGTTTATGGTATAAATATTTGGATGCATCTAATGATCTTTTTCCAAATATTTTACCGGTTGCCCCATCTTCTTCCAGAAGGTCATTTACTTTCTCCCCATTGATCTAAAAAGACCCTTTTGCCACATAATAATAACAATAATAGCAATAACCTATTGAATGTTCATTATGCACCAATTTCTGTTTTTTTAAAAATAAATGTGGTTTCATCGGTTCACATTAGCTTATGAAGTAAGTACTAGCATTATTTCGACTTTGTATCAGTAGAAGCAGGTTACTCCTACTTTTATGCATAGGGAAACAGGTGCCCAGAAAAGTCAAATGACTTGTCCGAGATCCCACAGCCCATAAGAGGCAGGTTGACATTAGAATTCGCTACATGTGACTGCTGGAATCTGCTCCCTTAGCCACTGTAGGCTGCTTCGAATGTGTTTTGAGTATTACATGTAATTGGTTCTAATTCTGAGATTTTTATTGTATGAAATGCTCTGTCTGATTTCTTACCCCAGACACGTATTGTTTTAATCACTACATATTTATAATATATTTTGTTGAGTGAGAATATTTTCCCAATTTTTTTCAATCTTCTTGACTATTTCTTTTACCACATAAACTTTAGGGTCATTTTTTCAGGTTAGAAAAAAGCCCTCTTGGGTTGAATATATTTAACTTATTAACTGATTTCGGAGAACTGATATTTTTGCAAAATTAAACTGTTCTGTCTAGGAATAAAGAATGTGATTCTCCATAACCAACTTCTTTAATCACGTCTATAAAGACTTCCTCAGTAAAATGCGCCCTCATCTTCAGGCTTGTTTCGTTTATTCCTAATTATTCCATATGGATGTTACCACTGTGAATGAAATTTCTTTCCATTGTATTTTCTGACTCAGTATTTCCCAAGATGCTCTCTGAGGATCAATAGTCCTGACAAGCTATGTGGAAAATTTTGACAGTCTAACTGGGTGACCAAACACTTCTCAAACCCTATACACATATGTGGCTAGTCAAACTTCTGGACGAGGTCATTGAATGAAATATTCCTTAAGTTTATTTAGTATAGAAACTTACTTTTAAGGGCGCCTGGCTGGCTCAGTAAGTTAAGCATCCGACTTCTGCTCAGGTCATGATCTCGTGGTTCGTGAGTTCGAGCCCTGCGTTGGGCTCTGTGTTGACAGCTCGGAGTCTGGAGCTCGTTGCAAATTCTGATTCTCCCTCTCTCTCTCTCTCTGCCCCTCCCCCGCTGATGCTCTGTCCCTCCCTCTCTCTCTCTCTCTCTCTCTCTCTCAAAAGTAAAATAAAGATTAAAAGAAATTTTCAACAAAGAAACTTAAAGAGCATTGTTCAGTTTTGAAGGGACTACCCTTTTAGAGGACACATTCTAGGAGAGTCTACAGCGCCATTAATTATGATGGTTGTCTGCTACTTTGAGACAACTATTGACTATCATATTAATAAAGTACCTTCATGTTTCTAGGTATATCTTTGTTGGTGTACATCTGAATGATTATTTGGGTTTTTTTCCCCTTAGAAACTATTGATGTAATAGATTAAACAATAGAAGTTATAACATTAAACCAACCCAAATTCCCTACAGGAAAAAAAAAAAAACCTACTTGACTCACCAATTTACTACGTTTTTATTATAGTGCTGGATCAATGTATTAATATTTTACTTAGTTTCTTGTATCCCTCCTTATAAATTAGAGTAAGTGCTTTCCTATCTTCCCTCCTGTTTTTCCTCCCTTCCACCTTCCTTTTCCTTTTTCCACCTCTTCCTTCCTTCCTTCCTTCCTTCTTTCCTTCCTTCCTTCTTTCTTTCCTTCCTTTGTCATGTTTTCGAATCAGAGTTAGGCTAGCTTTATACAATAAGTTGAATAGCCTTCCACATATTTTATTCCCCCAACATGGAAATTCTCTGAAACTTTGAAAGAATTTTCCCATAAAGACAAGTACAAAGCTTTTTTAAAAAAGAAATAAACAAAATTCTGTTAACTTTTTTTTTTAATTTTCTTTTCAACATTTATTTATTTTTGGGACAGAGAGAGACAGAGCATGAACGGGGGAGGGGCAGAGAGAGAGGGAGACACAGAATCGGAAACAGGCTCCAGACTCTGAGCCATCAGCCCAGAGCCCGACGCGGGGCTCGAACTCACGGACCGCGAGATCGTGACCTGGCTGAAGTCCGATGCTTAACCGACTGCGCCACCCAGGCGCCCCAATTCTGTTAACTTTTAAAAGGTGTTCCATAATAATATGACTTCTCAGGTTTTATATTTCGAGACCCAATTTTTGGTAGCTTATATATTCTTTAAAAAGCACGTATTCCATCTAGACCTTCAAATATGTCCGCACAGAAGTGTATAAAATATTCTTTTTATTATTAAAAAATATCTCTTACTGAACCCTACTTTCATGCATTTAGGTTTGTTTTCTTTCTTTTTTTCCCCCAAAGGATCAACTTTTTGCCTCCCAATTCTATTGTTTTATTCTTCATAAATCATTGATTTCTCTTTAAAAAAAACAAAAAACAAAAAAACAAAAAAAACGCCTCTATTCCCACTCTCTTTTGTTATTTTACCCCATCTTCTTATTTAAAGGCTTAAATCGTTTATTTTCGTCTTAAAACAAAATAGACATGAAAAAGAACTAAAAGCTGTTGTTATCTTTTATTATGATTTTGACCAAATCTCGTAAGTTTCTACATTAAATATATCATAATGGCAAAAATGCAAACTCTGCAGGTAGCTTGTATTTCTGCAAATCAAGCTCCATCAGTGATTCTCTGTGTGGCCTCAAAAAATCTGCTTGGCCTCTCTGTGCCTCAGTTCCTTTAAGTGTAACACAAAGATAATAATAATGCCCAGGTCAAGATTTTTTGAGACGATGAAATGAGATAACATATGCAAAGTAATGATGACAGCAACTAACATATGGTAAGTGCTGAATAAATGTATATTAGGTTACCTTTGTATTTTCCAAACAATCTGTATTTTTAGTTTGAATCTTGATTACCTCAGCTATTAGAGCTTTAATGATTTTTATCAATTGTTAGTTTAATTACACTCCAGCTAGAGAAGTTGACCTATACAATTTATGGCCGTGTGGCTTTTTTTTTTTTTTTAATTTTTTTTTTTCAACGTTTATTTATTTTTGGGACAGAGAGAGACAGAGCATGAACGGGGGAGGGGCAGAGAGAGAGGGAGACACAGAATCGGAAACAGGCTCCAGGCTCCGAGCCATCAGCCCAGAGCCCGACGCGGGGCTCGAACTCCCGGACCGCGAGATCGTGACCTGGCTGAAGTCGGACGCTCAACCGACTGCGCCACCCAGGCGCCCCGGCCGTGTGGCTTTTATAGAAGATGGATGAACAAAGAAGGGAATTACATGTACTGAACACCGCTAGATGTGTATTGATGTGTTTGTTTGCTCTCAGAACTCTAACGTGGGAACGCAGGAATCTGACTCATGGTCTGTTAGCTAATCCTGCAATTCCCCCACCGTGACGTTATACTTAAATTTCTTATTGTGTATTTTATCCTTGGAGTGTGCACACGTGCACGCACACACATCCGCTACGTTCCTGGCTTTGCACACCTGCTTGGCTCTCTTCCAACGGGAGTTTACTGAAAACAGGGGGAAGACATTTTGAAATTATTTAGGTACTCAACAGATATTCCTAATATTCCTCGATTCATTTATAAAAGAGGAAATGGCTTTCCCACAGGGTTTTTAAAGTGACTTAACAAAGGGGGCCTGGACTCTAAAGTTAATTCCAGGACACATTTCTCACTAGAAAACGAAAAATGGTGTGGGGGGTAATCGAACGAGATGTGGGTCCACAGTTAGCACGCACTTCATCTGAAAGGTGCCCGAAGTGGTCTAATCTGGTACAAGCCAGAGATCTTTCTGAGCAAAAACAACCTTTTTATTGGCCTCCTTGATTCCTCTTGTTAAGGCACAAGTTCTCACACTTGGCTGCTCCTTTTTAAGCACCTGGGGAACTTTAAAAAATATACAGATGCTGGGTCTCACCCCAGCCAAATGAATCATGAGTCAGGATCTCGGTGGAGGAGGGGGCTTGGACTGTTTTTGAAACGATCTTCAGATGATTGTAGTGTGTAGCCAGGTTTGAGAGTCACAGGATTCAGACAGTATCTCCTAAGTCCGCAACAGGAACGGAGTATTTGAGACCTGGCAATTAGCCTTGAGTCATCTTCCAATTTAGCGGAGAACAGAGAGGCTGAAAGTATAGGCCTTGGGCAGGTACATTTCGGGAGGGTTTAGAAAACGTCCGGAGTTTGGAGACCCAGCTAGAAGGAACAGGTGAAGGTGTGGGAGCCTCAGGGGGCGGCTGCCCCTAGGGTGGGACATGGGGAAGGACCTGGGGCAGGGAAGCGCAAGGGGGTCAGCTGAAGGAAGTGGGTTGCAAAGCACAGAAGAGGAGAAAGGGAGCTAATGTCCCTGCAGGGCCTGCCACACACAGGACGCTGTGATAAAAACGGTTGCGGCCCCTAACTCACTCAGTTCTCACAACCCTCTAAGACAGGATCCGGTTTCCCATGTGAAAAAATGAGGACATCGGACTTAAAGTCACTTACCAACTTTCCCACTAACCCAATAGGCCAAGGTGGATTTGAATCCATGCTCCTTCTTCCGGCGTTCCTTTAGTGCGGCGCCAGGGACCCTACCTTCCACAGACCTCCTGAAACTGAATCTGGGGCCCAGGAATGTGAACTGTAACAAGTTCTGGGTGTGGGAGTTCTGCCACTAAACGTTCCGGGCCGAGTATCTCACCCGCCAGCTCTTTGCAAACTTGAATGATGTCTCTGACTCTCCTGAGGCTCCCTGCAAATGCAGATTTGGACTCAGTGGGTCGAGGGTGGGGGCCGAGATTCCTCATTTCCAACAAGCCTCCAGATATCACCAAAGCTGCTCATCCCCAGCCCACACTAGGGGCAACAAGTTCCTGCACCGCACTGCCCCGAACCTTGTCCATGCGGAGGCCAAAGACTGAATCCCAAACAGTCAGGATCCGGCAAGCAGCGAGGCCAGCCTGGCCGTCCGAAGGCTTGTCTGCTAATGGCTGCTCAGCTGGCTTCTCCCCAGGGGAGCAGGTTCAACTAGCTCATCTGTTGGAGGGAGAAGCCAAAGCCATTGGCGAGCACCTGCTCAGAACCCTCAGGAAGCCAGCACTGAATTTAGCCCCACGGCAGCAGAGCCCCACGGCAGCCGAGCTGTGGAAAGGCAGGATTACAGACAACTGCCTGCAACCACAGTCCAGCACAGACCCAGCACAAGCCTGTATGTTCCGTTTATGCCAAATGGCTGGACCTGGGAAATTGCAAGGAAAAGGGCTAACCGCCAGGAGGTGGCGGGGTGGGGGTGGGGGTGGGGGGGCTTTTTATTGTGATTTTTAAAATCAGCACATTTGGGATCTATTAGTGTGACCTTTACGTTTTCCCAGGGTGTGGGCTTTATGGGATTTCGCCTTCATTTGGGGGTATTTCAGATTTGGGAGCTTAATTCCGGTATCTTCGTTCCATGATGATAAAAACAGAGGCACTGCCCGATAAGTTGTCACTCCACAAGAGAAAGAAATCGTGTTTTCCTGTTATCTGAAAAAAAGCCATGGTTCTTTCTGAAAAATTAATCACCCTATATTTTACACATTTAAGCTCCTTGGCATCGCACGGGAAATTATCTGTTCCCCACTTGAATCAAGCAGAAGCAAGTCCACACGCCTGGTCCTTAATCTCTCTTAGTTTTCTTCCAATTAGATGCAATCTTTTTCCAATACTCTAATTAATACTTCCACATTAAATATTAGGCCTTGTAAGAAAAAAAATCATCTGTAATATAGTCGCATCAAGCCAAACAGGATTTTGAAGCTCTTGCCCTTAATCTTTCTTTCAATTTTCTGCCATTTAGAAACAATTTTTTCCCCCAACACTCTAATGAATGCAAATGATATTCGTGATTAGTTAGTATTATGCTAATCTGAGCCTGGAATTTACCTAAATCTGCATGGTGTTGTCTGAGCACCAGATTGCTTTGGGTTTCTGAGGAAAATTACATTAGCCTGCCAGATGTACAAAACATGATAGAGTAGAAATCTGAGCAAATAATCAAGATTACATTAGTTTTGTTTCTTAATGAACAACTGTTGGCATTAGGGATTACAGACAAATTATGGTTTTCCTCTCTGAGCTCAAGCGGCTAAGCAGCTGTTGTGAAGGTCCCCTTTTCCTGACTACCCCTAAATAGATTGGGAGCCGCCAGGGCAGGGGGAAAGCATCTAAAATTTCACATAATTTAATTTGTTCCATTACAAAGTAATCATCACCCCGAGGCCCACAGCTAACCTCCAACTTTCCCCCCACCAACCTGTCCCTGGAATGCGGGAGCAGTTCGAGTGAGGATCAGGGGCAGAAACTCAGATGTGTTTTTCTTCTCTCCCAGCTCGGAGGGATGCGGGTTACATGCCTCCAAGGCGTACCTGCTTTCTGTGCCCTTTGGGCCGCTTTCCAAAAGGGTGCCCGCCTAATTCCTGCTACTTGGGTGACAGAGATGGAATGCTGCTGATAATGCTGATAAGGATTATGTAGGTAACACAGTACATCTGGCTGCAGTCTAAGAGGCCGGGTGAACCAGAAACTTGCAGAAACAGCAGCCATCTGAGCTTAGACCCTTGTCCTGTGTTATTTGATCTATGCCTGTGAAGTTTCGCTATAATGGAATCCTTGTCTTTCAGTGGATATGTGGTGTGTAGGTAGGGTCGTCTTAATAGCCCGCGGCCCGTTTGGGGACATTTCCCCTTTCTATCAATCAGCAAAATACCACGGCTGCTGGTGTGGACTTTTCTGCTCAATTTAAGTGTCCTCACTGAAAGCACGACACCTTCTATGTGCTACTTTCAGGTCAAAAGCCGTGCGCTTTTTGGCCACTTGGCCTTGGCGTCTGCTGATCCCCCTGCAGAAATTAGTCTTCTCCCCTCTGTTGTCTGCATCTGGACAAAGTATGTCACCTCCAAGATGAGTGAGCCGCCTCTCTCATATAGTCCCGTGGCAGCCAGTACCGGACTAACGGGGGACTTCCCACGCTGCATCCTCCACTCCATGTAAGCTCTGTGAGGAAGGGAATGAAGTCTACCCTGTTCATACAGCATTTCTTGTAAATGCTCTATGAAAATTCGTTGACAGAATCGGGAGTTTTATGCAGTCGAGGATAGCGTATTCAGAGGGAAGAAAAAGTTTGGGTCTCTCTACCACGGTAAAGATGGATGTTCTAAATGAGAAGATGTTATGAACAAGGCCATCACAAAGACCTTTATGTTTTATAGAGAGGATAAAGAGCCATCAACCCGTGGCCCTCTGTTTGCGGTAAGAGAAGTAACTGAAGGACAGGCGTTTATGTTTGTGGACACAGGCAACTCTTGATTTGTTCTAGCTGCCTTGAGAAGGGAACTTCTTTTTCTACTTCCTGTACCTACCTCCATAATCATTCCCCACCAACTGAGAAGCCCATTGCTGGTAAGACTCTCACTGATCCCCATTAGTCAGCTGGATAACCTAGATTCCCCGAGTCTCATCGTGATCCACTATCCGGTGGTGCGATCGGGGATGGACTGTTGGGACAGAGGGGTAGAGGACCAGTGAGAAAGGGGAATAAGAAGACGATGTCTGTTAGGTCCACCTTCAATCTTAAGCCTCAACTCCCACTATTTCTGTCCTACAGTTTTGGGGTTGAAAAGTAGGACTGATTTTATTTATAAATTTACATATTTATTCTTAATCCATATATTACTATTATAAATGTATATAATTTATAAATTGTGTGCCCAAAGCACTAATAGTGGGCTAAGAAACTGCAACTTAAGGCAAGCTCAGTCCCACTCAACAAGTCTTCTAGAATGATCCCCTGCCTGTACAAGGGTACTGGAGGCTGAGAGAAGTGGGGGGAAGAAATAGAAGATGGATTTTTGCCCCAGAAACACACCATTGAGTTTAGGGAAAAAATAAAATAAGTGACATTAGTAGTACATAGAATAAAATAAACAAGAGCTCAGAATCCAGGAGATATCACTTTGTCAAACAAAGTGAAGTCTTTCTGGAACTCTACTGAACTAACTGCTCAGTTGACCCTAAAATCATTCATTTGACTGCTAAGAGTCATTTCCCCAACATGCAGTGTCTGTTTTTGGTTTTGTTTGAGGGTCTTTTTTTTTAGTATTATTTTCTGTTTTTCCTTAGTTACAGACCTTACTTATTGTTAAATGTTTTATTGTAAACCACTGTGGTTACTTTTTATTTGCAGATAACAGTCAACGTTAATACGAGGACTTGCTATTTACTGGGCAAAGCGCTTTGTGTATATTACCTCATTTAATCCTTACAACAACACTACAAAACAGATACTGCCACCATCCCCCTATATAACAATCGAAGAAACTGAGGCACAGAGAGATTAAAGCATTTGTCCAAGCTAATCCAGCTGGTCAATAGAGTATTTGGGATTTGATCCAGGGGAGTCTGGTCTTAGAAGCCTGACTCTTTTTTTCCTTATTTAAATTTTGGTTAGCTAACACACAGGGCAATATTGGTTGCAGGAGGAGAATTCAACGATCCATCACCTACAAATAACACCCAGTGCTCATCATAACGAGTGCCCTCCTTAATGTCTATGACCCATCTGGTCCATCCCTTGCCCACCTCCCTCCATCAAACCTCAGTTTGTTCTCTATCATTAAGATTCTCTGGTAGTTTGTTTCTCTCTCTTCTCTTTCCCCTCCTCTTCCCGTATGTTCATCTGTTTTGTTTCTTACTTTCCACATATGAGTGAAGTCATATGGTATTTTTCTTTCTCTGACTGACTTATTTCACTTAGCATAATACATTCTAGCTTCATCCACATCGTTGCAAATGACAAGACTTCATTATTTTTGATGGCTGAGTAATATTCCAGTGTGTGTGTGTGTGTGTGTGTGTGTGTGTGTACATATACCGCATCTTCTTTATCCATTCATCAATCAGTGAACATTTGGGCTCTTTTCAGACTTTGGCCATTGTTGATAACGCTGCTATAAACATCAGGGTGCATGTACCCCTTTGAATCTGTATTTTGGTATCCTTTGGATAAATATCTAATAGTGCAATTGCTGGGTCATTGGGTAGTTCTATTTTTAGTTTTTTGAGGAACCTCTATACTGTTCTCCAGACTGGCTGCACCAGTTTGCATTCCCACCAGCAGTGTAAGAGGGTTCCCCTTCAGAAGTGCAACCCTTAACCACAATGTTATTCTGACTCTCAGCATAATCTGAAATACCCTTCAAAACGATTTTTATATCTTGCATTCCCTTCCATTTTAATTTAACCTACCCTCAGTCCTCTACCTTGTAAACATTATAAAATGCACACTGGTAAGAAGGAATATGAAGTTGCCATAACCTGCAGAAACTGTTTATAATCTTTAACTTTTTTCCATTCATGTGATGCGTGTATACAGTGCAATAGATGATACCTTCCATAGTCCTAAGATTTCTTTCTACTAAAAATTTGGGGGCTGGGGGGACTCTTTAGGAAAACGCTTATTCTACCCACACTTTAATGTTTACCAAGAAGCTGGTCTTTGTTTCCACCAGTAACTGAGCACTCAACACTATACACATCATTTTCCCCCTCAAAGTCTTCAACTGCATTTCATTACCGTACTTACAAAATAAAGAACTCTCCTATAATTGCTATTTCTCTGATGAGGCTCAGAATTCAACCCGTGTGATAAACATGGACCAGCCCAGGAGCCATTACCTACTTCGCCACCTGTTCTTCTGCCAAGGGCTGCCCAGACTCATTCTTTCACCCTTAGAGTAGCTCCAAGGAGAAACATCCCAGTGGAAGGTTCTACAATGGGGTCACAGACCAGGACCGCAGTCTCCCAAATAATCACACTCTTCCAAGAGTATCAAAGTCCTTGAAAAGGTAGGGCTCACAAATAAAAGACCTTTAAACACAAGAATCTGAAGCACTTCTGTGTAGATAGTGAATTTAAGCTCACCAGGAAACTTTTGCACTCAGTTATTTTCCAAACCGTGTATCATGACCCGCTAGGGGGTTAAGATATCAACTGAGCTAGACAATACTTTTGTTGAAAAAGACAAAATGGAATACAATAAAAACTATTAATAGTGCATTTCAAATATGCAGGGTAAAGGTTGTTTTATGAACACTTTATTTTCCTTCTATGTATTTATATACATATGTGCTAGGTTATGATGTTAAGCCCCCATATGTTGGAAACCACTGTATGTCATTTGCTTCTCAAAGTGGCTCAAAGAAGTAGGCAGGGCTCAGAGGTCAAATGGCTCGCTTATGCTTACAGACCAGCCTGGGGACGTCTGTCTAGCTTTCTTCAATTCTCAGTGTAACTAACCATCTTTCTACTGTCCCTATTGATTCAGGACAAGAAAATGAAGTAAAACAAAAGAAAGCAATAACACCTGGTTAACACCCAGGGACAAAAGCGATAGTGAACAGGACAAAGAAGCGTTTAGAGGCCATCCCCTCATTTTTGAAACTCTTGAAAGTAGACTCAAGAAAGGTATCCAAGAACTTCCAGTTATAAGGTAAATAAGTTCTAGGGATCTAATGTACATCATGGTGACTATAGTTAGCAGTGCCACATGGGATACTTGAAATTTGCTAAGAGAGTGGATCTGACGTACCCTCACCACACACACACACACACACACACACACACACAGGCAACCATGTTAGGTGATGAGGGTGTTTACTAACCTTACTGTAACCATTTCACAGCATATACATCAAATCATCACGATGTACATAATGTTGTCAAACATACCCCAACAAAGCTGGAAAATAATAAATAGCACCCAAAAACTACTTTTTAATATTTCACAAAGCCTCTCAGAAATGGCAGGTTTATCCAGAATAAGGTTTCTAGCAGAAATGTCAAGCTTTTTGCTTTTTGATAGAATTACATCAACTCCACATACTGTTCAGAAGTACGTTGATGTCTTTGGTTAATTGTGGTGTAGTGGAAAGTGACGATGACCAGACTTTTCATTGTGGCACTGCCTGTTATTGAAAGAACGGGCCTACGCCGGCAGACTCCATCTTGTTCTGTGTCCTCCACCTTGAGTGACTATGTCCCGACATGGCCCCTTTCGGAAAATTGCAGAAACCTCAGACCACGCCTCCTTCCCTTGAGTAACCTCCCGCTCACCCGTTCAAACTTCCCAATCAAAACACCCGGCGACCTGCGCAACGGGACTCTGACCCTTCCCCAGCCAATCGGCCGAGGCCACAACCCTTCCCCAGCCCATCAGCCGAGGCCACGACCCTTCCCCAGCCAATCGGCTGAAGCCACAGCCATTAGCTCACCAACTGCCCGTAGACCCCAATAAAACCTTTGTGCTTTTGAACCTCCCGCTCTCTCTCCGGCATCTCACCACTCTGTCGGGTGCAGGTAGGGGATTGAGCTCGAGCTAGCTCAAATAAAGGCTCTTTGCTTTTGCATCGGACTCAGCTCCCTGGTGGTCTTTGGGGATCGCGAATTCTGGGCATAACGTTATTAGCTGCATAAATATGGGCAAATTATTTAAACCCTCGAGCCTCCGTTTTTTCTGCTGTGAAATGGGAGTTACATCTACTTTTCAGTGGTGTTGCAAGAATCAAATAAGGTAATATTTATAATTTTATAAATTATAATATTTTATAAACTCATAATATTAATACTTATAGTTTTATAATGTTTTATAAAATTATAGTATTATAATTTATAATATACAAAGTACTTTGAAGAGAACCTGGAACATCGGGGTGCTAAACAGATGGTGTGTCTACAAAAGCAGTAACTCATAATTTGGTTAATGGAATTTTTCAAAATACAGGATAGGGATGGAAACACAATCAAAGAAGTACTTTTTTGGCCAATGTTGGGAACTATTACCTTAGCAATGCCTTAGCCTATAAATGCGGCCTGTTTGCTGAAAGATTGCAATGCTATCTTCTTATCCTTTGCCTGGGGAGATGGTTTTGGCCAAACACCTTTGAATGCTTGGTAATTATTTGCTCTACCCATCAATAGCCCTGTGGCCAAGAGTTTTGAGAATGTTAATCAGTACGTCAGCGACATTTCCTTACACCAAACTATTGTTTTGAATTCTCTTTTAAAGCTTAAGAAAGAGCTAAACTGGTGCAAGCAAATGTTTTCAAAGCATCTGATGAGAACAGCACGCGTAATAAAGGAGATAAAGCGAAGGGAAACATCCGAAACTGACAAATGTGGTTGGGCTCCTGGTTCTGAACTGATTGATTGATTTGTTAATTAATTTACAATGGCGCAACAGTAATTACAAGCTACTGTTTGTCAGCCAAATCACTGGTGATGAAGTCAAAGGTTCACATCTGTGTGCGTGTCCCAAGGATCAATGCATCAAATTAGCTCTGTTGGCTTTTTTCCCACTAAAAGCTAACATGTGTCATCAATATTCCAGCATTTGTGTGCGTAAACTAATTGATTGAACATTCGTGCTACATAAACATGCGGTTTGTATTATGTGGGGTACCATTTATAAACATCTTTGGGGCCAAAAATATGAATAGCCTCACATAAAATAATTAATATCTTATTGGAAAAATAAAGCGGCAGTTTAGTGTTATTCCTTCGATTTATGGCTAAAAAGGCATTGTCGTGTCTTCTGAAGTCTTGGGCATTATTATATTGCACAGTATTTCACAATTCTGCCTATAGCAAGTCTGAGGAAATTTACAGAAAAGGTGAAAGATTTTTGTGCGAGGTTGTTCAGGTCTAGCAATAATAGCAAACTATCCGTGATTCGAGAACATCGCCGTACCACTGTCCTCTGCCACGCCCGCTGTGACACATATATTATTTGTAATCTCATATTTTCCCACTAACCTCTGCCAAAATTCGAATTTGAGGAATGTAAATTTATCCCTGCACGGCCGCATAATTGGCTGTCAGCATCAGCATTAACCTTGAAACTCAGTAAGAACGGCTCAAGATGCCCGGAAGGTAAAGGGAAGACGGCTTATCTTGTGGCCACAGATCTTTCACTACCCTTCCACCAGAGGCCCTGCTCCTGAAGCAAGGTCAGTGATGCTGCTTGCAGCAGTGAATGGGGTTCAGGAGCAAAAGTAATGAATGGCCTACGATCAGTTTCTCCCCCCACGTCTCTCTATCATCATTTCCCATCAGAATATCTGAAAAGAAGCATGGGAGGGCTGAAGCAATCTAGGTAAACCAAAGCATTAGTGTCCATCAGCTGTGGAAACATAGCTTATGCTATGGGCAGCGTCTAGCTGAGAGGGCTCCAACATCCGTCAAGGGCCTCAAGACTCCTCCTCCAAATTCACTTTTATGACAACACCCCGGGAAAAGGGTCAGGAGAGCCAGGGCGGGTGACCCCCCAGACTCGACCGGTTGGGCTGTAGATCCCTCCGAGTGCTGGTATCCGGGAGCCATATTCTCTGTTTTCATTCAGACACAGACTTACAGTGGTTGAAACGGGACCTGGTCCAAATAAATGATATTTTTCACTTGCTCTCTCTCTCTCCCTCTCTCTCTCTCTCTCAAAGGAGATAATTTGGAAGCGGTTGCTTTTTTTTTTTTTTTTTTCAACGTTTTTATTTATTTTTGGGACAGAGAGAGACAGAGCATGAACGGGGGAGGGGCAGAGAGAGAGGGAGACACAGAATCGGAAACAGGCTCCAGGCTCCGACCCATCAACCCAGAGCCTGACGCGGGGCTCGAACTCACGGACCGCGAGATCGTGGAAGCGGTTGCTTCTTAACATGGCTGGGCACCTTCTTGCTCACTTTCCCAAAGACCTGTGTCTCTGAATATTGTACCCAATCCATTTTAGGTTTCTCTTATTCTTGGCGTGTTCCTCAGCCCTCACCCAAACACTGTATGTTCAGATGTCAGTACACAACTAAGGTCTTCCCCAACATTGCAATCTAGGTAACACGCATGGAAAAATAATTGAAATCTTGGAGTGGAAAAATAATCAATCCTCTGAGATGAAACTTATTTCCTCAAAAATAAGAAAAGAGACAAAAAGTTTTATCCCCTAAGTACATTAGCCTTTTCCAAATTCTCTAACTCATCGGATGCCCAAAAGGTCTTAGTCACTGTAATAAAGGTAGAGTTGAGAAAGCAGGATGATCCTTGCTGACGAGATGGTTTATTCGTCTGATGCTTAGCACTTGGTAATGACCATGAGCCTGTCTGCTTAAAGGGAAATACGAATTTGCTGCTTTTGCTTTGGGCCGTCCTCCCTCTCTAACCCTCAGCTTTAAAACTTTGCTGCTAATTTCATCATAATTCCTACACGCTTCCAGCACATTGAAGTTTTATCTTGGAAAGGGCAGGTGGTGATTCATAACGTGGGCCACAGTCTGGGAGCCCATCACCAGTGACCAATGCGCAGCCTGGGGACCCACTGAGATAACTGTCTCCATTAATAAAATGGGAGACCCATAGCCTTGATGCAATCTGAAAATTATTTATTAAGGGGCCTTTTATGTGCAAAATACTGTCAAGAGCTGGTAAATAAGACCTGGCCCCCAGTCCTTGGGGGGCTTATAATTTTGGTTGAGCAACTAAATAACATAAGACAAATCTTATATTCATAATCACAAATGTCATCTAGTAAAGTAGGGTCATTTGTATCAGAACATTCATACAACCTACATACCGCATAAAAATTGTATCAAATACGCTAGAGTGTTCGATTTCATTTACTGATGCTATTGTTACCTCTTACAATCCTGAAACTAAGAGAACAAATAATCCATCCCATTTATAGCATACTATGCTGCCCATTATATTACGTGATAAACTAAATCTTTCCTATTATAACACATACTGATGTGACTTAAAATAACCTCACTAAAGAATTGCTACAACATTAGTCTTTTGTGGTTGTGTGAAATAAAAAAGCTACGGGTTGAACTGCAAAATGGTACAGATGGCATTTTGGAAATGTTGTTTATTTCATGCTTTCCCATTAAATGTACAAAACGTGGTCACTGCTCTCACTGCTACTGCCTGGGATGTTCGTGAACTAGTCGTGCATTATCATGTGAAGGATTAATCCTTCCGAGTTTAGCAGTAGAATTTGCAAAGAGCATCCTGTAATGTGTCAGACAGCCAGCATTTTCTGTACCGCCTGGTGGCAATTCACCATTATCTCATGCTCCAGAACACTGGCAAAATTCTGGAAAGCTTGTCTTCGCCTTCCCATGTTTAACACCACCAGATAATAATATGTGTACCTGCGATTGGTTTTGCATCTTACAGTTTTCAAGTCGTTTATTATGCTTTATCTCATTGGAGCCTCACAACAGCCCCATGAGGTAAATAGATAATATCAAAACCTGAAAATGGAAATGCTTTGCTTGCCAATTTCTTTCCAAAAAATTTCCCCCAGATGGCTTATGCCTATAGCGAATCTAATTGTCTCGAGGAAAGATGAATGGAATCACATTTCCAAAGAATTCAGCCACCTCCAATCCTAGAGCTGTACAATCCGCAGACGCAGCTTGGGAGGGAGTGAACCAGCTCAGTGAACACACAGAGAGAGCTGAGCCTCAGCAAGAGGTCAGGCTTGAAGCTGGAGGGGCAGGCAGGTGCACAGCAGACAGTGGCAAGGCACTTGACCGTGGCCACAAATAATGAGTCCTAGCCCAGGTCTTTGGATGAAACAGCTGATGGTTGGGTTCTGGGGGAGAAGCAGGCACAACTCCGACTTGGTGGATTTTAGTGTCCCTTCCCGCCTGTTAATGGAGAGCACTTCAGCACACTGCTTAACCTCAGAGACCAGTGGCCTCCTGTGCGTAGTGAGGCGGGTCATGTCTATTGCATCATACTGTGCTGAACGCTGATTGATAGAAGTTGTCTCCCAAAGAACCTGGCAAACACTTGTTAAATAGGAGGCCCTCAATCATCATTGATTTTTTTTAGCCTTAAGATCATAGTATACAATGTTTACAATTAAGCTAACAAGGGGCGCCTGGGTGGCTCGGTGGGTTAAGTGTCCGACTTGAGCTCAGGTCATGATCTTGCGGTTCTTGAATTCGAGCCCCGAGTCGGGCTCTGTGCTGACAGCTCAGAGCCTGGAGCCTGCTTCGGGTCTGTGTCTCCCTCTCTCTCTGCCCCTTCCCCGCTCACACTCTGTCTCTCTGTCTCTCTCTCTCGCAGAAATAAATAAGCATAAAAAAATCATAAAATAAAATTAAGCTAACGTATAAATTAGCTGTGGAATCTCGCTAAGTGTAAGGAGGCTCTGCTTTTAAGAAATCTGCTACAATTTGATACAGAAAATGCTGAATTTTTAGGATTCCTTTAATGTATGCAGGTCCCACTGAACAGGGGTGTATAAACTCAAAAAGTCAACATAATTATGAAAGCCCCATAGAAAATGCTACAATTATGTTTCCTTTCTCCACCCTGTGTGTTTTTTTGAGCACCTACTAAGTGCTCGCACCCGAGACTGTGTAAATAGTCCCCGCTTGCACATACCCCCTGGTATGTATCATGAACTTGGTATTTATACCACATTCACCAGGTGCCTCACTGACTCTATCTCATTCATCCTCACGGCAGGTTGGAATGACAAGTAATGAGTATGATTATCTGCACTTTACAGCTGGCTCTACCAGCCATGAGAGGAGCAAATTCATTTGCCAGAGGTCACCAAATCTACATTTCCCAGGATTCAGCCCCGTGCTCATAAACATATCCATTATGCTATAACCTTGGAAGATGAACGTAACAGTGGGAAGTTACAAAATGATTGCTTTCTGAATAAAGTCATTTCGCAGAGAAGTACTAGGTTAAACTTGATGCTAGAACAGTGAGAAATGAAAATTGTCCTTAAAGCTGGCCATTACGTGACATATTAAATCCGCCCCATTACAAAGCGTGTGAAGTGTAAGTTGAAATGATTTATCGATAACCTTCTATTCTCCTGGCTCTTTGTTTAAGCACTTAAAATGTAGTAAGATTTAAGATGCTTAAAGTTAGTGAAATACATAGTATGGGTACCTGTATCCCTTAACAGACCTGCTCGTAAAAACAACTTCTCCACTGAAGGGGCATACCCTGACGATTCTGCACCTCCCGATGCAACAGAGCAATGTGACCCTTTGTCACTGGCCTGGTATATTTTCACTAGTATACTTTCCTATATCCAAGTTCACTTTCTCAGCCCCTCAGAATATATATTACAAATCGTAAGTATGGAAAATGTCACAACATAACAATCTCAGGGAATTTAAAAATGCCCAAAGGTAGTGATTGACATCATTCAGCTATGTTCCAGAAATATGCTGTAGTTTCAATGACATTGTGAGCATCAGATATCTCTCTTTGTTGACTAGTCTCTACACTGGAAAATCAACACCAGCTTTCCCATAGATAGAAGAGATAACACTCCTTGAGAACATGACCCTTTGCTTCCAAAAAAGAACTGGAAAAGCGGATGGACAGGCACTTGTGTTTCCTTACTCTCTGATTAAATTAATAACCATTTAATCACTATTTATTAGGATGGGATCCAAAGGATATTTTTCTTCTCCAAAGTTGATACGTTGCATTTGTTATGCAAGCACATAAGTGAAAATAAATCATGGAAAGGAAAATAAAAATCACTCCCAGATAAGAAAGCATCTTGGAAGGACATTAATATATTTAACCACATCTGCCACACAGTTCATTTTTATTTAAATATGCTAGAATGGTATTACAAGTGAAAAAGCATCACTAAAGAATATAGATATGGAAGACGCATAATGAAAAAAGCACAACCTATGACAAAATGTGAAATATGCAAAAAGTGGTAACATTATTTACAGATGTTGAAATCATTTTTTTTCTTCACTCAGACATCATCATCATCATCATCATTTTTTTTTATTAGAGAACTGGTATATAATAAATTGTTAGCTTTCACCCATGTCATTAATTCCACAGGAAATGGCTTAGGTAATGGCAATGTTAACGTTCACCTACAAGACCCAGAAAGAGTGCTAACTACCTTTGACAATGAGCAACGAATGAAAAGATGTATTAACTACATTTGACAATGAGTGCCAAATCGGCAAATGTAATAGCTACGTATTTACCAACATTATAGAGAAAGCAGAAATCATTCAGAAGGCCTCATTAATATGATGAGGATTCCATGCCTATGACACCGGGACATGGGTTTGATTCCAGAACAGAGAAAGAACACTGGTCGTACCTGCACCAAGAACACTGCCTGGCTGTGGTAAGTTCTTAACAAATATTTATTGAGCGAAACATAAATGGTATAGCTTCTAATTCTGGAAATATGTTTAATGGATAGGTATAATACCTTCCGGCAACTAGTTGATGCGGTTATTATCTATATGGTGTCTCTCAGTTTTGATTACATTTCTACATTCAGTTATGCTTCTCAAGGAAATAAAACACAATTTGAAATTAAATAAGTATTGAATTTTGATTTTCAGATGTATCTTTGCATGGCTAGTAGATTACCACACGAGCATAAACGTGGTCATGAGGCTAAACAGTTTTCTCAAATGTATTTTTAGTGTACTAATTAGGCTGTTTAGGGACTCTTTTTTTTTTTTCGTTATAAAGTAAAATAAAATTCAGACCATAGGATATACTAGCCCCAGCATTTGTAAGAAGATAGATTAATTTTAGAATTTTCAGTTAAAAATAGCTCGTTGTGAACCTAAGTTCACCTCAACTTCTCAAGGACTTTTAGAGAAACATTTGCCGTGAAAACAATCTCTTCAATGTTGTTGTACCTGTATTGACATGTGTTGTCAAATTATTTAAGTCAACTTTCTATTGAGGACAGAATTTTATTTTTAAAACAAACAAGTGATGCATCTATGACCTTATTAATGTTGTCTGAAAACAAATGATAACATTATGTAAACGTCGTATTTTAACACACCAACTTCTCAAAAAATAAATTTCCTTTCAAGAAAACTAAAAAGTACATTACAATCGAGTAGATTAATCAGTGTTCAGCCAAGAGTCATCTTTGTGCCTTTGACAATAGGAGTTCTAGTTTCCTTTTTATGTTTACCTGCCTGTTTGTTTTGATTAATATTTATAAGACCGAGGATTTCAAGTCTCATAGACCAGCAATTAGTTTTTCAAATAAATTTTGTGGATTAATATTTAAATAACGGCCCTTCATTTACAAATGTTCATTTACAGTTCTGATGGGATCAAAGGATTAGTCTTATGAAATTTAGGGAAAAAATAATGTCTGGTGGATACCCGTTACTCTGAAGTTCCAAACAGCTAACAAAGAAGTTCTAATAAGTCTTACTGAGAGCCTTAAATAAGCAATGCAAAATCGAATGGAAAGTCCAAAAATCGTTTTTGTTGGTTTTTATTTTTCAGTGGTGCAAAAGGAAACGTACAGCCTCATCAATAACCGTTAACAAAATAGTGCTATTTACAAGATGCAGCTTTAATACATCCCAAGTGGTATTTTTAAATATTGTGAAAGGTCATCAACAGAACTCTAAATATAGCCAACCAACTGTGACTTATACTGCTCGCATGATTTTTCTCCTTCAAAGAGTTACATGCAAAATAATCTAAAGAAGTAAAACATCTAAGATGCACCACTTAAAAAAAACTGCACGTACGTAGATGATATTTAACATACACACACATACACACAATGAGTTTACTCTTTTTGTACTTGTTTATTTTTAGCTGTCTCAATAAAATGTTTTTCCTCCCTGTGTTTTACTAAAACATGCCTATCTAGGAAGGAAAACAGATGTAGAATTGGACAACTACGTCTTGTTTGGGTTTTTTCCCTGTCAGGAAGAATTTATGATCATTGTCACACAATAAGAGAATCTAAGTGAAACAGACAATAAGTCAGGAAGCAATTGCTGGGAGACACTGCGGCTTTGGCATTCAGGATTTGGTTACTAAAACTTCATTTCATTAAGCCAAATAAGGATACAATATCCTTTCTTACACAAAAGTCCCCAGAATAATTGCAAAAATAAAAGGAGCAGTGTCATAGTGCAAGCAGAACCACAACAAACTAGTTTGTAAGAACCTTAAAACACCTTTCAAAAATATTCCTTAAATCCCAAACAGGGGAATCATGGTAAAGTCACCACAACACATTTCCTTTTTCTTCCAGTATTTTACCGATATGCAATAGTTATTCTGATTAAACTTTCCACGGAGCATCTATCATTCCAAGAAGTCAGTGTTACCCTAAATATTAATCTCAGACATTCTCCCTAAATTAACGACGTTTATTGAAATTGAATTTTCCTTAATAAGAGACATACATGTTATTCATGTAACCTAACGAAGATTAAATAGGAAAATAATTCATGCAGAGTTTCTTTTTTTACTTCATATTTTGCCTCTGAATCTATCCTTACGTACATTCTTGCATCTTCTCGGGCAATAAAAGAAGATACTTTTAAAAAATGAATACTCAGCCTACACGAACCTTTACAACGTTGCTTCTCTTGGGAAGCTGTGGTCTTTCTGTGCAGAACCAGATTGACAAAATTTAGTGGTGAAATAGTTCCAGGGATTACCTCCTTATACGCACATTAATCCCAATTTTTTACGTAAAAAGATTTAGGGCCAAATGTTTTACTTTTTCACAACAGAAAAATGTTTCATTTTAAGTACCGACTTTAAAACTCACTTCTGGGAACATCGTAAAATGATAGTTAGGGGTCATAGTAGCTACTAAAACACCACTTCCAAGTCTTGGTACAGTCACATCAAGCAAAATTTTTCATATAAACAGTCTGCAGTCTCTTTCCCCAAGTATGTGCCAGGATTTTAAGAGTTCATCGCGCCCAGGTACCCGCCCGGTGCTAAAGCCTAGTAAGAGATGCAACCATAAACAAAAACCTGCCACTGTGCAGCTTATATCACTTATAAAACGTATTCCAATTGGAAGAAAGTGGCCCAGACACAGACAGAAAGGCAGGGGGATGGAGTTCCTGGAGGAACTGGCCTTTCTTTTTGAAACAGAGCACTCAAGACAGCAACAAGTAGCCGCGGCAGTAAAGTTTTCCCGCGGGCTCTCACGCCTCACGTTAATGAGAACGCGCCCAAGAACTGCAGGCTACAGTCTCTGCACGTTGTGTGCTCAGGAAGAGCCTAGAAGCAACAGCATAACTTGTACCTTTCAGGAAGTTCACGCATTAATAAGAAACTCTCCTGGCCAGTGGCGCCAGAAGCCAGGACTAATGGGAAGGCTCTCCCTTCTCTCTGGGCACTGGGGACGGGCTGACCACCAGGGCTGGCCATACCCCTCCTCTCCTAGAATAAAGTGCCCATTGTCTCACACTGTACTAATTGTGAGAAAACAGCCCCTGTAGTAAGCATAATAATTACCAAAGCGAGCCAGCAAAAGCAGTCAAGACTTAAATGAAAGGGGCAGAAGAAAGGAAGGAACAGAAGAGAAAAGAAAAGAAGAGAAAAGAAAAGGAAGGAAGAAAAATAAATAAATGTTCCGACGAATTAGCGCAAGGATGAATTTAATATTCATACTGGAATGCTCGCCTGCGGAAGGTTTGCCCATTCATGTCACGACTATTGCATACAAGAGACCATTGTCCGCACAACAGAAATCAGTAGATTGAAAATTTTCACATAGCACTTTTTTGATGTGAAAGGTTCTCTTTCCCAAAACTCTGGCCCCTAATCCCAGCATTCTGATCAAAGAAAGTTCCGACTTCTCTCCTCTCAACATTATTTTAAAAGTTGAATCACAGAACTCCTCAAGGTCCTGAATTTATATGCCTTTTTATTCCTCTTCCCCAAGTTTGCAGCTGGACAAATATGGGGATAAAAAAAAAAAACCCACAACCCAGCAACAACAAACCCACACACATTTGCCAGAGCAAAGAAAAATAATGAACTGAATATGCATATCCTCATTAACTAAATTTAATTACGCTGAGTGGCATAGTAATCAGTGGCTGCTCCAGTTACAGTATTCATTGAAAGGGAGGTGGATTCCAAATTAAGGCGAAGCGTGGGGGACAGTCGCATACTGATGAGGGAGCTGCACACAACATGATACAATACACTATCTAAATCACTATTCAGAGAAGCCGAAGAAAGAAGTACATTACTCTGTTTTAAGACCAATGCAAGAACAATTAGCCAAGAAGGCTCCAGTCCCCCACTGACTCTGCCCCACCTCCATACATTTCGCACCAGCCAGCCTGGGGCCCGACCATACCATCCACATTTTTCTTTTTCTTTTTCTTGTTTTTAAAAGTGAACAAAAACTCACACTGCCTTAAAAAAAAAAAAAAAAAAAAAAAAAAGGCCTATGTCCCTGGCCACAATAGCAGGGAAATCCTATCCAGCCCACTGGCGTGCGAAGGCACCCCAGGCTCCCACAACTTGAGCTTGAACTTTCCGCAGGCAGCGAACTTTATAACACGTGTGCGTGGAACAATAAAGGAGGAGCTCAAAAGAAAGGAGGGGGGAGGCTTAGGGGGTGGGAGGAAAAAAAAAATGTTAACACGCCAAACTTACCATCCACCAGGTCCTGGCTGACATGTCATAACATAGCTGCCATTTTATGGAGCTGTCCGATGTTTTCCCAGCCATTATGCTGTTAGCAATCTTCATCAGATGCAGCTCAATGGAAGATAAGACACCTAATCAAGGAAACGTCGGCGGTGGCTTTCTGGACTACATGTAGGCCAATCCTTATCACACTGCATCATGGGAAAACCTTCTTTATTAGCAGGAGGAACTGGAACCTCACAGATAGAAAGACAAGGATCAGTTCTTTTGCTTTTTTTTTTTTTTTTTTTTTTTTTTTTTGGTCTAAAGGGATTGGTGAAAGTAGCTAGCGTTCTTTGTGTATCATGTGTACAAGAGTTAAGTATCTTGCAAGTGGGCGGCTAACTGCCTTGCTGGGCTATGCGGACTAAAGTTTATTTGCATTCTTCTCTGTTGTATATTGTTTGACATGGTCCATGGTCCTTGCGGAGCAGATGAAGGGAGGGGAGAGGGGTGGGAGGGAGTGAGGAAAGAGGGAGCCGTAATTGCTCAGAATTAATATCTGCCCCAACAAAGACATAACAGTTTGGTTGACACGGTCGGAACGTGGTTCAGATGTCACTGCACGCAGACGTGCACGCGCGCGCGCGCGTGCACACACACACACACACACACAGTGGAACACACAGGTAGCAGCAGCTGGATTCAGCCGAGGTTGCCAAAGGCTACAAACTCCACTCCCATGCTGGACATATGGAAGCAGTTTAACTCTTTGAAATCACTGTTCAAGAAGAGCGGTGCCGTCTGCAAGGATAAATCAGCCTTGAGAACAGCTTCTCCGTCAGGCCTGGCACTCACTCCCCCCCACCCCCACCGCGAAGATGGCCTAGAAACGTTATTTGCTTCATCCCGGGAAGACTTGGTGAAAACGACGAGGGAAGGGCAGTGTTTGCCCATAATCCTGACTCTAGACTGAATTCCTCACCGTCCCTCTCTGTCCTGCACTTGGAGGGGCATTCGTTTTCTCCTCAACACTGATCATTTTTTGCTTCATCCTGAAATCTCAACTCCTTCTTCCAATCAGCACACGCAGAAAGCAGGAAGGGACATGTACTAATAAGACAAGGGCTCTGCATAGCCTTTCTTCTTTTTCTAGAGAGTAAAACTCTGGCTCCTGCGGGGAGAAGCTTAGAGTCATGTCCCCACAATCAGCAATCCAGGCTAGGACAAGCAGATGGATTCCTGCCCTTTCTTTTGCTGAAATATGAAAAGGCAAGGGTGATGTTGATTTTCGGGACCCCTACGGCACAGCCTCAACACAAGCGACCTCGTTCAGGGCGTGTTGTTATTTTTCGTCGGTGTGCACCACTAGGATTCTCCAAATGACTTGTATGTAGGCTTAGAAGTTACATTTGCTGCAGACCATTTAAAAAAGGACAAAGTCCTATTTGATTCAACCAAAGTGAAGGGGAAAAAAACTGCTGTATTACTGGCTATTTCTTTTCTCTGCGTGCAGTTTGTGTGAGGCCGCAAAGGTGACTCGTTTCGGCCTGTGAACTCCAAAGATGAAAAGCAAGGGCCGTGGAGAGCTCTGTCCTTCGGGTGTTTTTATATTCACGAAGGGTGGGGCGGGGGAGGCTGTTGTCAGACGGGACAGGAGCTCACGGTGGCCCGACTCTGGGCCGGCAGCAAAATAACCTGCTCTCCACGGAAGGGGCTGATCCTCTCATGGGGGGGGGGGGGGGGACTCTGGTTTCTCCTTGTTTTTGTTCTGTTTATTCTCAGGCGAGTGGGGGGTGGAGGGGACTGGATGCCCTACCCCGGCCTCTGCCTTTGAAGCCTTCCCCCTCCGCCCCCCATGATCTTCATGCTTCCTTTCTTCTCTCTCTCTCCACCCCATTCTTCAATCCTATTTCTTTCTTTCGAGCAAGGATCGGAGAGCAAGCGCGCCACTGGAAATCGTGGTTTCCAGTTTGGATTTGCTCAGGTAACTACAGCCCTGCTGAGGGCCTACTGTGTGCCAGGCCAGCCCACTGTACACACTGGAGCTGCAGATTCATGAGATACGATCTCATTCACGTCCCAACTGCCTTCCCCCAAAGCTGCCACAGGCAGGAGGAAGTCTGGCTTCTGTGGCAGGGGTGGGGGGAAGGGGTGGGCCCAGGTAGGCACTTCCACAGGCTGCTCAGGGCCAGCAGCCCTCTGGAGCCCAGCACCTCATATGCCTTTCCAGAACATTCTTTGGGGGTATTGTGTGGGCCTGGAGGTGAGGCCAGTGAAGCTTCCACGTTTCCTCCCTTTCCTCTGCAATCAGACCTTGCCATGACCCCCCTCTCTCGTGGCTCTAGGTGGAAGGAAGACCACCATCTACCTTTCTCGACTGCACGGCTTCCCCGGGGCTCTTTGGGGGCAGAGTCCCACTTCAGGCTGCGTTGAGAACACTGCTTAGCCCACAAACACTCTCCTGCCTGCCTCGGAATCCTTTTCAAACTTAGCACATGGCACGACTCCTACACAGGTGTATCTGCCGAGAGGGTCCGTTGTCACCGTCACCGCGGGGACACTTCTGCTGATTAGTGGGAAATGGTGAAAGATAACAAAGGAAGTGGGAAGGAGAAGCCGGTGGAGAGGCCGCGGCACTTATGTACAAATGGGTGAACCGTGGGGAACAAAGAGACTGGGATAGAAATAACAAATCTGTGCACTTCATTTGCCCGGCTGGGGAACGCCAGAGGCCTGGTGATGGGGGATTCTTGGCAGAGCTAGAAAGGAAGCGGATTCCGGACTGGGGTGGTATACAAGACACATGCCCAGGGGCTGACGACCACTCACCATCTGGGGGCCTGGGGAATGTCTTTCATTGAGAGCGAAACTTCAGGGCAAGCACGGCTAGTTCATAAATGGGAGACACCAGGCAAACTGGGCTCACAAGTGGAAGCCAGTGTGACTGGATTCATTAGCTAAACAAATCTCACCTGAGAGAGGTTGAAGCCTAACTAGATGTGAAAACATATGGGGCATCTGGGTGGCTCAGTCGGTGAAGCATCTGACTCTTGATTTCAGCTCAGGTCATGATCCCATGGTTCTTGAGAGAGAGCCCTGCATCAGGGCTTGGAATCCTCTCTCTCCCTCTCTCTCTGCCCCTCCTCTGCTTGGACGTGCTCTCTCTCTCTCAAAACAAATAATAAAAATATACGAATTAGACTCCTAAATCACAATGAATAACGAGGAAGCTTTATGGGGAATTTAGTAGGTGTTACAACCCACTTGACTTACCTCCCTAACATACCCCTAATCTCCGGGACTTTCTGCCCCAAATTCCTCTCTCCAAAGCATGTGCCCTTGCCCTGTGTTTTCTCCCTCCCAGTCTCCCCTCCTGTGTTTTCAGCCACCTAGCCATCTCCCCCAAGTTCCACACCTCACCCAGCAAAACAAAAGCTTGTAAAAAAGCCAAATCTTTAGCCCAAAGTAAATGGGCTAAACCAATCGTTGCTCAGTTATGCTCTGAGTGCTTTGATTTCTCCCTCATTGGCAAATAAACTGGGGATCAGCCTAGACCTGAGCAAGAGGACGTTAATCCTTGCAGACAGGTTACCATACATCCCACACTGCCTTCAAGGATTCACTGTCCTTTTTTCTTTGAGGGGCAGCATGGTTGTGGTCAATGGCTTTGACTCGGAAGCCTGTGGCCAGGATTCAAACCACAGTGTTGTTACCTACTAAGAGTGTGGCCAGAGGCAGGTGGCTTAACTTCTGTGCCTCAGTGTTCTCACCTGGAAAATGGAATTAGTAATCATAAAGTACCTTATAATTGACATGAGGATTACAGCAGTTGCTATAAGTACCTAACACAGTACCCTGATGGATAAGAGCTATGTATGTGGTCATTGCCGTTATGCCTTATTTACAGATAAGGACATCGAGGCCCATAATTTGACCCAAATCATATAGCCAGTAATTAAGGGGGAGTGAGAGCAGGGAAGGAAGAAATAACTAAAAAGAGAGATAAACATAAAAAAGAGAGTGATAAAGATAACCAGAGAAAGTAGAGCTAGAAATAGAGATAAGGAGAGGGAAAACGAGAAGAAAGGACAGAATGAGAAAGAAAACATGAACCCTTCTGGTCTCCACAGTGCTTTGTAGGGCCCCCAACCCACTGGGCTGGCACTCACCCAACCTTAGGGCTCTTGCTGGCTTCTCGTCCATCCCCCCAGGCTGTGAGGTTGGCCTAAATCCCATCGGGATCCATGGATGGGAGTGATCACTACTCAGGGCTCTTGACTCATGGAAGCCCACAAGTTTAGATGCGATTTGGAGAATTACTTCCTTAAACTATTTTATTGTGATTTATTTCAATGTTTAGCTTTTTGACCCCAATGTTCAATTCTACGCTGAGGGCGTGAGCCCTTTGCTCAGGAGCGCAGCAACAGATTGTAGTGCCGTGTGCAGAGAGAAGCGCCCCTGGGTGGGGATTTCGTCCCCAGTCCTTGTCGCCACTTGCTAGCTATACAGTTTGGAACTAGTCTGTGAACTTCGGTTCTGGGTACCCAAAAGGGGGGTTGAAAATAGCCTCCTTCAATGCAAGGATTAAGACGGCACAAACCTCCATTCCAAGCTGTAGTTATTATCAAAATCGGTCTAAATTATAGTTCTGGTGTTGCCTGTTCCCCTCCATCTTCAAGGCCAGGGACCTGAGACCTCCCTGCCAGGCACACAGATGATCAATGGAAGGGCTAGAATTCAACCTTCGCTCTCTCCCCTCTTCAGCTAGCACTTCTTCCCCCCTTACTACCACACGAATGACTGAATTTAGACAGCGGTGACACTGTGGTGGCAGTTAATAGGGAAAAAAGAAGAGCAGGCGTTGGGTGTGCGGGCTGATGGAAGGAGGGCCCTGAGGTGATGCGTGGTGGATCCAAAATGGAAAACGAAGGGAGGCCGGCAAGTCCAGATAACATTAGGGAGAGAACTCGGGCCACCGAGACCATCCAAACAGCCCACTGCCCTCTTCAGTGGCCCACCTTCACCGTCACCCTTCGGTGACGATGTCTGAAGGCAGTCAGTGGCCATTCGGCATCTCCTTTGGAAGGAAGCCCAGACTGAGCTGATCCCATGCCACGGGGGATGCGTGGGTACTTGGAAAGACCCAGCTCCCCACCACCTGCAGCAACGGCTTCTCGTTGCCTTCCACCACCACCCCTGTGCCCTGGCCTTCACTGATCTCACCCATCCCTCGTGGCTCCCAAAGGAATGCCCCAGCCCTGTCCGGCACGCTCAACAAAAGACTGTTTTGGGGACAAGTAGGCAGACCTCCCAAACAAGGAGACTGAGCACTTTAAAGAATGGAAACAGGGGCGCCTGGGTGGCGCAGTCGGTTAAGCGTCCGACTTCAGCCAGGTCACGATCTCGCGGTCCGGGAGTTCGAGCCCCGCGTCGGGCTCTGGGCTGATGGCTCGGAGCCTGGAGCCTGTTTCCGATTCTGTGTCTCCCTCTCTCTCTGCCCCTCCCCCATTCATGCTCTGTCTCTCTCTGTCCCAAAAATAAATAAAACGTTGAAAAAAAAATTAAAAAAAAAAAAAGAATGAAAACAACCAGTTATTAAAGCTGGAGTCATACCAGGACTGATCCACCTACAGCTTTTCCCAAAGACAGGTGTTTGTTTCCAGAGAAGAGTCATTGGATTAAAACCAGGAACAGAGGCTGAGCTTCTCTTAGAACATGCCTTTTTTTTTTTTTTTTTTTTTTTACTTTCCTCAAGCAAGTTTCTAAAAAATGCTACATTTTCTGAACAGAAGTGTTTGAAATATTTTCTCTTTTTAGGTAGCTGTTTACAGGAATGTGTGGCAGGTCTGGCCACCGACATGGGATGATTTTTTTTTTTTTTTTTACTTTATTCTCAATAAAGAAAAGGGGATTGCTGGATAGCGCGATCCCATCTCTGATAAACAATTCAACTGTGTCTGTTTATTTATTTATGCATAGAAAACATGTTAGAAGAATATTGACTTGATTATCAGTGGAGGGGAACTTTCACTTTACCTACTTTCATACCCCTAGAAATTTCATAATGGTTGTACATTGCATTTATAAATAAAAGCAAAAAGTAAGGTGAAGGGTGCAGGGGACCTCCCTGAACCTTTTTTTTTTCAACTTCCTGTGAGCGTACAATTATTTCAAAATGAGAAATTGAAAAAAGAAAAGCAAGTAAAAAATACATTCCCATCTAAACGTTTGAACTGCTGAACACTGATGCCGGGAATGGATCCTCTATAGAGGATTGCCTGGTTCTAGAAACATCCCTAGTCCATGGAATTCTTTTTTAATTTTTTTTTCAACGTTTATTTATTTTGGGGACACAGAGAGACAGAGCATGAACGGGGAAGGGGCAGAGAGAGAGAGGGGGAGACACAGAATCGGAAACAGGCTCCAGGCTCCGAGCCATCAGCCCAGAGCCATCAGCCCAGAGCCCGACACGGGGCTCGAACCCACGGACCGCGAGACCGTGACCTCGCTGAAGTCGGACGCTTAACCGACTGCGCCACCCAGGCGCCCCCCTAGTCCATGGAATTCTAATAGCACTCTCTCTTCGTGCTTTCAGAAACCGCAGAGAATAAGCTACAAAAAAAAAAAAAAAAAAAAAGGTGCAGTGAGGGCAGTGTAACAATATCTTGCCATGTTGTCCCTTTCCAACAAGGCAAGCCTTTGCCAAAAGATACCCAAGTTTCACAACTAAGGCGCCTAAGAACGCTCAGCCCGGTGCAGGTTGAACATATGAATAACACAGATAAACATGAAACCCCCCAAACCTTGATGGAAAGCGGTGATAGGCGGCCTGGAGTGCCCTCCAGTGTAAAAAGTTCTTAGGAAGAAACAAAGACACCTGCAGGTTTCTTAAGTGCTGAGTCAAAGTCCCCTACCGCGGGTCTCCTTCCGGGCAGGGTTATCTCTCTGAGGCCGCCATTAAGAGACAAATCTCCCTGCACCCTGACACCTTCCTCCTCCACTCCCCTGCTCTATTTTTTTGCCACACACACATCGTGTGGCCCTAATGAACTCGGGGAGGTGACAAAGGGAAAAAGAAGGCCCCCCAAAGCAATCGAGGGGTGAGTGGTGTGGATTTGGATTGGGGGAAGGAGGGCAGGGTGGGTGGGTGGCAAGACTTTCATGGTTTCACTTGCTTTGGCCGGGCGTCCTTTCTCCAGCAGGTATTTATTGCTTACCTGTCAAGTGCCAGGCACCGTACTAGGTGCTGGCGGGCAAAAATACACACTTGCCTTATGCTGGAGTTGCTTATAGTTGGAGGTGCGGAGATGATATCAATCACACGTTCACACAGGTAAATACGGAATGACATCTATGAAGGGTGCTTCAAGGGAGCATTACTATGAACATGTATAACTGGGAAGGGCAGTTGGTTTGCACGAACCGGGGAAATTGGGAAAGGCTTCCCTGAAGTGACCAAAGAGCTGGGCAGTACTCTTCACGATACCGTCCAAGGCAAGGATAATTCTCTTCATTTGACAATATTGCCAGTCAAGGACCAGAACACATTTGTCCCAGAGTTACGGTGCTGGGGCTTGGAGTCAAAACCAGGTCTGTCACACTCTAAAACCAAGAGCTGGTCCCGTAGGTCACCCTGCTTTTATCTCAGAAGCTCTGATTATGTCTCAGGTTCTGGTCTCCCTTAGAACCAGCCGACGGGGCGATCCCCTTCTGAGACTGGAAGAAGGAGGGATAAAAGGAAACTCACCATGTTCTTCATTTTCTTAAAACAGTTCGATCTTAGGAAAATGAACAAGACAGTTCTGCTGAGGGCCCCCTAAAACTCTTCCTCTTACAGCACTCTCCAGAGGACTATAACCTGTAACGATAGGGCTCCTGTTGCCCTTTATTATCCTGATAAAAGTGTCATTGAGAAGTGCCTGGGTGGCTCAGTCGGTTAAGCGTCCGGCTTTGGCTCAGAGCATGATCTCTCAGTTCGTGAGTTCGAGCCCCGCGTCAGGCTCTGTGCTGACAGCTTGGAGCCGGCTTCGGATTCTGTGTCTTCTTCTCTCTCTATCCCTGTCCCTCTCATGTTCCTGTCTCTGTCCCAAAAATAATAAGTAAACCTTAAAAAATTTTTTCATTTAGATAATTTACACATGGTGTCCTGTACAAATCTTAAGCAATGTATTTTTACAATTGTATCCACCTGTATAATCCCCATTCCTATTAAGATGTAGAATATTTTCAATGACCTGAAAACCTCTCCATTGCTCTCTCCAAGGTACATCTATTCCCCTGCCCCCCCAGGGGACACACAACCCCTGTTATGATTTCTATCACCATTTATATGTGCCCCTTCTGGAAATTCATATGTATGGGGGCGCTTGTGTTGCTCAGTCGGGTAAGCGTCCAGCTTCGGCTCAGATCATGATCTCATAGCTCGTGAGTTCAAGCCCTGCGTCAGGCTCTATACTAACAGCTCAGAGCCTGGAGCCTGCTTCAGATTCTGTCTCAGTCTCTCTCTGACTGTCTCTCTCGCAAAGGTAAATACGTATTTAAAAAAAAAAAAAAAAACTTAAGGGGCGCCTGGGTGCTCGGTCGGTTGAGCGTCCGACTTCAGCTCAGGTCATGATCTCACGGTCGTGGGTTCGAGCCCCGTGTAGGGCTCTGTGCTGACAGCTCAGAGCCTGGAGCCTGTTTCGGATTCTGTGTCTCCCTCTCTCTCTGCCCCTCCCCTGTTCATGCTCTGTCTCTCTCTGTCTCAAAAATAAATAAACGTTAAAAAAAAAAAACAAAAAAAATAAATTCCTATGTATGGAATCGTGTAGTATCTATTCTTTTGTGGGTGGCTTCTTTCACTCAACATGATGTTTTTGAGATTTATCCATGTTATTGTCACTTTTTGTTGCTGAATCACATTCTATTTTGTGAATATACCACAATTTGTTTATCCATTCTCCTGTTAATGGACATTTGGGTTGCTTCCAGGTTTTTGACTATTATGAGAAAAGCTATGAGCATTCATGGACAAATCGTTTTGTGGGCATGTTTGTATTTCTTTTGGGTAAATAAGCAATGGAATTCTTTGGTCATAGATATATGCATAATTAGCTGAATTAAAAAGACCTTCCAGGGGCACCTGGATGGCTCAGGCGGTTCAGCATCTGACTCTGGATATCCACACAGGTCATGATCTCACAGCTCGTGAGTTCAAGTCCCAAGTCGGGCTCTGTGCCAGCAATGCAGATTCTCCCTTTCTCCTTTTCTCTCTGCCTCTCCCCTGCTCACCCACCCTCTCTCTCTGTCTCTCAAAATAAATAACGACACTTTAAGAAACAAACAAAAACTTCCATTCAGTTTTCCAGAATGGTTTTATCCTTTTACACACCTGTAAATAACATACAAAAGTTCCAGTTCCATATTCTTGCCAACTCTTGGTGTTGCCAGACTTTTTAACTTTAGCCCTTTGGGTGGATGTGTAAAGGTATCTCAATTGGTATAATGTGCATGACTGATGACTAGTAATTTTGAGCCCCTTTTCATGTGGCCATTTGTAGTTCCTCGTTCATAAAATGTCTAAGTCTAATGTCTATTTTTAAATCAACTTCTCTTTTTACTATTGAGATGTAGAAGTCGTTTGTACATTCTGGAGACAAGTTCTTTGTTAGATACCTGCATTGTGAATATTTCTTACAGTCCACAGCTTCTTTTTTCTTTTAATTTTTTTAATGTTTATTTATTTTTGAGAGAGAGAGAAAGAGCACGAGCAGGAGAGGGGCAGAGAGTAAGGGAGACACAGAATCGGAAGCAGGATCCAGGCTCTGAGCTGTCAGCCCAGAGCCCAACATGCAGCTCGAACTCACAAACTGTGAGATCATGGCCTGACCCAAAGCCAGACGCTTAAATGACTGAGCCACGCTGGCACCCACATAGCTTCTTTATTCATTTTCATAATAATGTTTTTAATTTTGGTAAAGTCCAAAATATCAGCTTTTCTTCTCACAGTTATTGCCTTCTATTTCCTATCTAAGAAAACTTGGTTTACCCAAAGGCCACAAAGATATTCTTCTGATGAATTCTTATATTTCGGCCTATGAGTCATCTGAAATTAATTTTTGTGTATGGTGTGAGATAAGGAGCAGTGTTTTTGTTTTTCATATTGATATCCTATTGTTCCAGAACCATTCGTTGAAAAGACTTTCCATTCTCCATTGCATTGCTTCTGTGCTTTCGGCAAAACTCGTTTGGCCTTATTCATGTGGACCAATGTCTGGACTCTCTATTTGCCTATTTGTCCGTTCCATTGCTAGATTTGTCCTTTTGCAACTACCACACTGTCCTGATTATTATCACTTTTAAGAAGTACAAGTCTATCAATTTTGTTTTTCTTTTCAAGAATATTTTAGCCACTGTAGCTCCTTTGTATTTCCGTATGAACTTTATAAGTGGCTTGTGGATTTCTGCTTAGATATTCATTGGGATTACAATGGTTCTACAGGTTACTTAGGGCAGAATTGACATTTTAACAATTTTTAGTGTTCTTATCCATGAATATGTCACATATTTTCATTTATTTAGATTTTCTTTAATTTTTCTCAACGTTTTGTAGTTTTCTATGTATAGGTTTTGTTTATCTTTGTTTAAAATTTTTCTTGGGGCGCCTGGGTGGCGCAGTCGGTTAAGCGTCCGACTTCAGCCAGGTCACGATCTCGCGGTCCGTGAGTTCGAGCCCCGCATCGGGCTCTGGGCTGATGGCTCAGAGCCTGGAGCCTGTTTCCGATTCTGTGTCTCCCTCTCTCTCTGCCCCTCCCCCGTTCATGCTCTGTCTCTCTCTGTCCCAAAAATAAATAAACGTTGAAAAAAAAAATTAAATTTTTCTTGAGGTATCTTATATATATCTTATATATTTGAGGTATCTTATGTATATATTATTGCAGATAAACTTTTGCATTTTATTTTCTAATTGTTCATTGCCAGACTGTAGAAATACAATTGATTTTTATTATTGACTTTCAACTTCCAGCAACCTTGCTAAATTTGCTCATAAGTTCTTACAGTTGGTGAGTTTGTTTTTTGTTGTTTTTGGTCTGTGACTTTTTGTGGGGGAGGGGCGTTTGTCTACTCCTTCGCATTTATTTTCTTTGCACACAATCATGACATCTGTGAAGAAGTTCTACTTCTTTCTTTCCAAGCTGTATACTTTCCCTTTTGCTACTTCAGTGGATTCTATGGACAATGTTGAATGATAGTGGTGAGAAAATACGTTCTTGCCTTTTTCCCATTCTTAGATAGAAAGGCTTCAATATTTCATTATTTAATTTTTTTTAAATGTTTATTTATTTTGAGAGAGACAGAGACAGAGCACAAGCAGGGAAGGTGCAGAGAGAGAGGGAAAGAGAAAATCCCAAGTAGGCTTCGCGATGTCAGCGCAAAGACTGATGCGGGGCTGGATCCCACGAACTGTGAGATCATGACTCAAGCTGAAATCAAGAGCCAGACGCTTAACGGACTGAGCTCTGCAGGCATCACTCAATATTTCATTATTAAACAGGATGTTAGTTCTAAGATTTTTATAGTGACCTCGATTGAAGAAACTCCCTTCTATTCCTAGTTTACTGAAAAAAAAATTTTAAATCATGAATGTGAGTTGTATTCTGTCAAACTTTTTCTGTGTCTATTGAAGCAATCACAGAATTCTCCTTTAATCTCCTCACGTTGCAAATTAATAATCGACTTTAGAATGTTAAACCAGAATTACATTCTTGTGATCAACTTCAAGTGGTCATATATACTTTTCATGCATTGCTAAATTTGGTTTACTAACATTTTGTTAATGATCTGTGTGGCTGTGTTCTTAAGGGATATTTTCTGCAATTTTCTTTCCTTGTAATCACCTTGTCTATTTTGGATAGCAATGCAGTGTTAGACTCATTAAATGAGCTGAGATGGGTTGTCTTCCTCCCTGTCTTTTGAAAGACATTGTATGTTGATGGTATTATTTCCTCCTTAAATGTTTGATAGAATTCATGATGAAGCCATCTGACCTTGGAGTTTTCTTTCTGGAAAAGTTTTAAATTATGAAATCAGTGTCTTTAGTAGCTACAGGCTATTCAGATTTTCTACCTTATTGTGTCAGTTTTGATTACATATGTTCTAAAGTAAAGTATCCATTTTATTTACATTGTCAAATTGGCCTAAATTGTTTATACTAATAATCCTCTTATTATTGATTTAATGTCAGTGGGATCTGTCATGAGAACTCTTGTTTCATTCCTGAAAATGGTAATTCATTTTCTCTCGTTTTTCCCTTGATCAGTGTAGCCAAAGTTTTTTCTGTCAATTTTATTAATCTTTTAAAAGAAGCAACTTTGACTTCATTGGTTTCCTTTATTACCCACATGTTTTCTATTTCATTTACTTCCACTCTCATTTTAGAATTTCCTTTTTAAAAGTTAACTTTCAGCTGAATTTTCTCTTTTAATCCCTGAAGACCATATGACCCAAATGACCATAGATCATTTGTTCTATACACTTATTATTTTCTCATGTAGTTACTCAAAACTACAAATTTCCCTCAAAGCACTGCTGTAGCTGCACCCAACAAAATTTGATATATTTTTATATTATCACTTATTTCAAAATATTTTCTAAATGTCTCATAATTTTTTTAGTTCACATATTATGTATTAGTGCATTTTTAAAATATGTTTTAATGTTTATTTATTTATTTAGAGAGGGAGAGGGAGAGTGGCAGAGGGGCAGAGAGAGGGGAGAGAGAGAGAATCCCGAGCAGGCTCCATGCTATAAGCAAGAGCCTGACATGGGGCTCGAACTCACAAACCACGAGATCACGACCTGAGCCGAAATCGAGAGTCAAATGCTTAACCACCTGAGCCACCCATGTGCCCCTGTACTGGTGCATTTTTAACTTTACAAATACTCAGACATTTTCTAGATAGCTTACTTTTATTAATATTTAATTTAGCACAGTGTGGTCAGAGAACCCCCTGTATATAATTTCATTCCTTTAAGTGTATTAAGACTTGTTTTATGGGCTAGACTAGGATACTGTTCTTCCTTGCTTTTAGGAAGGAACCTTTAAAAAGTGGTGCTCTGGAGGCAACTGGGTGGCTCAGGGGTTAAGTGTCTGACTCTTGGGTTTGGCTCAGATCAAGCCGTGCGTTGAGCTCTGACCTGACAGCAGGGAGCATGCTTGGGATTCTCTCTCTCCCTCGCCTCTCTCTCTGCCCCTACCCCACTAGTGCGTGTTCTCTCTCTCTCTCTCTCTCTCTCTCAAAATAAATAAATAAATAAACTTAAAAAAAATGGTACTCTGAACCTCTTGCCCATCCCTTCGTGTTCCACCCTTTCTCTGTTCTGGTCTCTAAGCTTCTCATCTTGCTAAGACACTGGTCATGGCCGGCCTCAAACCCTTGTCTTCCTTACAAACTTCTTTTTCTTTTATGCAAACCAGACTTTAGAGCTCCTTAAAGACTTGCAGGCAGGCTGCCCCCTCTAAGAGATAGCTTCTAGGGATATTTTCGAAACCTCTAAGGAAAGGGAAATCTGGAGGCAAGTTCGTGTTGCTAGAATGTCATGGAAGCGTATGTGTACCAAGAATAATAATTGTTAGACTCGTTAACATTTTTCTCAGTGGTTTACATTTTGAATGGTCTCGGAAAGAGGTCAGCACAAGGGGAAGAGAGCCTCACAAAAATGTCTTGAGGGTCTAGGGTGTGTTCACCTTCCCAAATACCCCTTTAAAATATAGTTTCGTGGTTGTAAGGGGGAAATCCCACCATTCTGTTTCTCAAATGGAAACTCAAACATCTTCCTGCTCTCAGCACTGCTGATGATGGATAGCAGTGAAAGGTCTGAAAGAGTAAAATCAGAATGAGAGGGTAGTAGAAACTACTAGCTCTAACTGATATCCGGGTATCCTCTCATTTCTGGGCAGAAGGAAGAGGACGCTGCCCAGCCTTCCTGCAGTTAGTCAAGGCCATGGGATACTTGTGGCCAATGAAATACAAGCAGAAGTCCCAAGCCTCTTGGCAACAGATGACATTCCAACTTTCGCAACGTCTCCGTGGATGCCTTCACCCAAACCCACCGACATTAAATATGTAGCAAGAAATAAACTTTATGTTGTTAATCCACTGCGGTCTCAAGGTAAAATCATGACCGCAACACAACCTAGCTCCTTGCTACTCCAAGCGTCCATCCCTGGCCCAGCAGCAGCAGCAGCAGCTGAAAGCTTGTTAGAAAAATAGATTTGGTGGGGCGCCTGGGTGGCGCAGTCGGTTAAGCGTCCGACTTCAGCCAGGTCACGATCTCGCGGTCCGGGAGTTCGAGCCCCGCGTCAGGCTCTGGGCTGATGGCTCAGAGACTGGAGCCTGTTTCCGATTCTGTGTCTCCCTCTCTCTCTGCCCCTCCCCCGTTCATGCTCTGTCTCTCTCTGTCCCAAAAATAAATAAAAACGTTGAAAAAAAAATTAAAAAAAAAAAAAAGAAATATAGATTTGGGCTCCACCCCAGACCTACTGAATCAGAATGTGCACTTTAAGAAGATCCCCCCAAGTAATTCATGTGTTGGTTTGCTAGGGCTACTATAAATCAATACCACAGAGCAGGTGGCTTAAGCCACAGAAGTCTATTTTCTCACAGCCCGAAGGCTGGAAGTCCAAGATCAAGACATCGGTATGACTGATTTCTCCTGAGGCTTCTCTTCTTGGCTTGCACAAGGCCGCCTTCTCATCGTGTCCTCACAGGCCTTCTCTCTGTGTGCCAGCATCCCTGGTGTGTCTCATTTATCCTAATCTCTTCTTCTTATAAGGACACTGGTCAGATTGGATTAGGGCCTGCCCTCACGGCCTCATTTAACTTAATTGCCTCTTTAAAGGTCCTATCACCAAATACAGTCACATTCTGAGGTCCTGGGGATCAGGACTTCAACATATGCATAGGGGAGGGACACAGTTTAGTCCATAGCAGTTCATGTGCATGTTAAAGTTTGAGGAGCCCTGACCTGACCCATCCAAAATGTACACCAGTCATCCTGACGCTGTAAAATGACTGCTGTGGTCTGATATGTACTTAACATTAAAAGAACTACCAGGATCCTCCTGACTTTGGGTCTTTTATCACCTTCCCATCATTGTTTCCGGAAGAAGTAATCCTCAGTTTGCACCGTAGTCTTCTTCCAAGAGTTGATAATGAGCCAATGACGCATTTTCTGAAATGCAGATTTCATTTTTGTATTGTGGTCTTGACATCACAACATCAATTCAAAGGCTAAAGAATCCTCGGTGGATGTTTCCAAAATAAACCAAGAGGTCATGTTATCTTCTTCTCTAGAAATCCAAGCTCTACCCAAGGATAGGCATCACAGCAGGCAGCTTATGGCTTGAATGCTGGCGATCTAGGCTAGACAGATATCTTCACTTCAGTGCTAAAACTTATATGCTAAAGTCTGAATTTAGATTCAGAAAGTGATCGTGCAAAGTTTAAACACACACTTTGTCATTTCCAACTCACCGACTCTTGGGGATGTAAGAATGTAGGCCGATTTTGTCCCAGTGCACGAGCTGGCTTTACAATGTGCCCACCAAGTGACTGTCTAGACTGCGTGAACAGCTCCACTGACTTCCAAGCCAGCCTCCTCTCTCTTCCCATAGAGGTGACGGCACTTTATCTATTGCTTCCCTGAGTCACCTCCACTATTCTGTTATTCCCCTTCGGTCATATAGAAATTTAGTCTTTCCTCATACAATCGCTATTCAGCTATTTGTACTTTGCTATGGTAAGATCTGCCAGTTTTCTCTTATTCATGTAGCCACATCTATATGGCCCTGAGGGGGGCAGGAAACAGGGGGACAGTAGAATGCCAACACCTTTCAAATCCCTTTAAATCCTAACAACATACTTCATAAAAATGTGACCAATACAAGGCCCCTTATAAAACAACCCTCCTGCAACTCTAAGTATCCATTCTGCATTGCCAATAGGCAGGTCATTTGGCATTATTTGAAAATTTCACAAATTGCACGTCTGCCATTGAACTCAGAGAGCTGATACGAGGGAGCAGAACACAAGGATTCGGGGCTGTGCTAATATGGAAGCCACGAGCCACACCTCTGACTGGGATCAGGCAGACCTTGGCTTTAACTCCAGTCCCCCCACTTGGAAACGTTACGGAACCTCTCGGGGCGTTGGTTTTGTCTTCCATAAAATGGGAATAATAATAGAACTCAATAATAGAACTCATCCTACATTACCTATTCTTGTGTTGAACTCCTGTGATCGTGTGTATAAAGTGTTTCGTACAGAGAATATATATTCCTTATCAGAAGTTGAGAGACCAAGTAACAGGGCTAATGACAAACACAAGGCTGGGGCAGACCATTCAAAATCCTACGCGCTTTTATAACCAGAGCACGTACCAAAGCACTGATCATCGGCAGTTGGGGAGGTAACTCGGACTGCCCAGTGTGTAGCTCAGCATCTCTGGAGGCTGTCACCTTACATACGAAGAGTTCACAGAAGTAACAGAGTGGAAATGCTAGAGATCAGGGCAAAGCTGACAAACGGCAAAGCAGGGCAATCGGAAGTGGGGCTGTGAGCCAATGGGGCCGCCATGGAAGTGGGCTGGAAGGAGGGCAGCTGTGTGAGCCGGGGGCCGTGCAGGCCAGAGGGGGAGCCCGGAGGCCAGCTTCTATTTTGAATATATAAAAATACATCTACTAGGGGCTTCTGTGGCCAGCGTAGCAGCAGGCGAAGTGTGCTTCTCTCTCTCCCTGAAGATTCTAATTTCTGCTCTCGTTGGTCCAAGACTCTTTGATGAGGATAAAGCGTATGTGAACCAACACAGTTTCTTCCTTCTACCAACACCATTTCCCTTTGACCAACCGAGCATGAAGGGATCCACATTTACAGAAACATGCACTACAGCAGGGCAGACCATAGGGGAAAGGAACTGGGCATGAAATCAGAAGAACCTAAAGTCCAGCTCTGGCTTCAGCTTTGTCAGCTGCATGTAACATTCACCCTTGCGGAACTGCAAGGCTCTCACCTGTAGAAGGATACTATTCCACGTCTGCTAGTTGCAGGGGGTATACGAAGGTCCAGAAAAGCAAGCTGCAGAGTATCCCAGAACTATACATTTCCTGGGAAGGTGAAGTTTGAGTGAGGTCGGTGTGGCTTGTCTCTGCCGGGCACGCAGGCGTGTTACCAGCTGCAGTTGAGCACATCGGAGTTCCAACACGATTTAGGAAGAGTCCTCCTTTGCTCCCTTCTCCTTAGGTCACCAAGAAACTCAACCCAACCACACATTCCTTGCTGCTTCCTCCCAGGGGACTCTGGAGCTCTGGACAGGTGCAAGGCTCTCTAAATCAAAGAACTCCACAGACATCTGGGCCAACAGAAGTCCATTTTGTCTTTGATTCATGCATTTTACTCGAATTTCTGTAAATGAAGCAGCACTTGGTGGGGGGGGGGGGGGAGGTACAATCCCCTTCCCTCCCTTTCTTCCCTTTCTTTACTGTCCCCCCACCACAGGCAAAAACCATTCATAAGGCCCATCTGGGACCCTGGACTCCAAACAGAACCCCTCCTCCATGAACTGTTAAGGTCCGTGGGAGTGCCTGGGTGGCTCAGTTAGTGGAGCGTCCAACTTCGGCTCAGGTCATGATCTCGCAGTCCGGGAGTTCGAACCCCATGTCAGGCTCTGGGCTGACAGCTCGGAGCCTGGAGCCTGCTTCCGATTCTGTGTCTCCCTCTCTCTCTCTGCCCCTCCCCTGCTCATGCTCTGTCTCTCTCTGTCTCAAAAATAAATAAAAACATTAAAAAAAAATGTTAAGGTCTGTGTTTTGGAGGGGACCCATTTCCTCTGCCCAGTCTCATCCCCAAACCAAGACGTGGTGGAGGAGAGAGATGGCTCAGGGCTGCTTTGTGTTAGAGTAAAGCAAGAGGCAAGTCTTCAGAGGCAAGTCAGTTTTGCACTGGGTTTTAACGTCCGTGGCTTGAGATAAAGAGCTTTCTCTCTGGCACTGCTGCCTTTCTAAGTCTCATCCTTCTTTCTCCTCCGCTTGACCCATCTCAGGCAAATTCACGGAGAAAGAACAGCAGCCTCCTGCCCTACCAGGGAAGTGTCATTTCTACGCATACAAAGCGAATGTGGCCACTGGTTTGTTGTTGCACAGAGGGGCACAGCCTGGACCAAGCCCTAAAGACGCCAGAAGAAGGATGACTTCTCAGTGGCGTCCGCCTCCCAGATGTCATCGTTCAACGGAAGGAACGAGGACCGAGAGTCTGAGGACCCAACTTCTCTTAACAGCTGTGGGAACTGGGATAATTGACTCCTCCGTAGGCCTTAGTTGAACCCTCATCTATACCGCAAGGGTGGTGAGTCGTAAGGATGATGCTGATTAACTATCATTTAATGAGAGCGTCCTATGTATCAGGGATTGTGCTAAGCTTTTTACATGTATTTCCTCACTAGTATTACGTGCATTTATCACATTTCTGGTCAGAAACTAAAGCTGGGTGCCGATAAGTGCACGTGCCCAAGGTCATGGAGTGACTTTCTCTGCAGAAGTGCAATTTATATCCAGGACTGCCTGCTCCAATGCCTGGTTTGGAAATCTCTGGGTCTACAATCGTTATTTCTCCCCTGAAGACTTCTTTCTCTTTCTTCAACTGAAGTTGACCAAATAATTGTCACACTGCAATGCAGATATGTTTGCTGACCCGTGTCTCTGATTACAATTGCACCTTTCTGAGGACAGAGTCTCAGGAAGATGTAGCCAGAGAACCTAGCACAGTTCTTGGTGCATAACAGGTAATAAAGATCTGAGGAATAAGCAAGTAGTTTCTGCATATCGTATATGAAAGCATTAATCTGATTTTTGTAAACGGGCACACGATTCTCTCTTTAAGTACTACCACCCCCCGTCCCATCCTGGTGGTTACTCAGCCTCCAACCTTCTCTCCTGTGAAGGGGGGTAGGTGCGTGAGCAGCCAGTGGAATTCACCAGAGCTTTGAGATAGTTTCTGTGTGATTAAAAAGAGAAGGTTTTAGTTCAACCCTATTATCTTAGTATCACTGCTATCTGATCCTTCAATATATGGGGACTTAAAAGTGCTAAATTATAGGGGAACTTGGGTGGCTCAGTCTGTTAACCATCTGATTCTTGATTTTGGCTCAGGTCATGACCTCACGGTTCCATACTAACGTTGCAGAGTCTTCTTGGGATTCTCTCTTTCCCTCTCTCTCTCTCTCTCTCTGCTTCTCTCTCTCAAAATAAATAAGTAAACCTTTTAAAAAGTGGTAAATCAGGGGTGCCTGGGTGGCTCAGTCGGTTGAGCGGCCGACTTCGGCTCAGGTCACGATCTCGCAGTCCGTGAGTTCGAGCCCCGCGTCGGGCTCTGTGCTGACAGCTCGGAGCCTGGAGCCTGTTTCGGATTCTGTGTCTCCCTCTCTCTGACCCTCCCCCGTTCATGCTCTGTCTCTCTCTGTCTCAAAAATAAATAAACGTTAAAAAAAATTTTTTTAAATAAAAAAAAGTGGTAAATCATAAAACAAAACCAGCCAAGAAAATTCACAGTGTAATAAGATAGGAATTTCTGATACGTGACAGAGTTATGCACAGTTTTTTAGAGAGCGCATTTAAGAGAAATGTACTTTAGTCAGATTTTACATAGCTTGAGGAATTTATTTCCATACTCGCTTACCGCATGGTATTAAAGAACCCAAAGTAGAGAAATCTTTGGTTACTCCAAGAAAGTGGTTCAACTGTAATTATGGATTAGCACACACCCACAGCTAACAGTTGCTGTGGTTTAGATTCAATGCAACCATTCACACTGATAATATATGAAACACTCTCTCCCTCCACCCCCCAGGCACCGTGAATGACTACCAGGGCAGGATTACCTTCCACTAAGCAGATTTCATAGCTCCCAGCCTCAAATCATTTGTAATCATTAGGGAAAACATGAGACTGAACCAATTAAAAAAATAAAAACTATCCCGAAGCTCACAAAACCACATAATTGCACTGCATCACTTAGCATTTTGATTGAGTTTTTGGAAAACCTGATACAAAGGCTCAGAAACTGCCCCCAAATGCCTGATAAACACCGTTACTTCACCTATGTAAACTCACTTTAAAAAAAAAATTGTTTCCATGACATATATACATATAAATGGAGGGAAATGGATGAAGGAAGAGGCAGAGAGGTAGACATGTAGATAAACACCATTGTTATTTTGCCCGGTCTAAGTCCATTAATTGTTACTTTTGTATTCATCGGTGTTGTAAATTTTTTTTTAACAATGATGCTTTACTCTTTTTGCTTCTTTTTTAAGTTTATTTGGGAGGGGAGGGGCAGAGAGAGAGAGGGAGAGAGAGAATCCCAAGCAGACTCTTCATGGTCAGTGTAGAGCTTGATGTGAGGCTCAAACCCATGAACCATGAGACCGGGAAGCCATGAACCCCGAGATCGTGACCTGGGCTGAAATCAAGAGTCGGATGCTCGCTGACTGAGCCACCCAGGTGCCCCATGTTGTAATTTTTTAATGGCAAATTACCATTTTATTTGTAGAAATGCCAGCAGAGTTTCCATACCGTTCCTGTCAGAGCGTCTATTTGTGGAAGCTTAAAACACGTGGACCACTGGGGGCAATCAGATGACGGAGTTTACGGTAGGTTTTCCTCCGCCCTGAGAGAGATCACTTAGTCATTTGGGTGCTCCACATTTACATCAGTGAAAAGAGGCTGTCACCTACCTCAGGATTAGTCAGAATTTTTAATAGCACTCCGGAAAGAATATTCAGCTCCATAGTAAAAGCCAAAATATAAACACTAAGCGGGTATATGGAAGAGTGGCCAGTGCACTGTGTTCTCGTTGACGCGAAGCCTGGGAGCGTGTCCCCCATCGCTAATGCTCTCCGCCATCCTCGTGCACTTGGTGGCGTTCATTCCGTGGGTTCTCCTGTTACTTTGCTTACCGGGAAGACAAAAGTGTGTCTGTAGCCAAGTGCTCTTGGGTTTCATCCACAACCACAGATCCTGCATGGGAACCCGAGTAGCGATAGGAAGGCGCTGTAACAGAAGCAAAGAATAAAATTATAATGAACGTTTCATGGAGGCCAACCAGAAAAGCAGAAAAGGAGAAAGACAGGCAGGGGAACCCAGGAGCAGGGACCCACCGGTGGGTTCACGAAGCTGCGGTGAGGAGAGAACAGAGAGAGCACAGCACTGGGACCAGGGCATAGATACAGACAGTGGCTTTTTAAAAAGCTAGTTGATTCGAATATTACCTAGAGAAACCAGACTCCGTTCAGTATCTCTTCTATAACTGGCCCCCCAACCCTCATTACTATTTCATTTCACCTAAGTAGAAGACGAGGCAGTACAGATATGCAAAGAATTAATTTAAAAAATTAGAATAACCACTGTTAACACTAGAGTATAATCTACCAGACCCATTCATAGTTTGTTTGGGCTTAGTTTTTTACACACAAAAAGAATCATCTTCCACATCCTGCTTTGTAATTTTCTTTTCTCACTTAACACGCCAAGAATAGCTTCCCACGTCAGTTAATATACAGCTACATCATCATTCTGAATGGTAATCTCATTTCATTGTATAAATGAATGAGCTTTCCCTTCCCCAGTCTCCTGTTGGGCATGCACGTCGATCGTTTTTTAGCGATTACAAATAACGCCTGAATCCATTGGTTCCCACTGTGTAACAAACCACCCCCAAAACTTCATAGCTTAAAATAACAACCCGTTTTCTTAAGCTCACGATTCTTTGAGGACACTGGAAGAACCAGTGCAGCTGAAACAGCAGGGCCTCTCTCTACATGGTCTCCCATCCTCCAGTGGGCTAGCCTAGGCTTCTCCACCCAAGGCCTCGGGGTCTCAGGAGGCAAGCCCGCGAGCCCAAGCGCTTTTCCAGCCTCTGCTTCCGAAACACTCACTAAACTCTTGCTGGCCGTTCCTAGTCACAAATCCAACCCAGATTCAAGAGATGTTGAAACAGCCCCCCTGGCTTGGTGGGGAAATCTGCAATGTCACGTTACAGGAGATGTACTTGTAAGGATGGAGATTTTTTTTTTTTCCATTTCCATCCTCCACAAGTCCTATACTAAATATTCTTTTAACTACTTCTTTGCACACATACCTGATTATTGATGCGGGATAAATTTCTAGAAGGTAACTTGTGCCGTAAAGGAACATTTTAAGCTGTAGATTCATATTGCCACGATTGGAGTGTCTCTAATCAACTAAACTTGTAGCAATAAGAGCTCAGCGCCCAGTGTAATGCATGTTGCACAATAAATATAAATGAAATAACTGAATGAATGGACAAACAACACTAAATAAATAAATCAACAACAAGATGAGTAAATCAACAGCCTGATAATACTGAAGTTACCATTCTTCAAATTTTTGACAGTTGAGGGGCTCCTGGGTGACACAGCTGGTTAAGCATCTGACTCTTGATTTCAACTCAGGTCATGTTATCGCGGTTTATGAGTTCGAGTCCCGAGTCAGGCTATGCGCTGACAGCATGGAGCCTCCTTGGGATTCTCTCTTTCCCTCTCTCTCTGCCCCTCCCCCGCTCATGCTCTTTCTCTCTCTCTCTCAAAATAAATAAATAAACATCAAAATATAAACAAAAGCTTAAGAAAACAGGTCGTTATTTTAAGCTATGAAGTTTTAGGGGTGGTTTGCTACACAGTGGGAACCAATGGATTAGGCATTATTTGTAATCGCTAAAAAACGATCGACGTGCATGCCCAACAGGAGACTGGGGAAGGGAAATCTCATTCATTTATACAATGAAATGAGATTACCATTCAGAATGATGATGTAGCTGTATATTAACTGACGCGGGAAGCTATTCTTGGCGTGTTAAGTGAGAAAAGAAAATTACAAAACAGGATGTGGAAGATGATTCTTTTTGTGTGTAAAAAACTAAGCCCAAACAAACTATGAATGCGTCTCCCCCGCTCATGCTCTTTCTCTCTCTCTCTCAAAATAAATAAATAAATATCAAAATGGAATCAGAAATACTTGCCAATTGACAGACAAAAATAGAACCCTATTATTTAATTCGTAACTGAAAATTATTAAGAACTATATGCTTCAAAGCTACTCGATATTCCTCTTTACTGAGTATCAGTTGAGCAGATATGGATAGGTCTATTTCTGGGCTCTCTATTTTGTTCCATTGTCAATCTGTCTATTCCGAAGCTACGGCACTTAACACTATCGTATCTAACTCACTCCTTTCCTGACTGTATACTACTTCGTTGCATAAAAGTACCATGATTTCCTTAATTGCTGTTCTATTTACAGATAGATGTATTCCTAGTCTTCCGATACTAAAGACAGAGTTTAAATGAATATCCTTTACACTTACTTTTTTGCGGTCAAGTGAGGATATATCTTCGGAATGAGAATTACTGGGTAAAATAGCATGTTCACTTAAAATACTGATACTTGGGACGCCTGGGTAGCTCAGTTGGTTAAGCAGCTGACTTCAGCTCAGGTCACGATTTTCATGGTTCCTAGGTTTGGGCTCTGTGCTGACAGCTCAGAGTATGGAGCCTGCTTCAGATTCTGTGTCTCCCTCTCTCTTTGCCTCTCCTCTGCGTGCGCGCTCTCTCTCTCTCTCAAAAATAAATAAATATTTAAAATTCAAAAATAAAATAAAATAGAATATTGATATTTGTTGCATAAATGCTTTCCAAAGAAGTCATTGCAATTCCCCTTTTTTTCCATCAGTGGGTAAATTTGCCTGTTTCCCTAAACTCTTATGTACACAACATATTAGTCTTCACCAATCTATGTGAAACATGACATATATCACTTTTAAAAAATTATATTTCTAGGGCCGCGTGGGTGGCTCAGTTGGTTAAGTGTCCAACTTTGGCTCAGGTCATGATCTCACAGTTTGTGAGTTCGAGCCCCACGTCGGGTTCTGTGCTGACAGCTCAGAGCCTGGAGTCTGCTTCAGATTCTGTGCCTCAGTCTCTCTCTGTCCCTCCCCCCACTTGTGCTCTGTCTCTCAAAAATAAATAAATGTAAACAAAAAAAATTTAATTATATTTCTATTTGAATTATGATGAACATATTTTTTTTAAGTTTATAAACTATTCACATTTTTGTGTGTGAGTGAACTGATTCAAATATCTTGGCCATTGTTGGGTTGTTGGTCTTTTCCTTATTAATTCTAAGAGTTCCTTGTATCTTAAGAGAAATAGCCTTGGGGCGCCTGGGTGGCGCAGTCGGTTAAGCGTCCGACTTCAGCCAGGTCACGATCTCACGGTCCGTGAGTTCGAGCCCCGTGTCAGGCTCAGGGCTGATGGCTCTGATGGAGCCTGTTTCTGATTCTGTGTCTCCCTTTCTCTCTGCCCCTCCCCCGTTCATGCTGTGTCTCTCTCTGTCCCAAAAAAATAAATAAACGTTGAAAAAAAAATACATTAACAAAAAAATTTTTTTAAAAATTAAAAAAAAAGAGTCAGGTGCTCAGCCAACTGAGCCAGCCAGGTGCCCCTATATGGTCCTATTTATTGAATATGTATTTATTGTGTCTGGATCTTCAGTATTCTAAAGTCCTTCCCCTACACTCGTACAAAAAATTATTTCCCAATTTTTCTTTTAGTACATTTGTCTTACTAACATGTTTAAATTGTTGAGCTCTCGGGACCTTATTTTGCATGAGAAGCAAAGTTGTATTTTGTTCCCAAAGGACTAGCCAGTACCCGTTCTCATATAACGATGATAATATTATAAATATATCCATTCCCTCCAACAGTTTGGACTGTATTTTTATTGATAGCAAATGTATGCATGAATTAAATTTTATTTTTTTCCATTCATCTGCCTGTCTATTAAAATAATGCCAACCTTTTAAAATTACTTTAGTTTTTAGAATACGTTTTAATATCTAGAGGTATTTTTTTTTCCTTTCCTCTTTTTAAAGAACTTTTGGGATATTCTTACATAGATATCTTTGATTCACACTTTGGAATCAATTTGTCTACTTTCTACAAAAGGGGTACATTGAATTTATAGATCTTTTTATTTTTTTTTTATGTTTATTTCTGAGACAGAGAGAGACAGAGCATGAGTGGGGGAGGGGCAGAGAGAGAGAGGGAGACACAGAATCTGAAGCAGGCTCCAGGCTCCGAGCTGTCAGCCCAGAGCCCGATGTGGGGCTCAAACTCACAAACCGTGAGATCGTGACCTGAGCCGAAGTCAGTCACTCAACCGACTGAGCCACCCAGGCGCCCCAATATAGATCTTTTTATATAGTCAGCAGTCTTAACCTTACATCTTCGTACTTAGAACTACGCACATCTCTCCAATTACTCACACCAATTTTGTACCTTGCATAAAATTTTAAGCTTTCCTTCATTTAGATTCTATAAGTTCTCATTCATTTTATTTCTAAGCATTTTATTTTTAAAAATGACATGAATGTTAGAGGACTAACACAGACCTCTGCATTTGAATAATAAGTACGTTGTCTCTTTCATTTGTGGTAAAATACACATAACGTAAAATTTACCGTCTTAATCATTTTTAAGTATACAGTTCAGTGACATTAAGTACATTCCCATTGTCATGCAACCATCACCACTACCCATCCACAGCAGTGTTTCATGTTGCAAAACTAAACCTCTGTGCCCATTAAACAGTAATTCCCCATCATCCTCCCCGCCCCTTCTTTCTCTCCGTGAGGTGAGCACTCCAGGTCTCTCGTGTAAGTGGAATCACACGGTCTTTGTTCTTTTGTGACTGGCTAATACATAGCCTCTTAGCGAAACACAGGAACGCTGGAAATAAATTCTGCAGATAAAATTAACACTATTCCTTAATTTTTTAAAATATATTTTCAAGTGTTCATTGTTGCAGAAGTCAAACAATTTTGCTTTTACAACCAAAACAAAATAACCACTCTATTATACCACTCTTGGCTAAATTTATATGTATATATCATTCCAACTTCAATTGTTTTATACTTTATTTACACCGGATAGATCTTTTCACATTTGTGTATAATACACACAGTTGTTCCTACTGTAATATTTTAGATCTGGAAGGTGCATTAGTGATAATCTTGTCTAACCCACTTTTCTTTTCTCAATGGAAATACTGATTTCCAAAGAAGATAGGAAAAACATAAACATTCTTCTGCCGGCAAAGCCCAAGGGATTATCCCAGCCCTAATGAATATTTCAAGGGCACTGAAAGAAGTAGAAAATATGAAATCAGAATCATCAACAGCCTTTTTTTTTTTGTCTTTTTGAGAAATCATGGAGAATAGTAGAGGTTCTAGAATGCTGGACAAAGCATATGCCCTCCCACCACCATTTTTTTTTGAAAGGAGGAGAAAGATCACTTTAAGTATCACTCTGTTGTAAGTTTCTGGCTGACCATTGTTCATCTTCTTGTGAGGACTTAGAACAAGTTGTGAAAACTTGGAGCTGTCATACATTCACCAAAAACATGCTATGTCAACTAAACCCACTTACTTTGATTTGTTAATTTTATTTTCAAGCTCAATGGTAAAAATGTAATAAACACTGAACGCAATATAGTTTATTAATAATAATATATAAGGGGCACCTGGGTGGCTCAGTGGGTTGAACCTCTTGGTTTTGGCTCAGGTCATGATCTCACAGTTCGTGGGTTCCAGCCCCATATTGGGGTCCACACTGACAGCAGAGCAGCTTGGGATTCTCTCTCTCTGCTACTCTTCCCCACTTTAAAATAATAATAATAATAATATAATAACAATAATTTTCTTTTCAAATCTTTTTATAATATATGCATATATTTCCCTTAGCTGTAATCAGCATTTGTATACAATTTTATTTCCTCCTCTTTCAACTCGGGATCATTGTTACAATATATATTCCCTTATCCACATAAATCCACATAAATTTATCCGCATAAATCTCATGCTCAGGTCAGGGCTACTCAGAAGGCAGATCTTTTGAAATGGCAGAAGAGGTGGGTAGCAGAAATAATGCTAATTACATAGGCAATTCAAGCAAAGCCACCAATCCCTTGGGCCCAGGGTAGATAGAAGCTGCGCGGGGAAAAAGAGCTCGGTGAGCAAAGCAATGCTTGACATCCCACTTGGCCTCAGGAGTGAGGTCAAAAGAACACAGTGGGAGCTTAGCGTAGAGGAATTCAAGTCTGAAGACAGGCAGAAGCTGCATATGACTAGTTTCTGGTCTCCTAGCTGTGATAATTGATGTATAATGACAAAAACTGCATGCAGTTGAGTAAACAGCGTAAGCAGTTAAGCCATACGTGGTGGAGGTCTGCACAGGAGTTTGTGACGGCTGTGGCCGAGAGCCAAGCCACCAGCTCACCAGGGCCAGGATCAGGACATGTGTCTTGATTTTGAAAAACAGAAGATGAAGTCTGTGATTATATCCTGTGGATAAGGTCACTGCCCAGCGTGGGTGCGAGTTGCCACGTGCATTTCTGCTCGATGGACCAAATATACACAAACTGTAGGATGCAAGGTGTGTCATAGGACTCTGTCTTTGGTTTCGTCCGGCTTAACGGTTTCGGTAACAATTTGAACTTGCAGTTCTTCAACGCAATCAATCCCTTTTTGAAAAAGCAATTTGACGGACCCTCGGTGTTGGGCGTAAATTATTTTTTATTATAAAATTACTTAAATATAGGCACAAATAAAAAAATAAATAAAACAAAAAAACATAGGCACAAATGAGGTTAAATATTGTTTATGGCTTTAATGTAACCACGAAGCTAGAATTTAAAATGAAAACGCAAACCCTGCGAAAATCAGATTAACAACGTTAATGAGACATGAAATCACTGGTTTACCCCCACGTGGGCCTGAAAGTGCTGGGCAGGTGCTTTGGGCGTGGCATGGCAATACTGGGAAGGATCTCGATGTCTGATGTCTGGGCAGTCATTATTCCACAGCCTGATACAGTGTCATTGACCTTAGCTCAGCACATGCACATCATTTACATATTCAGTTGCCTAGTTTTCTTTTCTTGTTAGCCTTGCCCATTTGTTGGAAGCCCCATCTTATGTTTAAAATTTCTTTTAATGTTTATTTTTGAGAGAGAGAGGGAGAGAGAGAGAGAGAGAGAGAGAAAGACCAAAGGAGGGTTTGGGGTGGGACACACTCTGTCCTGACAGCAGAGAGCCGGATATGGGGCTTGAATTCATGAACCATGAGATCATGACCTGAGTTGTAGTCAGATGCTCAACCAACTGAGACACGCAGCTGCCCAGCGAGCCCTATCTAAAACACGAATGCATATACATGCACCAAGGCATGGTGTCGGTCTTAACTAGAATTTTTTACTTATGATACGGTCATTGAAAGGAAAACAGGGGCGTCTCGGTGGCTCGGTTGAGCGTCTGACTCTTGGCTTTGGCTCGGGTCATGATCCCACAGTCGTGGGTTTGAGCCTCGCGTTGGGCACCGCACTAAGCATGGAGCCTGCCTAGGATTCCCTCTCTCTCTCTTTCTGCTCCTCTCACCCTTGCTCGCGTGAGCTCTCTCACCCTCTCTCTCTCTAAAATCAAAAGGCAGAAAGGGAAACAGAAAATTGAAGATTCCTTTACAGAACTCATTCATTCAACCAATAATTACTGAGCACTCAGTAGGCACCAGGCAGGTGCTTGAGGTTGTAGACACAGTGATGAACTAGACAGGACATGCTTCTGCCTGCAGGAAAAACTGCAGAATTCCTACTCGGATTTACAGATGGCACCGGACTGGGAGGGAGAAGCAACATGTGAAAACAGGACCCGGATTATAAAACAAGTGTATACGTTTTTCCCGTAAAACTACTTCGAAATTCCTAAATCACTGCATGCTTATTGCTTCAAAAAATTGCATGTGATACAGAAGACTATATAAGCTAGTAACTGAGAGCTATCCCTCTCTTGATACTCTGCAGTTCCACTCCCCACTGGTCACAGCTGTGTTAATTTGCACCTTCCAGATATTTCCATGAGTTTGAAAAACTAAGTCTGGAAAACTTTATCCTGTGAGCACAATTCTTTATTTAGCCCCCTGGCCTTTTTCTCTACTCGATGGCATTTTCTAAAGGGTGTCCTTTTTACATTGGAAAGTCCTCCCAGATTAAAGTTAGGAGGGATCACAGAGCCGGGCCCGGGCAAAACTTCAATTTTGCAGAATCACAAGCTTGTTCTAAGTGTCACGGAAAGGATTAAAGATACCGTATACACCTGGCACAGAGTAGGCACTTACAAAATCGCAATTGCGATTATTACATGAAAATACTGGTTGTGCTTGAACTGTTACTGGCCTTTCCAGGTGTGGTATACTATGTCTTGATTATGAAGCGATGGCAGTTCTTTTTTCAACAATTTTGAGAAAAAAAAAAAAACCCACGTTTTTTAGTGTAGTTGCTCTGGGGCGATTATAGCTTTTCATATCTTTAGAACACCACTGCTCAGTCACCCTTCCATTTCATATAATATCCCCCTTGTCTTCATAGAGGAGATGTCAGAGGGGAGGTGGACGTTTGGTCATCTGAATTGAGACAGGGTATTAGTGTTGGGACCATATTTCTTTCCAAGTCTAAAATCTAATTTCCTCAGAACTGTGTTTAACAGTTCTGCATTTACGGCTTAAGTTCCCGGCGTCCCATCGGCTCGTCTATACAACATCGCTTAGGTAATGCTTGGAAAGTACTTTGAAGGAAATGGGCCCAGAAGTGCTAAGTAGAATTACATGATATGAGTCGACAGTGGGGAGCCACATGAATAGATAAAAATCTCCTGTCTGCGCTACATTTTATTTTCTCCAGTAAATTTTATAGAACCCTCATGTGTTATGCTGGAAATAAAGCAGGAAGTCACATTTTTATGGGTAATATGTATGTTGAACATTGAAAAAAATAACAAAGTAGTGGAATGGAATATTTGCGCTCAGTTGGGTCTAATAAAAACAGTCAGTTAGAAATTAAGGGCAGGCCACTTTCCATTATACAATATTTTTAATAAATAACCCCCCAAAAATGAAGATAGGATAAAGTAAACCGTAGAGGGAACAGTTCTGGAAAAATTTCTTATCCAGGAAAAGTGGTCCTGGAGAATTGGAGAGACAGTTTTCATAAGACTATTTGCCTGTTCAACATTTATTTATTAATTAAATAAACTTTTACTAAATGCCATCAGAGAGCCAAGCACTGTGTTTAAATACTGGTATAGAGAGCACAGGGACATACTGTACTGGAGGCAAGATAAATCACATCCCCGTGGAACGCGGACAAGGAATCCTCTGCAAAAGTCATGGAAAGTGTCCCTCAAGGAGGTGATATCTGAACTATCCTAAGGGTGAATAAGTGTTGCTAGGTGGAGTTGGGGAGAAGGGGATCACACGGCAGTGAAACAGTGTTAACAAAAGCACACAGGACATGGGAGGTGAGGAAATGACAAGGTTTAATAACCTGGGACACATAATGTTAAGTCTAAGGGTGAGACCAAGTAAAAATCCAGCTCTGATTTTGCAGCACCTTGTAGGTATTGCTAAAAACATGTGCCCTCTCTTCCTTTTCCTAGAGAGAACATATGTTGACACATTTGTGGAAATGATGTGTTCTACTAAATGAGATTCAGCAAATACACCCAAGGGCAATCCTGAGGACATCAAGATGAACATAAAAAGATCCCAGTGGTCCAATGCCCACAGTGCAGTCGCCACACCATTCTTCCGCACACCTTCGGTATTCACTTCAATCATTTGTTATTCTATTGGTTGATACCACACCCCATATATCACTTCTAAGATCAAGAGTAGTAAGGCACAGAGGGAAGAGTGGGGCTCTAAGGTCAGACTTCGTGGGCTCAATTCCTGAGTCCCACAGATACTAGTTGCTTGACTTTGGGCAAACTAACATGGTCTCCTTCTCTACCAAATGGAAGTCCTCAACATCCAAAGTCATAGAGCTACTGTGTGAATTAAGTGAGAAAATGCAGGCACAGCACGAGGCACCTGGCAGGCTATAAACACTGGAGAAATGTAAGCTGGTCTTACAGACCTGTTTTATGTGCATTAGTGTTTTAGTGAAGAGCTGTCTCCTCAGAGCATCATGTGCATCTCCACCGTGATGAAACGATCACTGCTGATTACTCCTGTTCTGTGACCGCTCTCCTTCCTCTGCAAGATGAGACAGATAACATTTGGAGATATGTGTTTACCATCTTCTGTAGAATCACTGTCATCATCACTAGCATTGTCATCCCATCATATATCAATGGAGAAGCCTGCATGTAAGTGAACATGAACCAGTCAGAGAGCAAACCCCAACCCAAATAGCCCAAGGGGTCATGCAGTACTGTGGCCTAGGAAATAAATTGATGACTTAAAAAAAAAATAAAGTAAATGGGTATTACATCTGAGGAAAAGTGTTTTCTCTTCCCTCCAAATGCCAGAGTGATGTATATATTTTATTTCTGAGTGCTTTTCCCTAACCTCATTTCTATTCCACCCAAATGAAAAAATCAGATTAGGAGACAGAGGGGTTCGGAAAGATTAAGTCCAAGAATATAAACAAAACAGATGGATTAGTGCCATGTGTGAATATATTGAGGACCTATTTTAACTTCTGGCAATGAGCTTAGGACTGAATCACTGACTGGTATATAGAAAAGTAAACAAATTAAAAAATATGGCAATTACTAACTCCAGGGAAAACAGAAAGTTGTTCAAGAAAGTAAATGTAGTCATAATATATAACACAGCTCAGCTGTGAGAAATATTCTCCTAGTTATGTTAATGTAAAGTCTGAATATGTATCAAGTGTATGATATAACTATAGAGAGAGGATATGGAAAGGAAAGTGTGCATGTATGAGTCGGGGAGGCAAGGGAAGGCAGAAATAAAGGTCAGAATATTAAATCTGAAAAATCAAACCAGACACATGACAGACATCATGTTATTCAGAATATGGAGGTAACACAAAGAAACAGCTAAAAGAGCTGAAATGGCTGCTCTGGGAAGAACACAGGCAGAGGTTACCGCTTTTCACAATTAATCTTGAAAAACAGGATTTTTTCACAATAAAAACTATACACATGCATGAATTTAATATAAATAAACATTAAATATATTAAAAGGCATGATGAAAATGGGGTCCAGTTTGAAATGTTTGAATCAAGGGCTGAAAAGGGGGTGAATTTTGGTCAAGCCCATTGTGCAGGGCTCCAGAAAGCAAGGAAAAGGTGTAAGTTGTTAAGCAAAGGAGTAGCATGATCAAGTTGTATTCTGGAAAAACTTGTCATAACTATATATGTGTTATAAAATTATATATATTCTAATTAAATAGATGCTATATTACATATACATTATATATATTATAATTAAATATATATTTTATATATACATGTACACACACACACACACACACATATATACCTATTTACACACACATACACTAAAAGACAACCCCACAGGGAGTGGGAAGAGTTTAAAAATAGAGAGGCCAATTTGCAAACTTTTGCAATAGTCCTAGCAAGCAATGATGACTTTCGGAACCAAACCAGGGAATGTGGGCACTGAGAGAAGAACATGGATCCAAGTGATATGAATGAGGTGGACTTCTGTTGCCCACATGGAAAACGAAGAGGGCAAAGTGGAGAACCCAGGTTCCTGGCTTAAAAGACTGGTACCATTACCTAAAATGGATCTTCAGAAGAAGAGGCAAGTCTCTAGAGAGAAGACGAAAGGGGAAAAAAGAAAATGTTGCATCTGTTTCTGTACACATCTGAAATGCCTAAGGGACACCTAGGCATGAAAATCCATTTTTGCTCCCAGTGCTTTCCTTTTCTTCTCGTTAAGCGAACTTGGCTTCGTTTGGAGATCTGCTCTATCCACGTGGTTCAGAGAATATTGTAATCCGGTTCCCACTTCAGGGTGACACACGGCTCCAGAAAGGCAGCTTGGAGCCCCTCTCTGGGGATTAGTAAGCTGGAACTGAGAAAAGTTGGTCATTTCTCTCTGGTGGCAATACTGAAAAGACACGATCCTGGGAGATGTCCAGAGCCATAGTTCCAGCCTGCTAGAGAAATACAGTCTGAGTGATTGAAGTCACACAGACAAAAGCAGAGATAAGCAATAGAGAGAGGGGGAGTCCTTTGGGACAACCTTGGGAGTCCCTAAACATCGAGGCACCTGAGCTGCCTTAGTCTTTCCTTCCGGAAGCCTGGTTACTCAGCTCTTTTGGCTTTCCTTTCAGTTCTCTGAGCCATCCCAGGATCCTTCTAATTAACCCTTCTGTTTGCTCAACCTCAGGTCACCTCTTCTGTCATTTGCTACCAAAAAACAGAGAGTGGTAACTTGAAGGAAAGACAGGTTGGAGAGATGATTGATAGATAATAGATAGATAGATAGATAGATAGATTTATTCAGGGGGTAAGCATTGTTTGGAAGCATAGGGAAATAAGCTAGAAAGTAGGCTAAACATATAAGGAGAGAGGATGCTTGATGGACCTTTCAGAGAAAGTAGGCTGAGATGGGACTGTGAGCCCAGGTGAAGGTCGCCGTCCCTCTGAGACAAAAACCAAGGACAGAAGCAATTACATTTGGTAGGGAATGGGCTTGAAGAAACTCATCCCTGTGGGGGCACCTGGGTGGCTCAGTTGGTTAAGTGTCCTACTCTTGATCTTGGCTCAGGTCACCATCTCATGATTCGCAGGATCCAGCCCCGGTCGGGCTCTGCACTGACAGCATGGAGCCTGCCTGGGATTCTCTCTTTCCCTCTCTCTCTGCCTCTCTCCCCCTACCGCTCACAAAATAAATAACCTTAAAGAAAATGCCACCTTAAGAGCTAGCGAGTGCTGTCAAGGCACAGCCTTTCCTGGGCCACAGTCTTGTGGGTGACAAAGCATAGATGCACCACGCTCGTCACTGAATGCGGTTCCTCTGAGGCGAAGTCCTGGAAAGGGTTGAGTCTGGAGTCAACCACATGGGAGGGAGAGAATGAAAGGAGTAAAAAACATGATTTCTCCACGGGAAAACCGGGCACAATGACAGTAAGACTCTCTCCCAAAAGTAAAGGTTCCAGTCGCCTATGTGAAAAGTACCCCCTGTCCAGAGACCCAGGGATAAGCCTCCGAATCATCAGCGTGTCCCTGTCCTGCACAAGGCTGCTTTGTTTTCAGCGTTGTTTTTTTTTTTTCTTTTTTTAAGGTGTACCTAAGACAATGCCAGAGGATCTTTTGATGTGGTTTCCAACCGTCCTGCTGTGCAGCAAATGTAAGGTTTCTAGGTTAAAAATGAGAAAACAAGGTTGCCGATGACCCGACAGCCCACCTTCTGCATACCCTCTCGGGAGCCGGTTATCCGAGGTGGGGTGGGAGAGTTGCGGGAGGATGGCCCCAACTTTGTAGCGTGCAGACACTGGCAGCTATCGTCCTCAGGGCGGAGCGTTCCCATCTCTCCATTTACGCCGGGGCTTCCTAATTTTCTGTGAATTACCCAACTGCACAGTTTTCGCAAAACCTGTTTCTTTAAAGGGCACCACCCCCTGAGGTTAGGAAAGGATTTTAGTAAGAGAATAATGCAGGGTCACCAAATTACCAAAAGGCATCATACAGGGATTTCTGGAGCCTTCGGAACCAATGCCTAGCTCCTCATTTCCTCCCAGAAAGCCAAACCCCGGGCAGGGAGCTGGGGAGCTCTCAAATCCACTTCCAAAGTCGAAACCTGCTCATATTTTACAAGGTTAAATGTTGAAAGTGAAGGTTTGCTCGTTGGTTCTGTAAAAATGGGAAAGGAAGAAAAGGGACAAAAATGTGGCTTTTCAGGGTAGGGCTTTTTATCAAAAGCAGGTACATTGTGGAACGCCAACCTGGGGAACAAAGGGAGCCTTGTGTAGCTCCCCCCGCAGGGCGTTGGGGGTAAAAGGAGTCGGGGAAATGGTTTCTGTGTGTGGTGGAAAAGAAAGAGCAATTCATGAGGGCTGCAACCGGGGGCTTCTCTGAAGTGCGCCTGCAGGCCAGCTCTGGCGGTGGTCATGTTTCACGGTAAGGAAAGGAGGCCTGCTGGGGGCTGGAACCTGAAGGAGGCCGAGGGCTCCCTGTGGCTGATCAACCATCAACGGGAAGGGTGGTGCAGCTTCCCCCCCCCCAAATACAATCAGAGCAGGAGTCGGAGAGGTCCCTCAGGACTCCTTGGAGTGGGGCGCCCAACCGAGGGTGGTGAGAGCCTCACTCCGCTGCTTTACCAGTCTGTTCTCTGAGGCAAACCCAGTGGTGCACACTGTCCAACATGGCGGCCACCAGCCAAAGGCGGCTACTGAGGACTGGTGAAGTGACTGGTCCCAAATGAGGCTCGCTCTGAAAAGTTAAAAGATACCCCCCATTGCACAGAAAAGAATGTAAAATGTCTCAGTAATTTTTGTATTGATTGCATGCTGAAAGGACCACATTTTGGACATATTGGGTTAAATGAAACATATCATTGATTTTACCTGCTTCTTTTTTTCTTTTTAAAAAAATGTGACTGCTGGAAAGTTTTTAAATTACACCTATTGGCTCGCCTTTTATTTCCTTTGGACCGTGCTACCTTGGAGAACACACTTAGAGCTGCAGTGCTGTTCTCACCTAATTTTCTTTTGATATTGGATAAAGGAGAAGCCAAGATGGAGGAGAAAACCAGTGAAGAATGCACTTATGGTCCTAAAGCCCGAACAGCTAACTTGAGGCAGCTGATTCACATGGCACGGATTCCTCCGACTCTCACCCTTGCCCCCAAGCCCCTCGTGCCTGCATCACATTATGTTCCCAGCACCCAGCCTGGCACAGAGAGGCACCTGTGTTTGTCTGAGGAAGGTGTGTGGCTGGCTGGATAAAGGGCTCTTCATTTTTCAGGGCTTTTCCTTCAGTTCTTCTCCACTCTCCCTCCTCAGCTCCCTGCTCCAATTCGTGGAGAGAGAAATTGGAAACTGAATACGCGGTTATAATTCCTTATAATTACTACAGACCACATCTTGGCGGAGTATCTGTGCGGGAAAGGTTGAAAACACAGGGAGAACGGAGGTGTCAGCTCTCTGAGGGGCGGCTTCATTTTTGAAGGGATAGTAAAGCGTGTAAAGGGCTCTGGTGAAATGCGCGAAGCCTGAATTCGGTGGCACGGGCCACATCACTAGCCACGTGACTCTGGACCAGTGACTTAGAGTGGCAAGACCTTATTTTCTTTTCCCGTCAAACAAAAATGCTAACCATTGTCCTGATTCCCTCATAGGGTGAGGATCAGATGAGAAAAATGAACTCCAAAGCTCATGCTGGCATTTAGAGTATAAACGGTTCATGTTATTTAGTGCCGAGCTTCTTTTGAATCAAAAACAGAAGGTCTCGATATTCCCCTCTGAATTAAGAGATGGTACCCAGGGCTGATAGGAGGGTAAGGAAACCCGATACCGACCCCCGACCCCATCAGTCAGTGAGGAACCCTGGATGATTTCTCCGAGTCTACTGAAGGACTAAAATGGTCCTCACAAATGCGTTCTCAGAGCCAGCACTGAAAGAGCTATCGGGACCAATTTTGCTGTGCCTTTCTATAGAATAAGGAACCAGAGAGGCAGGGAGGTTGGGAGGATGGTCTTGGTCACTCAGCCCAGTCAATGCCCAGCACCGTGTGGAACTCAATTCTCCCAACACGAGGCAGCGCTCATCCTGTGGGACCACATGTCGACCCTGGGAGCCCACGTGCCCTACCACCACGAAGCTGGTGGTGGTGTCCGGGGGACAGAGTCTGGAGGCCATACTAAGATGAATGTAAGAGACCATGAAAAGGACCATCCGGTCTGAAACAAGGCTGGCTTATCTTCACATTGCTAGCAAAGATCTACCCAAAGATCCATGAGTAAGACAGAAACTTCACTCACGGCCAAACAACGAAGAAACCGAGTTGTTTACTTTAAGGTGTGAACAAGAGCCAAGTTTATTGCTATAAAATTTCCTTTCAAGGAAATTAAGTTGTTAAGAGATTATTTATTTTATCACCGCCGGCTGAGGACACAGTAAGTGGCTCTAGGCTTCTGAGTGCATTATGCCACACGTGCGTTATCTAATAAATTGCCCCGGCTTCGTAATAAAAAGAATTAAATTAACATTATTGAGGGGCGCCTGGGTGGCTCAGTCGGTTGAGCATCCGACTTCGGCTCAGGTCACGATCTTGCGGTCCGTGAGTTCGAGCCCCGTGTCAGGCTCTGGGCTGATGGCCCAGAGCCTGGAGCCTGCTTCCAATTCTGTGTCTCCCTCTCTCTCTGCCCCTCCCCCGTTCATGTTCTGTCTCTGTCTCAAAAATAAATAAATGTTAAAAAAAATAATAAAAAAAAATAAATTAACATTATTGACCCACACGGATTTTTAAAACCTACTTTTTATATCCTTAACAGAACCTGGGGTGCCAGGGTGGCTCCACCCATTAAGCATCTGACTCTTGATTTTGGCTCAGGCCATGATCTCGCAGTCGTGGGATCAAGCCCTGAATCAGGCTCCAAGTTGGGCGTGGAATCTGCTTGGGATTCTCTCCCTGCCTCTCCCTCTGCCCCTCTCCCACTTGTGTTCTCTCTCTCCCTCTCAAGAAAAAAAAAAATTAAATTAAAAAGAATCCTAAACAGGATGTAGAACCTATCTGCAAATTGTTCAGCTTTGCTAATTAGCATCCCCTCGAGGAACTGACTCCCAGTGCAGAGGGCAATCTAGAGAGAAGAGAGCATTTAGTGTCAGATGAGTTCAGACTATAGGGTCACCCAGGATGACAGAAGGTGTCTCTTCTACCTGAGCCCCCAGGAGGCCTGCCTCCTGCAAACCCCAACCACTGTCATAAGGCTGGTGGGAATGACTTTGGTTTTGCCATGTGCCTTACTGCTTTTGTCTGATGTCCTGAGGTCATTTATTTAGTAATTTTTTTCTGATATAGGACAGGGAGTATACAATATGGATGCAGTTTATGGAAAGTCTTCCTCCTCCTTCCCCCTCCCCCAGCCACACACAGGAAATGTGATGTGAGAATAAATGACAGGAAGGCTTAGACCAAGGCTTGCTAGTCAATTTGAGAGATAGAACCATTGGTATCCATGGCAAAACTGTTACCCAGGAGACACCCTAGTTTGGGAGACGTGGGCCTGCGGGAAGAGCACTCCAGATGGGAAACGAGTGATGTCAAGAGGCAGGAGACAGGTCTTTTTAAAACACTGGTTCATTGGGGCGCCTGGGTGGCTCAGTCGGTTAAGCGTCCGACTTCGGCTCAGGTCATGATCTCACAGTTTGTGAGTTCGAGCCCCGCGTCACATTCTGTGTCTCCCTCTCTCTCTGCCCCTTCCCTGCTCACGCTGTGTCTCTCTCTGTCTCAAAAATAAATAAACATTAAAAAAATAAAAAAATAAAAATAAATAAATAAATAAAACACTGGTTCACAGAGACTAAGAAAACCCTCGGTTGGACAAGGTGTGGCGCTTCATGGGCTGCCAGCCACCAAACACTGGAAACCTGCACTTGTCTATCAGAGAATCCAAAGGACCATGGAAGCAGTGATTGGAAGGACATGAGAAAGCTGAATGGGTTCCCGTTTAAGAGTAAGGGTTAAGGCCATGGAAGACTGTGGAATGACCATTTTCTTGAAGAATTAAGAGTTTTTGGAGAGGGGTGCCTGGGTGGCTCAGTCGGTCAAGCATCCGATTTTGGCTCAAGTCATGATCTCACAGTTCATGGGTTCGAGCCCTGCGTCGTCGGGCTCTGTGCTGACAGCTCAGATTCTGTGACTCCCTCTCTCTCTGCCCCTCCCTGGCTCACACTCTCTTTCTCTCTCAAAAATAAATAAACATTAAAAAAAAATTTTTTTTTTAAAGAGTTTTGGGAGAGCTAAGAAATGGATGGCTGCTGAGGTGGTGAGCCTGTGAGTCATAAATAGCCACCTGAGCTTGGGGGAGTGGAGTGGGCTAGAGGGCAGGAAGGTGAAGAGATGCCGCCCCATGGGAGGAAGAAACCCAGGCACCTTGGTGGACAAGCATCTAAAGCCACAGCAAAACCTACTGAAGGGAGGGAAGCTCACTGGATTTTCAACCTGGAAGATACCCTCACGTTCTCGAACACTGGTGTCTGAGATGCCTGCTGGCCTGGCTGCATCCGAGTCACCAGGAAATAAACTACAGTTTTTTTTCAATCTTGTAAGATTGGGGACAGAAGGGCTAGTTTTAACAAGCTCCCAGGTGGCTTACTTGGCCAAGAAGCTTGAAAACCACTTATGTGGTCCACCATCCAGCATCTTTAATTAGATGGCAGGACTCAGGTTAAGTGACTGGCTCAAGGACACATGACCTGTTGGTAGCAACGGAAGAACTAGAACCTGATCCTGTAATTCTAAGCAGTAGTTTTTCCTTGGCCTCACAATGCCTCTGCCAATTTCTGTTGGGCATATTGGTTAGCTCTAGTTGAGTCACAAACCACCCCAAAACATCACCACTTAAAAACAACCACACTTATGGGGAGCCTGGGTGGCTCAGTCAGTTAAGCGCCAACTTCCACTCAGGTCATGATCTCGCAGTTCGTGAGTTCGAGCCCTGCAATGGGTCCCGTGCTGACAGCTCAGAGCCTTGGATTCTGTGTCTCCCTCTCTCTCTGCCTCTCCCCTGCTCGCTCTCTCTCTCTCTCTCTGAAAAATAAATAAATATTTTTTAAAAATTAAAAAAATAAAAACAACATTTACCTCAGAATTCTACAATTAAGTTGTTGGACACTTAGACAATGTCTCCGTTGGGTGCTTTTTCTGGTCACCATCTTAGAACCTGCCCAGATGCTTTTTCTGGCCTCAGCTGGGCTCCCTTGTCCACGTAGCCAGCTACCAGCCAGTTGGGTGGCTGCTTTGGGGACTGGATGGCTGTTAGCTGGGGTGACGTGAGGTGGGTCACGTGTCTCTCATCCTCCAGCAGGCTGAGCTTGTTCTCACGGCACCTGGCCGGGTTCCAAGATGGTCAGTGGAAGACACAAGGCCGCTGGTGGCCTAGTGTGAACCGTACCTCATCACTGCTGCCACATTCTATTGACTGAAGCCGCCACAAGGCCAACCTGGATTCCAGGAGACAGGGCAGATTCTCCCCCTTTGTTGGAGGAAGCTACAAAGTCACATTGCAAGGACTGTGTGCGTCCAAGGAGAAAAATAAGTTGGGCCATCTTTGCCAGTCTACCACGGGGGACTTGTCTACCTGCCTCTGGCCCCCCATCCAGTACACCCCACACCCCAGCCAACTGTGATCCTCATTTCCCAAACACGATGCCACAGCCTTTCAGAAATGTTTGCGGACTTGCTTTCCTTGACCTAAAATGCCCTTCTCGTCCCCCCATGTCTTCACCCTTAAATTCCTCTTTAAAGTATGACTTACGGCTCCGAGTCAGAAGGGGCCAATTGAAGATGCATTTTCCCTGCTCCCTCCGGAAAACTTAGTAAAAGAGTATAAAAAGGATTTTTTTAAAATAAAGATGCATAACCCCCCAAGGGCAAAGCAGAGAGAAGCTGACAGGTGATGAAGTATTTCAACAAAACTTTGGAATGTGGAAAGCAGATGTACGATGCCCAACTTAGCAGGCCAGAAGTGGCTGAGTGCCTGCAGCAAGGATGGGGAGCCAAGTGACAAAGTGGGTCTCACTGCAGAACCGAGGGGACTCAGGAACCAGGGGGGCTGGATGCCATGGAAGACGGAGCAGGAGCCCCTGAAGAATGTACAAGAAGTTGCTGCTCCCTGGAATTACTTACCCTCCCTACACAGCCAGGTAAATACCCTCTCCACCCAGAAGCCCTGAGGTTTCATCCTGGAGAGGCTACTCTCCAGGAGTAGAACAGCCTCTGAAGAGCGCTGGAAATGATTGCCTCTTAGTTGTGGGACTCCAGGGGGGAGAGAGCAGGGCGTGTCTGAGGTCATGAAAACCTTGGTGAAACTACTAGGCACTTTGCACTGTAGACATGCACTACGTTGTTAAAATAAAAATTCATTCTTTTTTTTAAGTAAACAAAACCCCCTTAAACGTCCTCTCTTTAAGGGCGTCTCCATCTGGCAAGCACGTTCATGGCCCTGCTTTACCGGTTTTTACACGATTGTCGTTCACGGGAGTAATTTACTGAAACGTTCCTGAATGAATACAGTGAAGAGGACACATTTTATCTGCTTGACTGTCCATCCTCCTTTATTGCTAGGCTTTATGTTTTCTGAGGTCAGCAGGAAATCTTTACTTAGTGTTGGGGCGCTTGGGTGGCTCAGTCGGTTGGGCGGCCGACTTCGGCTCAGGTCATGATCTCGCGGTCCGTGAGTTCGAGCCCCGCGTCGGGCTCTGTGCGGACAGCTCAGAGCCTGGAGCCTGTTTCGGATTCTGTGTCTCCCTCTCTCTGACTCTCCCCCATTCATGCTCTGTCTCTCTCTGTCTCAAAAATAAATAAACTTAAAAAAAAATTAAAAAAAGAAATCTTTACTTAGTGTGCTACACACAAAGGACATTCCCACGTGTGGGGAGCGGAGGTCAAGTTATAGCCCATTCGTAAGACAAGCCTTTCTTCTTTTATTCACTATTTCATTAATTTTTTCATTTATCAATTTATAATTAGCTTTGTTCCTAAAAACAATTTAACGTGACTAGCTATCAAAGAAATAAGTGTAGAAATCGGGACAAATGGAAGCCTGCTTTTGAAAAGTCACACCAACATATTATTTAAAACATGAAAGAAAGCAGATGGGGGTTCGGGAGGCAAGAAAGGAAGGAAAGAGGAGATTTAAAAAGTGTTGCACTACAACGAAACAGCTACTTCTTTCAGCCTTCTATTTTCTCTTCCAGTTATTAGTCTTAGGCGTATCCATTTGATAGCGTCCAATCATAGAAAAATAAAAATTTATATTGATTTATTCTGTGATATTTTAAGCCACAGACTATTTTTCTGTGATGAGAGTACGAAGTTGGTGAATTACTGTCTTCATAGTTATTTTTAGGGGGTTATACTTCTATTTCATCCAGTCAACATGCCATAATTGAATACCTCATTCTCTTGTTATTGAACATTTTGGCTTTCTAATCAATGCTACAGTGGTATCTTGTGTGCATAGTACGTATTCTTCCTTTTGGAAAACATCTCCAAACATAAACTGTCTATTGGCCATAAATAGTCACGCAGGCATGTGTTACAGGGTTTAGAACTGGCAAATGGCTTTCAACTCCCTCCAGTGTTTCCACGGCTAAGATCGTCGTTAGAGATTAGAATCTCTTTCTAATTTAATTTTATTCACACTTAAACACATCTTGACTTCACTACTTCCATTTTTATCTTGGGTCTGTTCTAGGTTCTCACACCCTAGAACAGACACATTTATCTACTATATGCTCTGCTCGGTGGTTTTCTCATTCATGTAGATAAACTATTTGTATAACATAGATATTAGTCCTTTGTCAATGTAGTTATACATCTTTTTCCCAGTGGTTTTCTGTTTCATTTTGGCTTTGATGTCTTTAATATAATAGAAAAGTTTTCATTTTAAAGACAAGAGTTGAATCTGTAGATTTTCCCTCGTGGTTTCTTCTGCCCAACCATGTGTTGCTTTGAGTACCCGGGGTAGTTCGACACCAGCATCATTTGCTCTGTTTATAACTAGGTTTAACGCCAATCATATTTAATTTATCATTCAAATAAACAGCCTTCTGAAACCAGGGAAGCCAGTTCACCCAAACAATACCCAGAAGCTTAACTGAAGCCAATTCTCAAGTTCTGAGTTAGAAATTATTCTAATTGAGGCTATGACAAAATTTCATAATGAGCATGAGTGATGCTGGGATGACCAAAAAATTACATGTTACAAAGCTGCCCCCCCCCTTTTTTTTAAGTTCATGTAACTTAAAAAGAATTATACTCCCTTTCCCCTTTCCAGGTTTTAGGTTCAGAAAATGAAAATGTGAGACTGACCCCTTCCTCCATTAACTCATAAAATTGAATTTAACAAATTCAAGTTCTTCAGTTCCTTTCTCTGTTGACTCCTAACATACTTTGCAAGCTTGGGAATGTTAGAGTAAGAATTTGAAGTGTTCTCAGGGTGCCCGGGTGGCTCAGTTGGTTAAGTCTCAGGTCAGTCCGCGTTTGTCTCAGGTCATGATCTCACGGTTCATGAGTTTGAGCCCCGCTTCAGGCTCTGTGCTGGCAGCTCAGAGCCTGAAGCCTGCTTTGGATTCTGCATCTCCCTCTCTTTCTCTCTCTGTTCCTCCCCTGCTCACTCTCTGTCTTTCTCTCTCTCTCTCTCAAAAAGAAATAAACATTTAAAGAAATTTTTAATGCTAAATAAAAGAATTTGAAATGTTCTCAGACCAAAGGGAGAGGAAGACAAATGGGGCAGTTCCCCTAATCACAACTTCCCCTCTTCCCTTTTGTCTCTTGGTCCCAGAAAAGTCATCATTACAGGTTTGGAAGGAGATGAGGAGAATGCAGGGCCTGAAGGAGAAAAATGTATCCAAGAGAAGGAAAGAGACAGAAGGCACAGGGCTGGGAGAAGTTGGCAAGCAGAGCCCGCACAGAACAGGAGTAAGGAAGAGTCACTGGAGAGGCCCAAAGAATTTTCCCAGTGCTTCCACCCCCAGCCCCCATTCCCTGCACTTGGCCAGGTCCCTGCTGAGGCTGCTCTCCCCACCACCCCATCCATCCCTTCCCTGCTCATGGCTGATGCCTCCTCATCCTTCAACACAAGGCCACTCGCAAAGTGTGCTCTAAGCATCGGTGCCGGCTCTCAACCGTCCTGTTGAGTTTTTTAGGGTGAAATGAGGTGAGTCTGGAAGTGAAAAGCAAGCATTTAGAAACTTTTATAGTAATAAGCCAGAGCCATTACATATTGGCGTACTCAAAGAACAAAATTGGGTTTGTACTTTTGATTGTGACTGGTCTCGTCGTCCATTTTCATTGTATTTACATAGCAAATAGGAAATGAAAAAGAGAAAAAGATTAGCCCTTTAATATGGATAGTTCAAGAAGCTGCCTTCAGACTCATTTCAAAGATCACCTCCTCCAGGAAACCTCACCATTGCCTCCCAGATGAGGTGAGTGTTTTTCCTCTATACTTCCAAGAAAATCTCTCCCCTCATGCATTTGTTTTAATTATCTGCTTATGGGTCTATTTCTTATTATTATTATTTGAGAGAGAGAGAGAGAGAGAGAGAGAGAGAGAGAGCTCAAGCAGGGAGAGGGGCAGAGGGAGTGAGAGAGAATCTTAAGCAGGCTCCATCCTCAGTGCAGAACCTGACATGGGCTTTTAATCCCATGACCCCGGGGTCATGACCTGAGCTGAAATCGAGTTGTATGCTCAACCGACTGAGCCATCCAGGTGCCTCTGTTTTGTGTCTATTAAACTCCAATAAACTTTGAGCTTCTTGATGGCAAATACTATATCTTACTTATCTTTGCATGTCCAGCATCCAGTACAATGCATGGCCCACAGGAGACATTCAATAAACGTTTCCTGAAGATTACTAACTCAATGGTCCTGCTTGGGAATGCACAGCCTATATATATTTGACTCGGTGACACCCGCTCATCTACGCTTCCATTATTTTTTTTTTTAATTTTTTTTTTCAACATTTATTTATTTTTGGGACAGAAAGAGACAGAGCATGATCGGGGGAGGGGCAGAGAGAGAGGGAGACACAGAATCGGAAACAGGCTCCAGGCTCTGAGCCATCAGCCCAGAGCCTGACGCGGGGCTCGAACTCACGGACCGCGAGATTGTGACCTGGCTGAAGTCGGACGCTTAACCGACTGCGCCACCCAGGCGCCCCTACGCTTCCATTATTAATCAAATCTTTAAAATACGCTTAATCATTAGATACGGTTATTGCCAAACGACCCTATTGCTATCCTTGGGAGCCAACCTGACAAATATCTTTAGCATAAAGTTTTAAGTTCCTTCTCTGCATTCCATTTTGTGTTGGTTTCACAGCCTAACCCTCTGAGGCTATTTTGTTTCCCTAACTTCTGATTTTAGGTGAATACCTCACTTTTTCCCTCCCGTACTGCCCACCCAGGGAGATGCTATCTGTTTCCTGGGGTTGCTTTGAGGAATATATCACATGGTGAATGCAGAATATATGGCATATAGTAGGCTTTAAGAAAATCTCTCTTGAAGGGAAGGCAAAAAAAAAATGGTATCTTGGCATTTGTGACAACATGGATGGAACTGAAGGGTATTATGCTAAGCGAAACAAGTCAGTCAGAGAACGACAAGTATCACATGATTTCACTCATATGTGGAATTTGAGAAACTTAACAGATCATCACAGGGGAAGGGAAGGAAAAATAAGATAGAAACAGAGAGGGAGGCAAACCATAAGAAGACTTACATCCAGAGAACAAACTGAGGGCTGTTGGGGGTGGTGGTGGGGAAAATGGGTGATTGGCATTGAGGAGGGCACTTGTTAGGACGAGAGCTGGGTGTTGTATATAAGTGATGAATCGTGGGAATCTACTGTATGTTAACTAGGTTGAGAGGAAGGGGAGGGGAGGGGAGGGGAGGAGAGGGGAGGAGAGGGAGGAAGGAAGGGAGGGAGAAAGAAACCATGATTCTAGGCTAATGTTGAAGTCAGTGATAATCCCAATTTCAAAGCAGTTTTTAGCAAGTGCAGGATAATGAGTCCGGTAAGCAGGCAATCGATGGTTTCAAAAAAGTGAGAGCATACTTTTCTTCAGATTTCCCCAAGGTGAAAGAACTATCACATTGTTTTGTTTTGTTTTTTTAATTTTTTTTTAATGTTTATTTATTTTTGAGAGAGAGAGAGACAGGCTACAAACAGGGGAGGGTCAAAGAGAGAGGAAGACACAGAATCCGAGGCGGGCCCCAGGCTCTAAGCTGTCAACACAGAGCCAGACTCAGGGATCATGGTCAGATGCTTAACTGACTGAGCCACCCAGACACCCCTAGAACCATCACATTGTTGACGGAGAGGCAGGTAGGCCTTCTGGATAGTGATGTAGTCTCTTTGTTTTTAAGGAGCTAAACACACTGTGAACAGCATACAGTTGGATTAAGATCTAAGCAACTAATGTGTCTCCCTCAAGAGACAAGAATTAGTAAACAGCAGTCTCCTTGTAGCTTTACTTGACAAGGTAGGGAATCACTGCGTTAGTGCCTGGGATGAGGCATGGATGCTGAATGGGTGCTTCAGACATGAAATTACATGAAGAAAATGCAAAACTGTATTGTAATACAATTCCGTCATAAATACACAAAGCAAAAAAGACTGATGGACATGTATCAAAATAAAGATTGTGGTCTCAGAATACGGTTACAGGCAATGTTTTTGGTTTTTTGGATCTTCTGCAGTGCAATTTTATGAAAATAAAATAACATTAAAATTAATGCAGTGGCCGTTTCAATTCTGTAAGCTCCTAAAGAGAAGGAACACTTATGAGTAGGGGGCAGCCCCTTTCCTCAGCTGCTGGAAGGTGCTGGTCCCTCCGAGGAAGCTAAGGCCACTCTGGGGTGAGCCCCTCACTTCATCTGTGCCCGGCAGCACCGTTCAACACTCCCCCGCATCGTGGCCTCGGTCTGGGAGCTCATCAGCCTCTGCTCTGGCCCCATCCTGCACAGTGACGATGTGATGGTCACCGAGAATAAGATCAATGCCCTCATTAAAACAGCAGATGTAAGTCTTGAACTTTTCTGGCCAGGCTTGTCTGCAAAGGCCCTGGCCAGCGTCGACATCAGGAGACTCATCTGCAGTGTAGGGGCTGGTGGGCCATCTGGCCGCTGGCACTGCAGCAGCAGGAGGTCCTCCATTTCCATCATGGCTGCCGAGCTGAAGAGAAGAAAGTGGGAGCCAAGAAAGAAGAATCAAAGGAGTCTGATGATGACATGGGCTTTGGCCTTTTCGACTAAACCTGTTTTCTGTAATCTGTTCAATAAAGAGCTGAACACTTAGGAAGGAAGGAAGGAAGGAAGGAAGGAAGGAAGGAAGGAAGGAAGGAAGGAAGAAAGAAAAAGAAAGAAAGAAAGAAAGAAAGAAAGAAAGAAAGAAAGAAAGAAAGAAAGAAAAGAAAAGAAAAAAAAGAAAGGAAGGAAGAGAAAGAAAGAAAGAAAAGAAAAAAGAAGAGAAGAAAAGAGAAGAAAAGAATACGGCAAATGGGGTCTCTCAAGTTATAAGGGCTTGAGGTAGAGAGTAAGTAAGCAGTGAGTATTTTCCTGATTTCCTGCCTCTTAGTTATATACAGGAAGACAAAGGCAGGCATGTGCCAAAACTATTTTACACATGAGACTTCTATTTCCCCCAAGAAGAGTAGGTCTTGGTATCTCGACTGGAAAACTGGGGGTGATTCACTAACTGTACTATTTTAGCTTTCATGTGTGTGTGTGTGTGTGTGTGTGTGTGTGTGTGTGTGTGTCTTTTGCGGTCAGAGGTAAGTATGGGCCATCTGGAATCGTCACCCTTCTTTGCATAACGTGGTTTTATTCCAGAGCATATGATAGAGTTATTACATCCATACAGCATATGAGCTGGAAGTTTGTGTAGCTTCTTCAAATACTCACCGACTGAATGTTTTTAAAAGGGCTCATTTTAATCTGACCATCACCGTAACATGGTGCGGAGACAGCAGCTTGCAAAAAATAATAAGGGAAAACAAAAGAATGTTGTCCTTTTGTTGTAATCTGTTGGAAGATATGAGGCGAATGCTTTGAAATGAAGCTCTCAGTAAGAGAACACTGAATACTGTGTCTCTTTGAGGAAGCTGTCTTGTTTATCTACAAGATAAGGGCCATGTGTAGCCAGGTGCATTAATAGCAGGTTCCAGAAACTTGGTGTCTCGGTTGGAAATGACTTCAATATTTTTTTTCTCCCAGAGGCTATAGTTTTTCTCTCCTCTAATTATTAGTGGAATGTTGTATAAAAGCCAAAATCGTGATCTCTTAAGTTGCAAGTTCATTTCCAGCCTGTGGTATTCTATGTTTTATCCATCCTCTTTAGAATAACTGCTTTAGAACTTTCTTTCATGTTGCTTCCCAAGACTTTCTAAAAAATTTTTCTCCAGATCCCCTGAAAATGCAGATTCATATATAAAAAGAATTACTAGCCACCACCCGTCCTTGACTTGCATGTGTTATGCCATGTGACGTTCCAAAACAGGAGGGAATTGATCTGGTCTCTTGACTTTCATTGACAGATTTCTTGGGAGGGTCAGCAGCCCATTCATTCTGCCTGACCCTGCGTACTCACTTTGTAGCCCCTGTCGTCTAGGCTCTCCTACCACCAACCCCTCCCTACTCATCACTCCTCTGGAATCAAACTTGCTCTCAGGATCTTTCTCTGATTCCAGCTTCCTTGACTGTCCTATTCCCTACTGTTAGGCATATCTTTTTTCTTAAATACTCTCTTCTTTGGTTTCCATGGTCTTGTATTTCCTTACCTACTTTAAGAGCTCATCACCTATTTGTCTTCCAAATGTAGGAATTTCCAAAGGTTATGCCTTGTCTCTCTTTTTGTGCCTGCTCCTTCCATGGCCTAACCCATGATCACCTTCACCTGAACTAAAATTTGGCTGCATCACTTTCCACTCAGGTTGAGGTACTTCAACGTTAACAATTTGCCTGCACTTCAAAGCTGCCCTATTTCAAACTGAGATGCCTATGCCCCCCCATTAGTTCTTCTTTCTCAATTCCCTATTTTTTTTAAGTTTGTTTATTTACTTTTGAGAGACAGAGAGAGAGAGAGAGAGAGAGAGAGAGAGAGAGAGAGAGAGAGAATCCTAACTAGGCTCCACAGTGTCAGTGCAGAGCCCAATGCAGGGCTCGAACTCATGAACTGTGAGGTCATGAACTGAGCCAAAGTCAAGGCACCTAACCGACTCAGCCACCCAGGTACCCCCTCTTAATTCCTTATTTTTATTTATAATGATACAATCCTGTTAAGGACCTAGGCTCCAACACAGAACTATATTTGCTACCTCCTTCTCTGTGACCCCAACACCTAGACAGTTAGGAGGTTCTGCAAACTCTCCATGGCAATGGTTTTTTGAATTCTCCCTTCCCACACTCTGATACTGGTTCAGATCCTCCTTTTATCCTAAGAACTACTGCAATGGCCTCTCCCTGGTCTCGGTGTTCTCTACCACAATTATCTTAAACTGTGGCTTTGATCACAGCACATTCCATGCTCATTCATGCACGTTCGATGGCTCCCGTTCTCCAACACAGTACGAGCAGACCCTCCTTGCATTCAAGCACACATAGATTTTTAACCCAGTCTCCCAACCCCTTACGAGCACCCCACACCACAGTGAATTTATAGCAGTGTGTCTGTTGTTTTCTGAATGTTCCGTGTTTTATACTTTTACTCCTTCTCTTGCCTTCACCTCAAATATTCTTCCTGGTTATTTCTGTTTCTAGAAATCTTATTCATCCCATTAGACCTAGTTCACTTCCTTCCTATCCCACCGGACCACACACCTGCCATTTTCCTATTTCCTTTCCTTATCTGCCTTGCAGTATATTTGTTTGTATACTTGCTTGTCCTCTTTACTACATTGATCAGAAACATATCATCGGAAGAGAAGGGGCTTGACTCGGTCACACCAAGGGTAAGTCCATAGCCCCTTTGAGCCTCGCTGCCCTCATTCATAAAATGTAGATAATGACATAGTGTAACAGTGATTAAGTAAGACCTTGGGCTTCGGAGGCAGGCTGACCTGGATAATAAGTGCTTACTAAATATTGCCCATGAGTCATTACGACGGTCGTTAATTCCTTCATGGGGTTGTTGCAATAATCCTGGGGGATAAGACAACGGCACTCCCTTAGGTCAAGGCCCCCCAAACGCAGGTTATTATCAGCTCTAGAGAAGTCATGTGGAATACAGGACAGCCAGCAGCTCTGGACCTACGTCCCCACATATAGTGTAGGTGTGCACGTGACTATAAATAATGACATGCTAAATAAATACGGTATGACCCTCTCCATCTTCACCTTTGAACCTCCTGAGATGGTATGACAAAGTAGAAAGGGTAGAACCTTGGATTTTCTAAAGTACGAGGACAGTGAATCCTATAAGTCTCAGTTTCCTCATCTGTAAGATATAGTGGTCAGTCACAGATACTAAATAAGGTGACTATAAAGTTCTTAGTATATTTGGTAGAAAGCAGCTGCTCAATAAATGTCAGATTCCTTCATTGCCTCCCTCTCCCAGAAGTGCCTCACGCCTAGGATAAACTTAGCGAATATTTGTTGAAGTGAACTGAACTTAAAAAATACTGAGTAGTGCTATTGCTGGGTTGTAGGGTATTTCTAGGATCCAGGAGTGCCGATTCATAGGGGCACATGTGCCCCAATATTTACAGCAGCACTGTCAACAATAGCCAAAATATGGAAAGAGCCCAAATGCCCATCAACTGATGAATGGATAAAGAAGATGTGGTTTATATATACGATGGAATACTACTTGGCAATGAGAATGAAATCCTGCCATTTGCAGCAATGTGGATAGAACTGGAGGGTATTAAACTAAGTGAAATAAGTCAGCTAAAGACAGACAGGTGTTAAATGTTTTCACTCATATGCGGAATTTGAGAAACTTAACAGAAGACCATGGGGGAAGGGAAGGGAAAAAATAGTGTCAAATAGAGAGGGAGGCAAACCATAAGAAGACTCAAATACAGAGAACAAACTGAGGGTTGATGGGGCAGGGCAGGGCAGGGGAGAGGGGAAAGTGGGTGATGGGCATTGAGGACGGCACTCGTTGGGATGAGCACTGGGTGTTACATTAAGCGATGAATCACGGGAATCTACTCCTGACGCCAAGAGCACACTGTATTCACTGCATGTTAGTTAACTTGACGATAAGTTACATTTTAAAAAATACTGAGTATGTACCCAGAATATGTGTATTTGTCACAGGGGATGAGTACCTTATCTGGCTAATGGGCTGACTCCTGGAGAAGGCAGAAGTAATCCCGTTAAGAGATTTAAAAATATATAATTAACTCTTCATTAAAACTGCATTCTATAAAAAAGTTTTTAAGAGAGACAGAAATTACAGCAAGAATTAAAAGGAAAATCTGGCCCCACAAAATAGCTCCACAGCTCCATAGCTCTCTCTATGCACAGATACCATAATGGCTAGACAGATGCAGAACGAAGCAATTTCCTGTTTTCTTACCAGATTCAAATAAAAAAAGCCTGAAAGCAAATAGATGGCCATTTTTTTTTCTTTCTTCTAAATAACTTTACACTTACAACAACTTACTGAGAGACTACTGGATTCTAAGTGTTTTACATATATGCTGATTTATCTGATTCTCAAACCACCGTATGTGGTAGGTACAATTATCATCCCCATAACAGAGATTATGAAAATAAGGCACAGAGAGGTTAACCGTTCGAGGTCACACAGCAAATAGGTGCCAGAGCTAGGACGAGATTCTTGGCTGTACAGATCTTCTTGTAACTGTTACACACAAATGATACATTTAAGGTCCCATTTTGGAAAGCACTAAGGTAGTGATTCTCAATGGTAGCTGCACATCTGAATCGCCTACAGATTGATACATGGATGCAGATTCCCAAGTCCAGATCAAGACAGATGGAATCAAACTCTCCAAGTGAGGTCTGGCTGTGTGTAGTTTTGGGGGCATCACTGGGAATTCTTTAAGGGTGGAACAGAATGGTGCTAAGGCTTGGCACGCTCATCTAGGGCAGGAAAGAGCCTGTGCCTACAAGACGTCATGGAAGAAGGCTCTGGAGAGCCCCAGTTCCTATTGTGGGCCTCATCTAAGACCAGCAATACGTCTGAAACCTACACCAACTTACCACACGCCCACGTCCTCTAAGGTGCAACTGTCAAAGCGTCCACAGCCCGCGTAAGAGACTGAAGTCACTGCACACAGAACAAAAGGCCATGCCGGGCACTCTTGCGGGGCCAACATACATGTCCCATTACAGCTTGTGCCAGCCATAAGACAATGCCAGGTCCCTGGGGAATTCCCAGAACCCAGACGCCTCCTAACTGCAGATGCGGCAAGATGTGCTGCGAGGGAGGGCTGGCTGCTGCCACGTGACCCTTCTTCTCCTGGACTGTCTTTTTTCAGCTTGTGAGTTGTGAGGGCCTTTCTGGTGGTTGGGTTTATTTCAGGGGGTGGGGAGTGGGATGGGAAAGGGTACTCATTTCTATATTGCGGCTGCTGGCAATAAGACGCAAAGTTGAGGGGTAACTGCCAACAGCTTCCCCTTTCTCTTCTTTTTGTTCACTCAATCTGTCTGGACCAATGCACAAGGAAAAAAGACAGACAGAATGGCCCTCCAAAGTTGCACTCGGTTTTAAAGCTGATAAAGGATGTGTTTCCCACAGCTTAGGAGAAAAATATATTATCAAGTGCCCGAGCAATTAAACAAATGGTATTTGCAAACATCTGCTGTCCAGAACCGTTGCCTGTGTTCAAACAAAGCCTCACACTGTCTTTGGCAAACCAGGGCGAGAAAAGCTGGGTGCCATTTGCTAAATGAACTCTTCCAGATTACAATTCTGTGGCCTGAGGGAATTAATTCACATCCACACGGGGAAATGAATTCCCAAAGAGGTAGTTAGTCCCTAAGAGAATCAAAGAAACTAGGACCTAGAGTAAAGTTGGCAGTAAGTCAATGAGTGTTTTATTACCCTCTACGACCCCAGATTTATTATTTATGCCCAAACCACAGACTCCTAAAGTCCAGAAGATTCCAAAGGGAGAATGAGACCTTTGGTTGAAAACGGCTGCTAATAGCACCGGCACTTTTCTGCAGTCTCTCCAACTGATACCTACGAAGATACACCCAAAGATGGAGCCTTTCAATAGCGTCACCAAGACCGATAGCCAAATGCACAATGTGGGCGCAAAAAATAGCGTTAGAGGTTAGAAAATGCAGACTCCAGATCCGAATTTTGGCCCTGCCATCTCCTAGCTGAGTGACTTCATATTCTCACCTGTAAGAATGAGATCATGAAGACAATTTCATAGGCCTGTTCTGAGGGGTAGAGAAGACAATGCCAGGAAAGCTCTCAGCGCCATCGGGGGCACAAAGTAAGCATCCCACAATTGTTAGCTATTCATAGCACAGCTTCATGGTTACTACTGTTGTCACCGTAAGACAGAATTTTCTCTGTTGTTCTGGACTCATAACAAATGAAGACAGGAATGGCACACAATGTCCTAGGTTTCCTGAGAGGTGCTTGCTTCAGTCTTCCCCACCTCAAGCCCCAGTACCCCCAATTAACACAAAGGAAGAACGGGCAGGTAAGTGTGGCCTCTGAGGGAATATTCTGAGCAAGAGGCTATATTGATCCTCCCTTCCCCATGGGGGAGGATACCCCACTTTTTCTCTCCTTGAAACTAAGAGAGGGAGATCCTAAAAGAAATTCTAGCTAAATTTGAGGGTTTCTGACACCCCATTTTTAATAAACCAAAAGATTAATAATTTTTTCTCTGAAAGTTGGAGAGGCACCAAGCCAACTGAGTATCTAATGTGTTTCTTGGGCTCTGAGACGTGAATGGGAAAGGACGGTGAAGTTGGGCCTTGAAAGGATCAAACGGGTAAGCAAGTAATTTAACTGCCTATGAGAACAAAATCTAACACTCTTAAAGAAAGATAACAGTATCTACCCCTCAAAAATGTCAAATTCAGAAAGTCCAACATCTAACCAAACATTACTAGACATAGGGTAAAGCAAGAACATGTAATTCATCATGAGAAAAGTTAGTCAATAAAAAAAGATGCAAAAATGTCAGAAATGATGGAATTAATAGACACATCTAAACACAATTTAAAACATTACTGTTACAACTGTGTTTAAATATTTAAAGGAAAACATGTACCTGGTAAAAAGAGAAATTAATGATATAAAGGACTAAATATAATTCTAGAAACAAAAAAATAAGTCTAAAATGAAAAAATCCACTTCATGGGATTAACTGTAGATTAACTATGGAAGAAAAGACCAAACACTTGAAACATCAAAATGGAAACTTTCAAACTGAAGGACAGATGGAGAGAATACTGAAACAAACAAACGAACAAACAACACAGAGCTTCAGTAACCTCTGGAACAATATCAAGTGTTACAACGTGTTTACAAGTGATGGGGTGGACAAAATATTTGAACATATAATGGCCAAAGTTTTAAAATTTTTATGAAAAGAATAAACTCATAGATTTAAGGTGTTCAATAATCCCACACAGGAAAACCACAAAGAGAACCATACCAAGACATGTCATAATTAAAGTGCTAAAAAACACAGAAAAGGGGGCTATTAAATGAGAGAGAGAGAGGGAAAAAAATGTTACATTGAGTAGAAGGGGAAAAAAAACACAACAAACTTCTCACCAGAAAATATGCATGTCAGAAAACAATGGAATGGAAGAGGCTTAAAGTGGGGTAAGAAATCCCACCAGCCCTAGAATTCTATATTCAACAAAAATGTCCTTCAAAGATGAAGGTGAATTAAACTTTTCCAGACAAACAAAAGTTGAATGAATTCATTACCAGCAGGCCTGAATCACAAGAAATGTAAAAGAAATTCTCAGACAGAAGGAAAAAGATATACATAAAACCAAGATCTAAAAAAAGGATTGAAAGCACCAGAAATGGTAAGCAGATGGGCAAATTTTAAAAATATTTTTGCTACTTTTAAATTTCTTTAAAAGATAATTTACTGGTAAGAGAAAAGTAATAATAATGTTATTGTGAGCTTTATAACACATGTACCAGTAAATATATGACATCAACATTCAAAAGGAAAGAAGAGGGAAATGGAAACAAAATGTTGTATGATTTTTGCATTATACATGAAGTGGAAAAATAATAATATCTGAAAATAGGCTGGTAAGTTAGAGGCATATTGTAGTTCTGAAAGAAATGATTAACACATTAAAAGGGGTACAGTTAATAAACCAATAGCGGGGATGAAATGGAGTATTAAAGCAATACTAAATCCAAAACGGGCAGGAAAACAGAAAAAGGATAGGACAAGTCATTTAAAACTAGCAAGATGTTAGACTTAACACAACCATAATGATAACTATGTTAAGTGAAAATGACCTAATTCAGCAGTTCTAAAACCATGCTTTATGGCCTTTCAGCAGAAATCAGACGGAACATCCCACTGTATCAGTAATCATTGTAGTGTGCATCCTCATTAAATCTGAAAGAAAACAAGGTCAGTCTCAAGACACCTTCATGAAGCAGTAAAAATTATTGATATTATTAAACCATGATCCTTCAGTATACCTCTTTTATGAAACATTCTTCTTTGTCTCTAGTAATGTTTCTTGGTATAAAATCTCTTTTGCCCAATATCATTATAGCTATTCTAGCTCTCTTATGATTATTGTTTGCATGGTCTATCTTTTACAATCCTTTTATGTCTCTTATAGGCAGTGTATAGTTGAATCTTGCTGTTTTATCCGGTCTGGCCATCTGTTTTTGATTGGAGCTTTTATTCTATATTTAAGTGATTACTGATATGATTGGATTTATAAAAACTATTTTACTGTTTGTGTTCTATATCTTACATCTTAAATAATTTTCCCCTTCTATTCCTCTCCTACTGCCTTTTGTCTTAAACATGTATTTTTAGTGTACCATTTTAATTCCTCTACTGATTTTAAATTGTATTTTATTAGATTATTTTTTTAGTGATTATTCCAGTGTAGTGTATCTCACTACAATCTACTATGAATTAACACTAACTTAATGCCAGCAAAATATAGAAACTTTATCCCAACATAGGTTCATTTCCTCTCTTCCTTTGTGCTGTTGTGTGTGCATGTATATATACATGTACATATATATATTCTATGTATTTCGTACATATAAAATCTTTGTAATAAACCAAGCAGTATGGTATACAACCAGAAAGCTCTAGCAATTATAAATCTACATTCATCCAACAGAGCCCTAAATACATGAAGAAAAACTTAAAGAATTAAAAGAATATTCAATTCAATAATATCTAGAGATTTCAATACCCTAATTTCAATAGCTAAGAGAACTAGACAGAAAACCACTATAGATATAGAAGATTTGACAAAACATATTAACCAACTTGCCATAACTGATAGTTAAAGAACACTGTACCCCAAACCAGCAGGATACACATTCTCTTCACATACACTTGTAAGATTCTTTAAGAGACATCATACGCTAGGACATAAAATAAATCTCAGTAAATTAAAATAATCGAGACACTGTATTTTCTAACAATAATGGAATGAAATTAGAAATCAAAAGTAGAAATAAATTTGAGAAATTTCTAAATTCTTGCAAATTAAACAACATGCTTGTAAATAATCCATGGTCAAAAATCTTAAGAGAAATGAAACTATAGCAAAACCTTGGATTGTGAGTAACTTGTTGTGTGTTCCACAAGACAAGCAAACATTTCTGATAAATTTTAACTTGATAAACAAGCAATGTCCTCCAATACAAGTAGTATGTGATGCCGAACATCACATGATCACAACTGAGCCAATGGTTCTTGAAATTCATTTTGATATACAAGCATTTTGAATTACAAGCATATTTCCAGAATGAATTATGCTTGCAAACTAAGGTTTTACTGGTATTTTGAGTTGAATGAAAGCAAAAACACAACAGATCAAAATTATGGGATTCAGCTAAGGCAGTGGTAAGAAGGCAATTTATAGCTTTGAAAAATCAGTAGAAGTTAGAAAACAATAAAAGTTTAAAGTCAATAATTTAAGTTTTCTTTCACCCTAAGAAACTATAAAAAGAAAAGCAACTATAAAACTCAAAGTAGGCAGAAGAAATAAGGAGGAAATAAGAAATTTTAGTATAAATCAATAAAATAAAAAACAAAATTGGAGAAAATTGATGAAATCAAAAGTATGCCACTTAAAAAGATCACTGGCTCAGTTGGTTAAGCATCCTACTCTTTATTTCAGCTCTGGTCATGATCTCACAGTTCGTGAGATCGGGCTATGTGCTGACAGCATGGAGCCTGCTTGGGATTTTCTCCCTCCCTCTTTCTCTGTCCCTCCCTGGCTTGCATACACACTCTCTCTCTCTCTCTTTCTCTCAAAAATAAATAATAAAAAATTTAAAAATAACTTTAAAAATGTTTAAAAAGATCACAATATTGCCAAACCTTTAAGCAGACTAACAAAAGAAGGAAGACGTATTAGCAGAATTAGGAATGAAAAAGGGGACATCACTACTGACACTACAGACATTAAAAGGTTTCTAAGGGAATACTATGAACAACCTTGTGCCAACAAATTAGACAATCTGGATGAAACAAATTCCTAGAAAGACATAAATTTCCCAGACTTAAGAAGAAATGGAAAAACCTGAATAGACCTATAATAAGAAAAGAAAAACTCAGGCCCATTTATCTACACTGCTGAAATTTATCAAATATTTAAAGAAATAACACCAATCATTCATAACTTTCAGGAAGTAGAATAGATAACAAATTAAGGAGTATTCATACAAAAGAATAACAACAACAACATTGATACAACATGCATGAATCTCAAAAACATGCTGAGCAGAAGTCTATCAAAAAAAAAGAAGACACACTGTAAATGTATAATTCTATTTATGTGAAATTCTGGAAAACAAAAACATGAAAGGCTTCTGTTTCAAATGGGTGGGGGTATTTAAAAATACCATTTCTTACATGAAGTTAACAATTATAAAAACATAGGTGAATGCTTCTGAAATGTTTAGCAATAATAATTAGAAGACTTAAATGTATGCAACACACCTCCAAGAACACAAGTGATATGAAAAAATAAGCTATGTGAACCAAAATTGTGTTGGTGATACTTTGTACACCTAAAAAACTTAAACTTAGTCTCCCACTACACACTTATTACAAAAATAAAAGCTTATAAGTATATGAAAAACTTTGAAGTTTACAAAAATTAAAATTAATTGGAGTTTATGTCCATAAACTCTAAATGAACTTAGTATCATAATACAAAGGAGCAACATAATCAAAGTTTTTTGAAAAATACATAACCTTCATTTAGGAAAGACTTTTTAAAACACAAGATAAAACCCAGAAATCTTAAGGAATATTATTAAAGGTAATTTACTTCTTCCATAAGACAATGATTGTGGCAAATTTTGTTTTCCATAGATGTCCTCAAGAGGAGGACATCTCAGCTAACATACTTTTCCTGTGAAATGTGACTTTGACACTTTGCCCAATAACTACAGTCTACATTCTCTTTCACTGAATCTCAGCAGGCTTTATTACTTTTGAGGTTAGGTCACAAAAAGTGATATAGCTTCTGTCTGATTCTGTTGGGCCACTCTCTTCTGGAACCTTGCCACCATGCTGTGAGGAAGCCCAAAGAAACATATAGAAAGAGGTGTTCTTTTTTTTCTTTTTTTTTTCATGTTTATTTACCTCTGAGAGAGTCAGAGAGAGAGTGTGCGTGAGCGGGGTAGGGGCAGAGGTGGGGGGGGGGTGCGGACAGAGGATCCGAGGCGGGCTCCATGCTGACAGCAGTGAGACACCAACGTGGGACTCGAACCCATGAACCGTGAGATCATGACTGGAGCTGAAGTCGGACACTCAACTGACTGAGCCACTCAGGGGCCCCTGGAAAGAGCTGTTCTTGATGACAGCCCCAGCTAGGTCCCAGTTGACAGCCAGTATCAACCATCAGACATGGGAGTAAATGAAACGTTAGCTAATTGCAGTCTCCAGTGATGGACTCCTTCATAGTCTCAAGTTTTTCTAGCTGAGGCCTCAGACACTATAAAGCAGAAAAAACTGCTGTGCCCTTTCTGAATTCTTGATACACATGGAAAATGGATGGCAAAAACTAGAGCACTTTGGATGGATTTGTATTTTCCGTATTGTGGATGCTTTTCCACATTAAGAATATTTGAAATGCTTTCAAACATTCAAGAACTCTCTAAATCAAAAATCAAGTTTTTTTTTTTTCAACGTTTATTTATTTTTGGGACAGAGAGAGACAGAGCATGAACGGGGGAGGGGCAGAGAGAGAGGGAGACACAGAATCGGAAACAGGCTCCAGGCTCTGAGCCATCAGCCCAGAGCCTGACGCGGGGCTCGAACCCACGGACCGTGAGATCGTGACCTGGCTGAAGTCGGACGCTTAACTGACTGCGCCACCCAGGCGCCCCAAAAATCAAGTTTTAAGAAGTATAGATCACCCAAAAAACTTTGCTATCAGTTACTTCTAGTTGCCATGAAAATATGAACCTGCTCAAGGGAATCAGGCTATATCTGGCCTACAGTTACATAGCTTATACAATTTATAGAACAAATTTCATTAACTTGATGGTCATTATTTACTCATTATGGATTAGTCATCCATAGTGTCAGTGTGGAACTACAAAAGCTCCACATCATGTTAGATCCTTAATCAGTTTTTGCCAGGAATCATAAGAAGTAGGGAACACTTTTAGTTATAAAAATAGTAAGTTTCAGTACTAAGAAGGATAAATACAATCCAGACCATGCCACAATTAAACTACTAATGACACACTTCAGTGCATATGTATGGTAGCATCTGAATGTTTGGATTTGTAGATTTCAAGTTCTCTATTTCCTGAATTATTCTGGTATTTTTTACATGCAAAACACATTGCTATTGGGGCGTTTGATCTAAGCAGAGGCATTTTGTTTGTTTGTTTGTTTGTTTGTTTGTTTGGAGAAGAGGGCTAATTTGAAAAATACTAAGCAGGGGCGCCTGGGTGGCGCAGTCGGTTAAGCGTCCGACTTCAGCCAGGTCACGATCTCGCGGTCCGTGAGTTCGAGCCCCGTGTCAGGCTCTGGGCTGATGGCTCGGAGCCTGGAGCCTGTTTCCGATTCTGTGTCTCCCTCTCTCTCTGCCCCTCGCCTGTTCATGCTCTGTCTCTCTCTGTCCCAAAAATAAATAAACGTTGAAAAAAAAAAATTAAAAAAAAAAAAAAAAAAAAAGAAAAAGAAAAATACTAAGCAACCAGAGGACATTTAAAGAATATGCTGCAACTGATACACATTATTTTTTTAAGTCAGCTTAGATGTATTTTTTTCTTTCGAACTAACACACATCCTCTATCCTTCCCTCCTCAGTCCTGTTTGCTCAGCTGGATGTCCACAGGGTCCAATTTTCCCTCCAATTGCCCTTGCACGCTAATATAATTGCTGTTCATATGGGTAATTGGTCAGCCTAGAGCAGCATTTGTATGGATTTGTTCATCTACAGTATCTGGCAGCTTCTCAAATGGTTTTGCAGTATTATAACACTATCACGCGTTTTTAGTTTTTGTGTCTTTGTAACAAGACTAAATAGATGTAAATCTTTAAGGATGCTATATTTTAAGTGCTTCAAAAGCAGGAATATACAAATGCAAACTGTTTAAGCAGCTAACATTCCTTTTCACGTATCAGATACAGAATAAATGAACTTGAGTCTCAAGCACATAATGTTCTGCCCTATCTTCCTCCATTGCTTTTTTTCCCTAAAAAGAGCCAAATTGAGTAGATCCAAATAAACTTTAGCTCAAGAAAGAGAATAAGCCAGCTTCACCTAATAGTGCCCTTGATGTATCAGTAAAAATAATTAATTTTATTAAATCTTGATCTTGGAGTGCATTTCTAATGTTCTGCTTGCCAATATGGGAAGTACACATAAAGGATTTCACCTGCAATCCCAACTATGATTATTCTTGAGGAAAAGCACAGGTTGCACCTGTTTGAGTTGCAAGCTGATCTAGCCATGTTTTTCATGAAACACTATTTTTTATTAAAAGAGTAACTGACCAACTATGGCTTTTCAGATGTAGGTATCTGACCTTTTTTTTTTTTTTTCAAAAGTAAGTGAAGTGTTCCTCTCACCTCAGGGAAAACTACTGACAGTATGTGGTTACCGATGATAAAATTCAAGTTTTCAAGTAAAAACCAGAATTTTGAAAAATGTAATGTATTATGAGTTTAACAGCTTTCTAGTACTGAACATTACTACTGACCTTGTCAGAGAAGTTAAGTTTTTAAATTTCAAATTTAATTTTATAGAGTTAAACGTATCAACACTTAGAAGATCTGTGTTATTCCAACATTTTCCAAATGACCAATGGATGCTGTCACAAAATCATGCAGTAGTTAAGAGAACTTTCCAAAGGGAAGAAAGAGACCAGTGGATTTCAATGTAACAAAACATGAGAAGTTCTTTGGGGAGAGTCTGGAAGATCGAGGTGTAGTAGGAGGATGCTAGGCTTGCCTCCTCCAATGAATACAACTAGGTTAACTGTCAAATCATCCTAAATACCCCAGATCATCAACCTGAAGACCGGCAGAACAAACTCCACAACTAAAGGTAAAGAACAGGCCACACTGAAGAAGGCAGAAAATGCAGAGACTCAGTGTGGGAGAGAAACAGACTGTGGGCTGCTGTGGTAGGGAGGTAGCGGCGGTCATGGAGAAGGACAAGAGACAGACTGACACACGGGAGTGCACAGAGAAAATGAGTTCCCATAGAAATTAGCTTAGAAAACGAGAGAGGCTGAATTTTGTTGAGTTCTTATAACCAATGGGGCTTAAAGCCTGGAGTTTTAAAGTCAGTGGGCTTGGCTTGGGTAGAGCCCAAAGAGCATTGGGGCTGCTCTTGGACAGAAGGCAGGGCAACAGCCTGCAGACATACAGCGTGGAAACAGCCATCTGAAAGTTCCTTGGGCACCCAATGGGGAGGTTATTTGTTCATCTCGGAGCCTGTCCCAGAGAGGCAGCATTCACAGAGAACAAAGAAACTGGCAGGTGCTACTTCCCTGCCCCGCTCCTCAGCATAAGCTGAGAACCACTTCAGTAACCAGGGCAGCGTAGGCACTCACTACCTAACTGGCTTTACCAAGCCCTACTCCCCCCCCCGCCACAAACTCCCAAAGAACTTCCCTTCCCAGTTATGTTTGCCTCAGTCCCGATACGGCAGACCCCTCAGAAGACCAGCCCAAACCTCTGCTCACACCACATCCCTTGACCTAGAAGCTCTGCAGAGCTTTAGTTCCAGTGGCAGGTGCAACAGTTCCCATTTCATATGCAGATCAGGGTACACCTAATTAAAACACACCACATTTAGGCCAGGAACCAAACACTGCTCGTAACAGGCAAAAAGAGCCCCTGCAGACAACTGGCCTGAAGGATGATGTGGCCAGGACACAACAGCAGAGCACATGCTGTGCACACTGGAGACACTCCCATAAGTGCTAGGTCCTGGGGAACAGGAGACACTACACTCAGGACACTTCAGGACACTTCATAAGGCCATTACCCTCAAGAATGAGAGATGCTGACTTTCTTAACAAATGGAAACAGGCACAGAGCCTAAGACAAAATGAAAAGACAGATGAATCTGTCCTAAACGAAAGAACAGGGCATGGCCAGAGATCTAAGAGAAGCAGATGTAAATAACATGTCCGATAAAGAATTTAAAGTAATGATCATAAAGATACTCACTGGATTTGAGAAGAGTGGAAACATGAGTGAGACCCTTAAAAGAGAGATAAGGAATAACACAGCAGAAATAAAGGGCTCAATACACTAAATGAAAAACATGCTTGATGCAATGAACAGCAGGCTGGAAGAGGCAAAGGAACATATTAATGACCCAGAAGACAGAGTAATAGAAAATAAGTTGAACAAAAGAGAGAAAAAATAATTATGCAAAACAAGAATAGACTTAGGGAACAAATGACTCCATTAAATGTAGTAACATTTGCATTACAGGAGTACCAGAAGAAGAGGAAAGAAAAGGGGACAGAGAATTTATTTGAAGTGATAATAGCTGAAAACTTCCCTAATATGGGGAAAGAAACAGATATCCAGATCCAGGAGGCACAGAGAACCCCGAACAAAATCAACAAAAAACAGATCCAATTAAAATGGAAAATTAAAGACAAAATCTGAAAAGTAGTAAGACCAAAAAAAAAAAAAAAAAAAAAAAAAAAACAGTTACAATAAAGGGAAACTCCATAAGGCTATCAGTGAATTTTTCAGCAGAAACTTACAAGCCAGAAGGAGGTGGCATGATATATTCAAAGTGCTAAATGGGGAAAATCTGCAGCCAAGAATACTCTATCCAGCAAGGCTGTCTACACAACAGAAGGAGAGATAAAGAGCTTCCCAGACAAACAAAAGCTAGAGGAGTTCAGGGCCACTAAATAAGCCCTGCAAGAAATATTAAAAATGACTCTTTGAAAATATCAGTCAAAAACTCACAAAATAAAAGGATGTAAAATATGGCACCAAATACCTAAAACCAAAAACCTAAACGGAAAGAAGAATCGGTTCAAACTTAAATGACCATCAACTTAATATAGACTGCTATTTGCAGAAGAGGTTATATACAAACCTAGTGATAACCACAGAACAAAAACCACTAATAAATATACAAATAAAGAGAAAGAAATCCAAATGTATCGCTAAAGCAAACCAACAAAACATGAAAGAGAGAAAGACAAAGGAATCAGAGAAAATCTTCAGGAACAACCACAATGTGTAACAGGTAATAAAATGGCAGTAAATACCTATCTATCAATAATTACCTTGAATTTAAATGGACTAAATGCTCCAGTCAAAAGATACAGGGCATCAGAATGGATTTAAAAAGCAACAACCATCCATAGGCTACTTACAAGAGACTCATTTTAGATATGAAGACACCTGCACATTAAAAATGAAGGGTTGGAGAAACATTTTTATGTAAGTGGATGTCAAAAGAAAGCTGGATGGGCACCTGGGTGGCTCAGTTGGATAAGTGACTGACTCCTGACTTGGGCTCGGGTCATGATCTCACTGTTTGTGAGTTCAAGCCCCACATGGGGCTCTGTGCTGATGGTGCAGAGCCTGCTTGGGTTTCTCTCTCTCTCTCTCTGCCTCTCCTCCACTCATGTTCATTCTTGCTCTCTCTCAAAACAAACAAACTTAAAAAAAAAAAGAAAGAAAGTTGGAGTAGCAATACTTATATTGGACAAACTAGACTTCATTTTTTTAAAGTTTACTCATTTGAGAGAGAGAGAGCATGCGCACAAGTGAGGAAGGAACAAAGGAAAGACAGAGGGAGAGGGAGAGAATCCCAAACAGACTCCACACCACCAGTGCAGAACCTGGTGTGGGGGCTCGAACTCATGAACCATGAGATCATGACCTGAGCTGAATGAAGTCGGACGCTTAACTGACTGAGCACACAGTTAGTGTGCCCCAGACAAACTAGACTTTAAAACAAAAGCTGTAACAAGAGACAAGGAAGGACAATATATAACAAGAGGAACAATCCAACAATCCAACAAGAGGATATAACAATTGTAAATATTTATGCACCCAACATGAAAACACCCAAATACATAAAACAGTTAATAATATTCATAAAGGAACTAATCAATAATAATACAATAAGAGTAGGGGGCTTTAACACCCCACTTACATTAGTAGAGAGATCACACAAACAGAAAACCAACAAGGAAACAATGACTTTAATGACATACTGGATCAGATGGACTTAACAGTTATAATCAGAACATTCCAACCTAAAGCAGAATGCACATTCTTTTCAAGTACATATGGAACATTCTCCAGAATAGACCACATATTAGCCTACAAAAAAAGCCTCAACAAACTCAAAAAGTTCAAAATCATAGCGTGCATCTCTTCTCACCATAACACTTTGAAACCAGAAGTCAACCACAAGAAAAAAACCTCAAAGACCACAAATACATGGAGGTTAAATACCATGCTACTAAACAATCAATGGGTCAATCAGGAAATAAAAGAAATAAAAAATTACATGGAAAAAAATGAAAATGAAAATACAATGGTTGAAAACCTTTGGGATGCAACAAAAATGGTTCTAAGAGGGAAATTTATAGCAATACAGGCTTACGTCAAGAATCAAGAAAAATCTCAGTAAACAACCTGACCTTACACATAAAGGAGCTAGAAAAAGAACACACAAAACCTAAAAAGACAAAAAAGAAGAAGGAAGGAAATAACAAGATTAGAGCAGAAATAAATGATATAGGAAGTTAAAAAAAAAAAATCAATGAAACCAGGGGCTAGTTCTTTGAAAAAAATCCATAAATTTGATAATCCTTTAGCCAGATTTATCAGGGAAAAAAAGAGAAAGGACTCAAATAAAATCACAAATGAGAGGAGGAAAAACAATCAACACCACAGAAATACAATTATAAGACATTAGGGAAAACTGTATACCAAAAATTAGACAACCTAGAATAAATGGATAAATTCCTAGCAACATATAAACTACCAAAATGGAAACAGGAAGGAAAAGAAAATTTGAACACACTGAGAACCAGCAAACAAATTGATTCAGTAATCAAAAAACTCCCAACAAACAAAAGTCCAGGATCAGATGGCTTCACAGGCAAGTTTTACCAAACATTTAAAGAAGAGTTAATACATATTCTTCTCAAACTATTCCAAAAAACAGAAGAGAAGGACAACTTCCAAGTTAATTCTATGAGGCCAGCATTACCCTGACACCAAAACCAGATAAAAAAAAAACACCACAAAAGCAAAAGAGAGAGAGAGAGAGAAGAGAGAGAGAACCAGAACTACAGGACAATATCTTTTATGAACATGGATGCAAAAATCCTCAACAAAATACTAGCAAACTGAATACAACAATACATTTTAAAAAACAATTCATCACAATCAAGTGGGATTTATTCCTGGGTTGCAAGGGTGGTTCAATATACAAAAATCAATCAATGTGATACCTCACATCAATAAGCAAAGGATAAGAACCATATGATCATTTCAATAGATGCCGAAAAAGCATTTGACAAAGTACAACATCCACTCTTGATAAAAACCCTCAACAAAGTAGGTTTAGAGGAAACATACCTCAACATAATAAAGGCCATATAGGAAAAATCCACAGCTAATATCATCCTTAATGTGGAAAAACTGAGAGATTTTCACCTAAGGTCAGGAATAAGGTAAGAATGTCCACTCTCACTTTTATTCAACATAGTACTGGGAGTCCTAGCTACAGAAAGAAGACAACAAAAAGAAATTGAAGGCATCCAATCCAGTAAGGACGAAGTAAAACATTCACTATTTGCAGATGACATGATACTATGTAGAGAAAACCCAAGAGACTCCACCAAAAAACTGCTAGAATAAATTAATTCAGTAAAGTCGCAGGATACAAAATCAATGTCTCTTGCATTTCTATGCACCAATAATGAAGCAATAGAAAGAGACATTTAAAAAAAAAATCCCAATTACAGCTGCACCAAAAATAGTAAGATGCTGAGAACAAACCTAACCAAAGAGGTGAAAGACCTATACTCTGAAAATTATGAAACACTAATGAAAGAAACTAAAGATGAAACAAAGGAATGGAAAGACATTCCATGCTCATGGATTGGCAGAACAAATATTGTTGAATATCTATACTACTCAAAACAATCGGCACATTTAATGCAATCCCTATCAAATACCAACCGCATTTTTCACAGAACTAGAACAATTTGTACAAAACCACAGAAGACCCCTAATAGCCAAAGCAACCTTGAAAAAGAAAGGCCAAGCTGGAGGCATCACACACAATTCCAGACTTCATGTTATATTACCAAGCGGTAGTAATCGAAACAGTATAGTACTAGCACAGAAAAAGACACATAGATCAATAGAACAGAACAGAAAACTCAGAAATAAACCCACAATTATATGGTCAATTAATCTTCAACAAAGCAGGAAAGAATATCCTATGGGAAAAAGACTGTCTCTACAACAAATGGTGTCGGAAAAAGTAGAGACAACTTGCAAAAGAATGAAACTGGACCACTTTCTTACACCATACACAAAAATAAATTCAAAATGGATTAAAGACCTAAATGTGAGGCCTGAAGCCATAAAAATCCTAGAAGAGAGTATAGGCAGTAACTTCTCTGACATCAGCCATAGCAACATTTTTCTAGCTATGTCTCCAGAGCCTGGGAAACACAAACAAAAACGAACTATTAAATAAAAAACTTCTGCACAGCAAAGAAAATAATCAACAAAGCTAAAAGGCAACCGACAGAATGGGAGAAGATATTTGCAAATGACATACCAGATAAAGGATTAGTATCCAAAGTACATAAAGGAGTTATAAAACACTCAAAAAATAATCCAATTCAAAATGGACAGAAGACACGAACAGACATTTCTCCAAAGAAGACAGATAGCGAATACACACATGAAAAGATGCTCAACATCACTTATCATCAGGGAAATGCAAATCAAAACTACGAGATATCACACCTGTCAGAATGGTGAAAATCAACAGTACAAAAAAACAATAGGTGTTGGCAAGGATATGGAGAAAAAGGAGCCTTCTTGCACTGTTGGTGGGAATGCAAACTGCCACAGCCACTGTGGAAAACCTATGGAAGGCCTCAAAGAGTTAAAAATAGAACTACCCTATGATCCAATAATCGCACTACTGGGTATTTACCCAAAAAATACAAGTACACTAATTCAAAGGGATCCATGCACCCCTATGTTTATAACAGCATTATTTACAATAGCTAAGCAGCTCAAGTGTCCACCAACTGGTGAACACAGATAAAGATGTGGTATAGGGGCACCTAGATGGCTCAGTCAGGTAAGCGTCCAACTCTTGATTTCGGCTCAGATCATGATCTTGTGGTTTGTGAATTCAAGCCTCACTTTGGGCTCCTCGCTGACAGCACAGAGCCTGCTTGGGATTCTGTTTCTCTCTCTGCCCCTCCCCTGCTTGCTGTCAGAAAAACTTAAAGATGTGTGTGTGTGTGTATACACATATACATACACACACACAGACCATGCAATATTATTCAGCTATAAAAAGAATGAAATCTTGCCATTTGTGACGACACGGATGGAGCTAGAGAGTACAATGCTAAGTGAAACAAGTCAGAGAAAGACAAATACCATATGATGTTAAGAAACAACTGAACAAAGGAAAAGAGAGAGGCAAATCAAGAAACAGACTCCTTTAACTATAGAGAACACACTGCTGGTTACCAGAGAGGAGGTAAGTGGGGGAATGGATTAAATAGGTGATAGGCATTAAGGAGGGCACTTGTGATGAACACGGCGTATTGTATGGAAGTGTTCAATCACCTTGCATCGTACACCTGCAAGTAATATTACACTGTATGTTAACTAACTGGAATTAAAATTAAAAACTTTAAAAGCGTTTCTTGGTATTGTTTCTGGTTCCACGTTGCAAGTTCAGGAAACCAATACTTGCTGAGTTTTTGTGTAGTATTAAAGAATATGAACAGCCACTTGAAAACATTATTCTTTTTCACAACTACACTATTTGCATAAGACCAGATTTCTCTAGATACTTCAACCAAAATAACAATGCAACAGATTAAATGCAGAAACAGTATGAGATTTCAAATTTCTTTTATGAAGGTAGATACTAGAACTTTGCAAAAAAAAAAAACCAAAACTCATGAGTCTCTAAATAAAAATACATTACTTATGTTAACATGCAATCAGCTTATTATTGCTATTCCAATGAATAAATAAGCATTTAAAAAATACTTCTCAGTTTTAATTTTTTAATACAGCCAATAGCAATTAAGACGACCTACATAATAAGCAAAAACTCTTTGGGGCCTGCAGTAATTTTTATGAATGTAAAGGAGTCCTATGACCAAAGAGATATAGAATCATTGTAATTGATCATCACTAAGGAAGTACAATTATTGTAAATGTTGCCTAGAATCAGAGCAAAGGAAACAAAATGAAACAAGATTAAAGTTTTAGAATCCTTCAGTTGGTCAGAATGCAACTGAATTTGCTTTCATTCACCAACACAGTAAGTTTGTAGTTTTATCTACAATTCTACCAAGTCATTTAAGTATTAATCCAGGATATTTATCAACATGATTTTTATGACAATAAAAACTTAAGAATTTTAAAACTAAAGTTAAGCTTGTATCTTTCCATCTCAGGGCAGTTCATAGTCCTTCATGGTTTCTAAGACGTACGGATTTTCAGATGGTATTTTTGACCAATTTATAGTCACGAATATACTTTCTCCTTTGTGACTTCTTGCATGGCCAAGTAAAGCGGTTAGTTGAGACTTTGGAAATTTGTGAATAAAAAGCTATCCAGAAACTCCTAGAATATAACTCCATGAGAGCAAAGGCTTTAAGGAATTCAATATCCCTAGCCCTAAAATGTCTAGCTGTATACCTGAATATTCTGCATTTTACGTAAATTATTCCTCAAAAAAAAAATTTCTATAAAAGTGTCTGGCACAATAAATGGGAAATAAACTGAAGGACTGAATCTAGCCATATGGGTCATCTCTAAGACAAAAATGTCTGACTGCAAATATTGTGTTTGTCAATGTCAACCCTAGTATGTGTACCTAGTTCTTGATGTGTGATGAATTATGGGATTACGGTAGAACAGTATCCTAAAAAGGCGACTAATTATGAATAACCATCCAAATTGCGTAAAACTAAAAAAAAGTGGCCTATCATCTCTTGGTCCTGAAATCTAGAATTTGGGTTGATTTTAATTAATAAAGAGGTGGGGGAGAAAAACAGTCCTATGTTTTTGAAAAATATTTATTTAAAAATAAGATTTCTAAAAATACAGTACATAATACATTTCAAGAGAAGTAAAAATTCCACAATTTAAATTAAAAACAATCTGCAAAGAAAAACAAATATTACAGGAATAAAAACTAAATCACTGAAATAAATAAAAAAAAAAACCCACAAAACATTGTTCTTAAGGTAGATACATGGTTTTCCATTTTAAGAACCAGTGTAGATCTTTCACTTAAACAAGTGTATCTCAGATACATGGCTTCCTCTCTCTTTTCAGTCTGGTCTCAGCTCTCAGCTAGTATTTTCCCTATTGCCATTAGCACTAGAAATGTTAGTGAAGATCTTCTTTAAATGCTCTTGAGGGACCAGACAAGGTAAAACAGACAATGCAGCCAAACAGCACTCAGATTTAAACATATGCACTGAATGAAAAAACGCCTGACACATTCGAAAACAGGATCTTTATGGCACTTGGAACGCCCCACTATTAAAAGACTTTTATTTTAAGGATATAACATTAGACACAGTTTGAGGTGGACACAAAATTTTAGGAGCCCCAAAATGTCACAGATTTTGCCCATTCAGCTTGCCAGTCAGAGTTTTAAAAAGACTGCTTCAGGGACACACGGCTCATACAAGCGTGGTTATCTGTGCTCAGGCCTCCGAACGGCTATCGTGCACCCCCTGTGTTAGACTCGCAACTTACTGGTCTCGGATTGTGGAGGAATTTCTTCCTATCAGATCATCGTAGTTGTTTCGTTCTGCCTACACTAAAGAAGAACTTCTTTTTAATGTTCATCTCTGGAGGACAACAAATTGCGGTGAACTATCCACTACCAATAACTTGAACAAGCAAGTGCATTCACCCACAGCACTTTAAATAAAAAACAAGCCAAATAACTCAGAACCGATACTGCAGCAACAGAACCTGGGAAATATATTGTTGACAATTAGAGACACAATGTTGCTTCTTCCCATTTTGATTACAAGTAAATTGCCCTTTTACCTCTAATGGCAGGTACATCCACATTTCTATATATAATTCAAATGATCCTATGTCATATTCCATTGAAGTTTCAGACTTGACTCTTTTTTTCCATTCAGAAATCACTGCAAAACCATATACTGTATCTACATTCAAGGAGAAATTTGATTTCGGTTGACTGAAAATAACGTAAAACATTCTCAAATGTGATTGTCAACTTTTCCAATACACAGTTATCTTCTTGCTAGAAATTTTAACCACTTCAGTTGCAGTTTTAAGGACACTAAATAGGTATTTTGAAAATTTGTGGAAAAAGAAAAAACAGGGAACCGGCAGAGTGTACCCCGACAGCCGTACTACATTTGGACAATTGCAAGTATTTCTAAAGGGCATTTCCCCCCATTTTTTGGCAAAATCAATCACTAAGCAGAAGTAGTTCTGAAAATAATCTTACTCTAAGTTTCAGGTAAAGTGAGTAGCAATATCCAGACACCTTTTGTGGGTGTGTGTGTTGGTGAAGTTCAATTTTCTATGATCGTTTTGCTTAAATCAAGGTACATTTGCATTTCCTCTTGGGGAACGCGTGTGTGCGTGTGCGTGTGGTGTGTGTGTGTGTAGATATATATTTTTTTAAGGTGTTTTTTAATTGTATTTTTATTTGGAAAATAATCCCTCCACACCCATACATAGACAGATGCAGAATTCTTCATTTATAATCAGAATGAGCCCGTTACAACTTTTCATTTTAGCATTTTGTTTCAGCATTCATTAAGAGGGCTCAATAGGATGTATAGCTCATTTATAGAAATAAAAGGAGTTCTTATTATTTTTCATTTATTCCTGCAGAAATAAAATACAATCTTGTGAAAAGTGTTCAATTATCTTTCGTAACCTCAACCTATTAAACTACCTTTTAAAGTAGCCAATCTATATTAAAATACAGACTGAAAAACCATACTAATATGCCTAAAAAAAAAAAAAAGTCCAAATGAGAGACATTTAAAAGCAATTAAACTGAGGCAGAAGTGTGCAAAAACTCAAATGTGTTCATCAAAATTGTTTTTAGGGACATTATTTAGAAGGATGAGAGAAGCAAAGTCCCAGTCAACCAAAAAAAAAACCAAACAAAAACCTAAATAAATAATTCTTTGGTACAGGAATTAAAAATGTCACTCAATGCTAAAGTGAGTAGCACCAGTATGTTTTAGTTGTTGAGGCTGTAAAACACTAACTTCAGGCACCAGTAGGTTGAAAGATCACCCAGTGCACACTGGCAAGAACACAGAGCTGGCGATATGCGGACAACCTTTCCCTTTAGTTAACAGCCTAAGCAAGGAAACCCTGTACGAGGTCAAACAGGCAAGCGAAGCCACAAAAAGAAGCATAACTTTTGTTGTTGCTGTTTTGTCCATACCTTTGCTCATATATAAAGCTATCAATACCAAAAAGATCCAGGTGTTGAACAACTGTGGCAAGTGCTACATTACATGTTACAGGTGTTCACAATACCAATAGATATAGTGACCTTGGAGGGACCAAAATAGCCCAAATTTTAAAGTGAAAATCACCTTTTATACACAAATTGCTGATTTTCCCTCTGGTGGCAAATTTACTATAATATTTTGTATCCTTTATTTGCAATAGGTGGCTTGTAAAAAAAGGTCCCAATTTTTCCAATCAAACTTTCAATAACCTATTCATTTCCCAAGTCTCCATTAAATAGCCGTAGCTTTCACATTATTCGTAACACATCAGGTTAGCATACGCTACATAATTATAATGTTTAAAATTTAAAATAATTTTTCAAAGGCATCTGGCCAACTCATGAGAATCCGCAATATAAATAACTTTAACTAAATGCTCCCATGCATTAACAACTCTTACAGTAAAATGATTATCAACAAGAGATAAGGCTAAAATGACTATAGCTGGGGATTTCCTGATGTCACAGAGACTATCTCCCGTCAACCCTGTTGCTGAGATGCTGCTTTACATGTCCCATCTAGCCTTCTTCCCATCTTCGAAAGTTTCCCTAATATCTTTATCCAATTTTGGCTACTCACTGCTCATTTGTATCTGCCCTCCATGGTGGATGAGGGAAAAGGACATATAATAGTAAAAATATATATAGTGAGAATGGAAAATACTGGTAATATCAACACCTTAAGAACCATAAATGCCACTGTTATTTCTGTCACAAATTAGCACTAGCAGGAAGTATTACAACATCTGAAGAACAGACAAAAATGCAGTAAATTTTGTTGTTAAAAACTGCACAATGATGATGAAAGACATCAGAGAAAACAGTCACTTTCCTGAAATTAAACCATCATTATCCCAAAGGCAGCGGAAATGCTAAATACCGACTGATATATAAAACAACAACATTGGTTCAAAATACTTTAAACAAGTTGCTTCTATTACTTTCTCACATTCTACTGCAGAATATTCTAGAATTCAATTGAAAATGGCTAAATTCAGAGCACAGTGCAATTGTTGATTTATAGATAAAATCTGAGGGTGATTCTTAGAGTAGAAGGTAACAAATGACATTAAATAATACACTCGTTCAGCTGTTAATTATATGGTTAATAACACTAGCAAATAGAACATACTAAATGTACATGACTACATCTGCCAATACATACATTTTCAAAAGCAAGAACAGGTTGGGTAAAAAAAAGCTAAACCTTGTATCTATTAGTAAACTATCTGATGTTTGTACGCATAAGCTTTCCCAAATAAATTCTAGGTATATCTACTTACATTTGAGGTGATGTCAAAAATTTGTTTAATGAAGCAGCACTCGTTTAGTAAACTTGAGCTAGACAATCTATTCATACATGAAGCACGAGGGAAGTAGTTAGAGACTAGAGCAAAGTCCAGGGAGAGACTAGCAGCTCTGTTAACATTAATGCCATTGTACATCAGGGCTGGACACACCGCGATTTTACAGCAACACACGCGAGAACACACGAACTGCCCTGTGATCTAATACATAGGAAACCGTGTGGTCATACTCTAAATTACTTCACACTTCCCAGTCAGAAGTGTCCTCCTAACCTAAGTCTTTCTGATTAGCATTCAGAAATAATACACCCTTTTGAGCAAATCACACCTTCAACTTTTATGGAAGTGACTTAAGAGTGTGACAATGAATAGCTATAATTAGCCAGCATCCGCAGAGAAAAATACCTCCAAGCATTGGCAAAAAGTCACTGCTGTTCAGTCCGACAGAAGTTTTAACTTAGTTGTCATATGGAGCATTATGTCTGCTTATGCTCCGTACTTCCATTACTATTAAAAGTAAACTATTGCTTTCTTCTGTTAAAAAGAGGTTAAAACATTAACTAAAATTTTAAATATGGTTACCTCTTACATGAAGTACTTTTAATACAATTCTTAAGCAAAATAGTATTTTTCTTATAATGGAACACCAGTTAACTTTGTATTTTTAAACTAGAAGTCTTGGTTACAAAGTACCAAAAGCTCTTTAAACTGATGCCTGCTGTCTGGGGGATTCTGAACTCAGTCCATTTTTGCCTACAATCTTGGGCCCATAAGCATTTTTGTTTACAGAAGACAACAACAAATATAACTTGTAACTCAGAATATCTGGCTAAAAATCTTTCATTTCCAGAGCCCAATTAAGAATTGCTGATGCAAAGCATCCTTTAACATATATTTTGCTTAAAACAAAATGGAATGTTTATAAGGAAATACTTCATCCAACAAATAGATTATATCAGTAATTTCACTGCCTGTAAGTATTTTCTAATAAGGCTCAACATTAGTCATTTTCACAGTTATCCAAAACCCATAATATGATGACTACTAAAGTTATAGCTAGAATTCTGAATGGGAATTATAAGAGTATAACTTATACTCTTAAAAAGAATGAAGTATAGAAAGAATTATTAATCTATTATTCTATTAATACAATAAAATCAGTGAAAAAAATCATTCTGAAACTGAGATTAAAAAATCTAAATGTATTTTTTTAGATATTCATTAAAACGCATTAGATACTTGCTTGCCAACGTAACTACAGTAAGTTTCTGTGTTTTGTAATGAATTGGTAATTTTAGGTAATGGCTTTCCTAATTCTAAGCACTTAATTTGCCGAAATAAGGTTTAAAATATTATTTATGAAATGGTTTACATTTGTTTACCCTGATCTGATATAAATTTCTAATGGATAGTAAAAAAGTATAATAATATACACGGATGAAGCAAAGTAGTTATCACATTTGTATGATCCAGACACTGCCATCATAAACGGGAATGCACTGGTTTTCATAAACTCTTACGTTTTTGTACTTACACTTCCTCTAAGTTTGCACCTCTGGCATGCTCAGAATTAGGCCATACAAATAATGAACTGTGGGGCAATAAGTCTCTAGAACCAGTATAATTACGCTAGTTAGCCAAAAGAGGGCGCAGAGAGAACACAACTAGACTCCATGCGTCCCAGGAAACTGCCGGTTGGCTTCTTTCAAGTCATCGCTCGAGAATTGTAAACACAGTTAGGTGTGCTGACTTGAGCACACTGAAAATTACAGCAAAAGTGTATACAGATAGGCTTTAATATAGATTATTATATAGATTGATACGTAGCATTTCTGCCATTCAAACAAAATAAATATATGCCTTGCCTAGTGTATCAGTTTGTACCCCAATGACTGTGAGCAATCAGGTAGAGGGAACAGGACAGGGAGGTTAAAGAGAAAAGAGGGAGGAAAATGTGCCCAGAAGTGGTAAATCTAAGAAAAACAAAAACCCTCAGGGCGGGGAAAGGACCATCTCTGGCTCCCATTACTGAGACAGAGATCGGCAACGAGGATCTCCCAGGTATATACCTTTCAAGGTAGCTACTGCTACTACGTGAAGCGTAAATATGTCCATAAAGCTCTTTAGCGGGTCTACAGTTGGCTTTGTTTTTTCTCAAGGTTCTCATCTGACAGAAATGTACACAGCATGAGGCATTTGACTGATATATATCTACATATCTACACGTTACTTCCCTTTAACAGTTCTGTCAACAGACCAAATGTGGTCACTATGTTAGCTTGCACAAAACCCAACCCAGGTGCCGGACACAAACAAACATACTAATTTTGTGGTTCACTAAGCTCTATAAATATACTCCTCATATTACATTTACTATGCATCTTATCAGCACCAATAAATATTTTCATCTGCCACTTCCAAATTTTTAAATAATAAAGCACTGTAGTCAGAACATGAAAGACATGGTATTTGTATCTCTGAGAACAGCTTATTCAATTCTTTTAGAAGATATTTACAATTCCTGAAAGAACTAACTACAGTAGAGTTCACTGGCTGACAATGGAAATCTTCTGTTTCGTGATTTCTCAGGTTTGACTCCTTACTCTCAAAACTAACTAAAAGGAAAATACTGGTATGTTCCAAGAACAGTGGACCCCTTTAATCTTCTCTTCAAGGGAAAGACTGTGAGGACATAAATTGTTGAAAAGGATATATGGATTTTGCAGTATTCTAATGGAAAAAAGTGTAAAAGCTGAATTTTTCTCAAAGCATGCTAAAATGTCTTTTCACACAAATCTTCTATGCTCTCCAAGAGACCATCACCATTAGCAATTTAAATTTGTAGAAGCTAATCATGTAGATCATTACGTTTTCTTATTTTAAGGTCATTTCCTAACATTAGGTACTAAGTACAAAAGGTCCCTCAATCCAAACTTATAGTCGGCCAATTGCAATTTGGGTGATTATAGGTACACAAAAATTAACTTACTTTTACTAGCGACTTCCTATAACTAAGATTTCATTCTTAGTTGGCCAATATCTATTACATACAAACCTTGAGTGTATAATTTTAGATCTACTAGTAGGTAAGTAAAAAGTATATATTTGTTTTTCAAAAGCACAATATTCCTCTTTATACTGTACATTATATATTATCTAGTTATACTAGCACTTTAAAAACATACGCATTGTAATACAACCGTACTAGAAAAGGTATCTGTGGAATTATTGCAAATTCTCTACCCTTTTTGCTCATCAAAATCTTAGGGTAAAATAGAATATACATGCCCGCTTGGTCAAAAATTTCACCTTGGAGTAATTATTTTAACAACAACCAACAATTACATCAGTATAGGGAAAAGAAATGGAAAAGTTAATATGGAAAAAAAATTAATCTTGCCTTGAAAATAAGGTAGGTAGTTGGTGTTTTATTTTAGTGGCGTTTTTATTTTGTTTCTGGTGAAGAGAAAAACAGAAAACATTAGAAAGCTACTTCTAAGAAAACACTGCCCTTTTTCTGTTGTTGTTTTATTGTTCAATTCTATGCTGCATTAAAAAAAAATCCTGCAGCATATAAAAAAGGCAGTATTATTTAAATTATTATGCATTTGAAAAAGAAAATTTGCATATACTATAAGGTGTGTCAACTTTTATAAACCTGAAGAATTAAATTCAGATTTGGTTAGTACTGTTTGAGAGTGAAAAATTTAAATAAACATCTGAAATTTCCCATAAATTAAAATCGGCAACATTGTCAGTACTAAAAAAAAAAAGAAAAAAAAATTATGTACAATTATTTTATCTCAATCACTGCCTTTTGGGTTTAATAACAAAAGCATTTCAAGAAATCCCCGTGGAAAGCTAATTTGAAAGTAAACATGCTTTAAAACTTAAATATAGATCTTGTATTAGTCCCACAACAGGATTCAAGATCACTATTAAAATAAAGCCTGGGGCACATTATGACGCCTAAGATTGGTGGGTGGATTTTAATTGACTTGAAGACTGTCATAGTTCTATTATCAGAAAACCTGTAACGCATTTCCAGCATGGAGGACCCATCTGTGCCCACCATCCATCTGTTTAGACGTGATTGGCAAAGTGGTAGGGAACTCGCAGTGGTTGCCTCTGCCTGAAAGGAATAAACCACAGGATCTTCCAACGAGTGCCAAAAACTTCTGAGAAGGTCTGCTGCCATGGCTTTCGGGGCCTCGATCTACAGAAGACAGCATTATTAGTGAAAGACAGCACTCCCATGGTGCACTTCAGTCAGCTAAAACAATGCAGGTTGGCTGGGGATCCATTACTGGACTCTGATGAATTGTGTCCCAGCATCACAAATACAGCTTTTCTTTCATTATGGCATGCAGCTGAGTTTTAACTCTGGATAGCAGATATTGTATCTGTGTCGTCAATCAACCTAGGGGAACTTTTGAAGCAGAGGAGAATCTCAGGATTAACAGAGCGTGTGTCAACGACACAGTAGCAAATCTCTTTTGATGTACTTTCGGGACAAATAATTTAACTTACTTTAGTTAGACAAGGAACAAGAACGACCAGTACTTATTTTGTTGGGAAACTCGCATGGCTTGAAGACCCCTACTGTAAGACTGGATTATGCTTGTCTAGCTCAGGCCTTAGACAAGGCACCAAGAAAAAGCCATCATTATGTTATCTTTCCATCACATGCACACATTTTTTCAAATGTGGCCAGCTGTTTCCATTTTTAAATAAGAGCACTACAGATTTCATTTTTATACTTACATTTCTTCACAACAGTTTGACATCTTTTCAATAGATGTTGTATCCTATTAAAAATTAAAGAAAAATTATACTCAGATGTAACAAAGTTATCAAGACTTTATTCTGTATCTACTTTATGATGCTTTTCATCATATTCAGAGACTATTCTGAAGACTTCAACAGTTTACATATGGGTACTAAGAATTTTAAATTAACTGCATACATTGCTGAAATTCCCTTGACAAAAACAGAACGAACATTACATTGTGCCAAAAAAATGCATTCAGTTACAAAACCTCACAAAAATTGTAGGAGTCTCACTTTATTAAAATATAACCTATTACATTTGCTTTCTTTGATAATTCTTTTAAAAGTCTACGATCTATTTTTAATTCAACTGCCAGGGAATATGCGCTACAAAATAAATACCAAAGTGACAAATGAAAGGCACTTAATAAACAGAAAGCTGCCAAGAGCCAGAGTGCTACTGGTTCTGGATTTCTATAAACAAACACAAATTCAACAGGGCAATCTATGCATCTGCCATATTACAGCATCTATTACCTTGAAAGGTAAAGCGAAACTATTTCTTCTTTTTTTCAACAGAAAAACCAGTATCTTCCTAGTAATACAATTTCTCATTCTATGTTTTCCATAAAGCTCTAACACAAATATGTAAGCAAAGGAAGTCAACAAAGACAGCTTCTAAACATGCTGGTTCCATTCATATATACAGAAATCCTATCACTAGACTGAGAAACTGCAATAAATAATAGCCAAATGCTCAGAACACAAATTACACGATCTTCTTTTAAATATATATTTTGTGTTTTAGACACATTTCAAAGTACTACAAAAGGAAATATGTTCTTTTAAATATGCAAAAGAGTTAGTGAACTTTCCCTCTTATCCTCTGATAGCTTGCTCACATATGGCAGGTGAACTGTACTGTTATTAAGCAGTACTATGCACGCACAATCTGGGACGGCAACTCCAATTCCAAGAACATCTAGTCGTAGAACTCTCTCCCAACGATAATGGTAAAAAAACACTTTGACTTTAAAAATCTCTTTGTAGAAGTTACATCAACATCTCACAATATTAAGTCCTTAACGTATGAACCGTTGAAGAACTACGGTTGGCCCACATACGAGAAAATAAATCTATTTTTTTTTTTAGATGACAGGGTAACCAATAGCAGTGTTCCGTTTCCATATTTCCCAGGAATTTGTGACAAGATGGTAGATTAGCCACATATTCCATATTCATCAGTTTTCCTATCATGCTTTGAAATTCATGGTATCCAATGACAAGTCTATTTATAACTAACTTTTCTCAGTTCTGTTGCATAATTTCCTCAAAATAATGTTTTACTTTGTGACAACACAGTCTGCAAATATATGAGAACCTTGATCATGGGCTTAGAGGAAGGCTGGGCCTCTGCTTCCACATCTGTGGAGAAAGTGAAGGAAGTCATTCTAACGGCTTCCTGGCACGGATGGGTGACAGGATGTCCCAAAAGACTGAAGGCAACTTGTGCAAAAATGCAAAGCAAACGATTGGACAGAAATCTGTCAGGGTTCTTAGGACAGGTAAATAAATGGATGCAAAGGGATAATACTTAAAAACCATTTCGAGAGAAGGAAGGCAATTATAAAGTCAGACGACCACAGCTAGTATTGTATGAAATTTTTTACTATGCATAAATTTACAATTTGATTAAGACTCTGAGGAACTTATTTGTGGCGATAAAAGATTCATCTTTCAAAGATTCTGGATTTAGACTTCATGTGGGAAAAGCTTTTATTTTCAAGTGCTTTTGACACCTTCCCAGAAACTGGTTCAAGTAATAAGTAGAATACTACCTCTCAAGTGATCATAAACAGACGGTCATTCTATCCATGAATGTGACGTTTGCCATGACTTTTCGAACAGGATTTGTGAGGCTAGACAAAGAAGGCCACTCTTTTCCCTCTAGAAACAGCAAATGCATAACTCTCTGAAACCCAGCTATCGAGCATACGGTTATAAGAAAAATGTGCAATTTGTATTTGAACAGCCAAACAGGTCACAAGCATGTCACTGGCACTTCTGGAGCGTACTCAGAACAACACGAGTTATCACACCATCACATTCGTAAACACAGCAGGAGCAAACTTAGAGGAGCAGAGAGGTTACTACCGGCAGGAACACTGAAGCCGTAAGTTATTTCCAAAAGTGCCGAATGAGGTTTGATACAGTTTTTAGGTTTATTTTGAGAGCGAGCAGGCGTGCACGAGTGGGGGAGGGGCAGAGAAAGAGAACCCCAAGCAGGCTCCATGCTCTCAGCGCATTTCGAGCAGGGCAAAACCTCAGCAACAGTGAGATCGTGGCCTGAGCTGAAAGCAAGAGTCGGACGCCTAACCGACAGCGATCCAGATGCCCCTAATATACTTTTTGTTTTATGAAGTTGGGAAATAAAACCAACGTTTTTAGTGCATTTAAAATAGATTTTGGTGCAGATAGTTTGACTCAATATAAAAGATTCAATACCTTTAGTGACCATCAGGAAATGACCAATAAGAAAATCGCCAGTGACCGGTAAGATAATCTTCAAGGAGTATAATTTATAAATTCTTAGTGCTTTATAAAACTAGCTAGCTATCCAGAAAAATTTATTCTTCAAGGAATGATAAGAAACAAGTTTTTAGAGTAGGTCATCTTCAATCAGGATATCTTATCTTCAGAAAAATATTTATGTTGCGTTGATGGTCTAATGATCAAAATATCTAAGACTTCCAACAGTCTGCATAACTAAGAGACATATGAGAATGCTTTCCTATATTTAAAAACTGAAAGTTTATTTTCTAAAAAAGAATAAATTAGGAACAGCAGGACTTCTATGGACCTTACCTATTTCATCAACCGATCCTTTATCTTCTCCTGCTGGCTGATGTTACCCTAACGATCAGGTTCAGTCTAAGACACTAGTAAGATTATATCTGGAATTGGGGGGGGGGGGGTAGTTCCTAACAGAAAGGGATAGGAAAGTATTTACTGTCTGTTGGAAAAATTAGTAGTAAGAGTGGAGGACAAAGAGAAAGAATTTATCACCAGACAACTAGCCCTCTCGGGAACACACAGCTTGACGATCCAATCCATTCAACTGACTCATCCTGCTTTGGGTTCGTTTTCACCAAGCAACGCTGCCACCTACGTTGTTGTGCAGGACAAGGAATATGCCGAAAGTCCTCTGGCACGCCTGACAATTCCACATGAGGGAACAAACAATCTGGTTTATACGACCAACGCTTTTGAGTCTGGAAGGCACAGTCGCGATCTCTGGGCCTAACTCTGGAAACATTTCCAAAATGGAGTGTCTAGACCTGCCGAACTGCCAACTCGATGAAAGTTAAGAGCATTCTATCACAAAGACATGACGACAGCTCAGTCTAACCTCGATGATCACCTGAACACTTTATTCTTCCTTGGTCTGTTGCACATACCTAATTCAATGACTGCTGACTGAATCTGGAGTTAAAAACCACTCTGGAACTTTCTTCACAACGAGAGATTATATACCTGTTTTATCTATTACTACTACTACTAATTCTAAGACAGACTTCGGCTTGACTTCCTAGCACCTCTCATCAATGAATGGACAGCAGCTCAGTTAACTTCACATCTTTCACAGCACCTAGCAGCATACGTGGTTCCAAGTGGGTACCCGATGTATGTTTCCAGCACTAAACTAACTGAACATGGACAGAAACAGCGTGATTCCTTAGTTTTTTCCTTTGGAACTCAAAGAGAACATTTCCCGTGAATTATAGCTCTCTCTCCTCCTTTGAAGCCAGAACTCACTATATTCTTCATTTGAAATAACTGGTACTTTAAGCATTTATCCACCAAGAGAGGACCAGCTGTATCTCTTATTAGAGATCTGAAGTTCACAGAAACATTTAATCAATCATGGAACCAAAGGAGAAGGTGGTAGATCTTACATGTGCAGTCACTGAAAATTTCTTTCCAATATGATTCCTGTATTTCTCTTCATCAAGCTACTTTCTGGCTGCAAAAAACCTTAGGAAAGTGACTAAAACTCAGTATCATAATTTTCAAATAACAATTCCTAATTCATAGATTTTTATAGGGATTAAATGAGTCGATACATGTTAGAACCCTTAACTCCTCAATAAACAGCAGTCCTACCTTTTACTGATGTTGCCTACTATGCTCTTTTTGAGAGGGCTTAGAGATATAATCTCAATTACATCAGACTATAACTGAAAACATGTTTAAGTAAAAAAAAGTGGGTTTTATAACAAACAATAAAATGACAGGGCCTATTTTACACAGATAAAATCCAATGTCCACAAGGGGCTTACAATCCGGCTGAGAAAATAAGTACTATGTAACATACACCACGACTCATTTACTCATCTATCCATTTATCAAAAATCTACTAAGGACCTATTACAACACGGTCCTTAGCATCAAGGAGCTTGACAGTCTAGTGAAAGTGGTCAAGTATACGGGATAACTATACAAGAAAATACAGAGAATGCCAGAGAGAACGGTTATATGCAATAACATACTATATAAGTAAGCTTTATAGCTGAATATTTGAAACAGCTGGAAACTATGTTTGCAATCAACACTCCCTGTCAACTACTCTTACATTTTTAATACAAAATTATACTTTCAAAAAGATTTTTGGTTACCAGCATAATAAGTAAGATGGGCTAATGGTAATGGGCCTCTCTGGCTGAGATTTAGGGAGTAACTAACGTATTGACAGCATGTGACAGAAGCATATGAATCATTGTGGAAAAGATCTACAAATTAACCGTAAATACAGGATTCAGTGTTTTCTCCAATTCTACAGTAATGTTTTAAATCAGATTTTAAAAAATGCATGTAGATTCAGAACATGAGAAAATACAGTGAACGTGGAAAATTGCAAGTAAAATGAAAACTCATAAATGTTTAACTTTTTCACCAAAAAAAAAAAAAAATCATTGAGTTAATCACTCAAGCAATTAGTAATGCTTTGAGAAAATTAAAATGCAGTATTCCTATGGAAGAAATTCTAGAAATAGATTTAAATAGTTTTAATTACTTTTAACGTTATCAGATATACAGGGAAGTTATGACACCGAGCAGACAGATGATGCAATATATATACATTTTTCACACAGGAACATATTATGCTAAAGAGCAATATAATTCCACACATAATAATTTTGATGCTAGCAGGCATTTTTTAAAAGAATGCTTTTTATATACCATGCAATGTGACTTAGTATGTATTTAAACTAATTCTTTGGCACAGGGGAACCCAGGTTCTAGAGTTTTCTATGTATTCAAGTTCAAAGAAATAATACTTAGCCAATATTAGTATGTAATATTAAAAAGCATAAAAGAAATGACATTTTAAATTGTAATGACTTTTCTAGGTTTTTAAAGCTACTGAGAAGATATGTCATATAATATTACAAGTAGAGGTATTCTATTAAATACACTTTGTTTTTATTAAACAAAAAATAGAATTCAGAAAGGAAAACAAAATGCTATACAGAGCGTCCTTTATAGAAATGTAAGTGAGTTGGGTTCTGCATAATTAGCAATAATTTCCATATTTGCAATGCTGATTTAGAGCTGAGTAAACCAAACATAATTTGTACACAGATTGTACTGAATGCCGCTAATTCACCACATTGATTCAGTGGGATACTTGGCAAAATTTAATTATAAGGATTAATAATCTCAGGACACATTTCTGGATACATAGTAAAAGGCAGGTAAGCCCACTAATTGTCTGATTAAGGAGAATGCTATTTAATAGATAATCTCATTTAAACTAATTTAACATTTTGAACATAAGATACTTTTCACTGCATAAGATAACCAAGTTAAACTGAAATCACCCTGCATTTGTGATTCTCTCTGTATTTATTTAAGGAACCATGGGTCAGTATTTGGGGTGGGCGTGGGGGAGCATTTTCCCTCTTAATTTGAAAAGCTTTACTTTAAGCTAGCTCTAGTAATTCAAGTAGAGTCCCACAAGAGTACCTATGAACAAATGCAAGAGCTCACTTTTTTTTTCTTTGAGAATTCAAAAGCACAAAACCACAGCTAAATACATCTTCCCCGCCCTACCCTCAACCTCACCGCAACTGAGAAAAGCACTATGCTCCAGAGACGCCATCAAAAGCTTAAGCTATTATATAAACTCCACGGTGCCCAGAAAACAAAAATGCTTGTATACAAAATGTAGATAAACTGTCAGAGCAGTGTCATGGTATACAATAGCTCACTGTCAGAACCTCACCAGAAGGCGCTGTACCAGCTGTTCTAGCGTTTCTTGATGAACTCTCTCCAAGCCCGGTGACTGAAAACATGACTAATACAATCATCCAGCACTGTTAGTATTGGTGCTCATCAGAACGGACATTATTCTTGGCTGTGTGTGAACTACTGCTCAATAAGAAATTCTGACAACATCAATTACATTAATAACAACATCACTATCCATTTCATTCGGAAACAGAAACAGAAAAAGGCTAACCAGGCTCAGTAAGGAATAATTAGAATAATCTGCTCCCTAAATAAAGAACGCTTCAAAGCAGACTGCTTTGAAAACAGTTTAATTTCAATATTGATTTTACTAAAAATTTACCAACTTATAAACATATGCCTAAAGTTAAATCTAAAAATAATCAAAGGTAATCCCTTAAAATTGGGTTTAAGATTAGTCTATTCCACAGAAACATCTGGTTGTGTTGAGATCTTTTAACCTTGGAAATGAGATTAGAAACCCACTGTTTTTAAATTTAATTTCTAGTTATTTTATCTGGGTCACAGATAATCTGCTCTTGCTAAATCTAAAATGACATCAGATTATCATTACTGTGATTATCCTGTTACCTTCTACTGTCAATAAGAAGACAGGATTTTCCCGCTGACATGGAGAGAAATGATGTATTTATTCCAAGTAAGAACAAATAATGGGAAAAAAATTACTGAAAACTGAGGTACTGCTTCCTGAAAATCCAACCTAGGCCTCAAAAAGATAGCATATGTTTTGTGTATTTGTTGTCCAACAGGCCTACGTTCAAGCTACGTAATGACAGTTCATATGACGAAATAATACTCCTACCAGTGTTTTCCCAAAATGCCTCTTGGTCTCTGGGGTGCAGGAATAGGGGAAGGAGGAAGACTTTAGCGGAGGGATTAAATTTACTGTAACTTCTCCTCCTCCTCCTCTTCTTTCTTATACTACTTGACAAATTCATCACCTTCTTTCACATTGTGAGAGATGCACGGATTCAAATTAATGACAAAAACACCCAGGTGTGACATTTCCTGTGGGTAGTCTTAAATTTTTCATAAGATGAAAACAGCAAGCATATTGTATTTTAAAAAGTAAGCATGATCTCTGTATGTTAACTTTAATTAAAATATTAGGTTCTACTTTATTTAAATACTAATCATTCATTAGATTTAAAATTAATACTGAGGTTAAATGACCTTAAATAATTAAGCCTTAAAGAGCCTTAAATCAATGTGAGGAGGAGTGCATTCTGGAAACCTTAAAAAAAAAAAAAAATGTTTTTCATCCAAAAACAGTGATGCTAGAAGTTCACTATGAAAGCCCAGGTAAATGGAGTTAAAATTTACTGTAATTGTTTGAAGTACTGGGATTCAAGAGGAAGTACAGTGAGTGGTGAGTAAAGACTAGACTAGCAAATATAGTGTGTATGTTCTCTTAACGCTGCATTCTTTTTTGAATGTTTCACAAATGTTGAACTTCTACAAGACATCAGAACTGTCCCGTACAGAGTATTCTGAGAGGGTACTATACATATACAGAAAGAAATGAAACTTTTGGAGAAAGCATTAGATATAAAAAAAAAAAAAAAAAAAAACCACCGTGGTTTCTACTTAGTTTTAGAAATATCACATCAGAACCAACCTCTCTAAAGACAATGTTGTTCCGTATTATAGCAGAAGAAAAAAATCATACAATTTGAAAAACATTAACATGTCGGCAATACAGAATAGAGTCAGAACAGAATTTGATATTACACATCCTTCAAACACCAACAAATTCAGTAAATAACTTTATGGCCAACTCAGAAGTGAACGCTAAAATTTTAAAGTAGGGATTCTTAAAAGATTTTGAAGGCTTTGCTGCCAAACCCTCCCCTCGGAAGCTTCTGGGGCTGCTAGGTAAGAAAGAAATGGCTGCCCTCGGCTATAAACCCCTGACGGCCCTCATAAGTAGCTTGTACTCTTAGCAGCAATGTCCCAAATGTCCATTTTCAGTCATTCATCACAAGAAGTTGGAAAAATCTGAGAATTCTCCCTCCAGGGGACAAAAATACACACCAGTGATTTCGGTAAATGCAAAAGTGAAAATTCAAACAATGCAGGTACAATCTGGCAATTCTGACGTGGCTGATGAACAGACTATAAAGTAATTGGGAATTAATATAAAAGTAGAGAAAAAAGAATTTAGGCAAAGACCTACTTTCATCCTCACCACTGTTATTAATACCATGTTATTTACCATCATGATTAGAAAAATCACAAGAGGTATCAGAAAATATTTCAAGCTGAATAATAGTAAAAATATATTTAAACAGACATTACACGATCCATGAACAGCCAATAAGCACACGAAGAAGTGTTCAATATCATTAGTCGTCAGGGAAATATAAATGAAAACAAGATGCTACTAAAACCCACCAGAATGGCTGCAATTAAAGACTGATGACAACAAATGTTGACAAGGATGTGGAACAACCCGAATTCTCATATACTGTTGGGGAGAGGGCAACTGGTTCTTGGGGAAAAGATCTGGCCGTTGCTTATGAAATAAAAGGTAAGCCTCTCCTAAGTGACAAAGCCGTTCTTCTCCCAGATATTGACCCAAGAAAATGAAATAGGTTTCCACAAAAAGACTTGAGCAAAAATATTCAGGGCTTTATTCGTAACTGCCACAATCTAGAACCAAGCCAGCCCTCTTTTCAACAGAATAGAGAGACAACTCGTGGCCTAGTCATACAATGGAATACTACTCAGCACCAAGAAGGATTTACCAACACATGCAACGCTATGGATGAAAACAGTATTATTTTGAGCACAAGAAGATCTACATAAATGGATACATATGAAATTCTCCAACCAGTACTAATCTATGGTGGGGAACAAAATGACATCGGTGGTGCCTCTGCGGACTTACTGATGTGAGGCAGGAGGGAACTCCCGTGAGGTGATGGTAATATTCTGTGTTGTGAAAAGGCTTTGGGTTGCGCTGTGCGCCTCTGTCAGTGCTCATCCAATAGTAACACTTACTGTATGCCTCTCACTGTATGGAAATTTTGCCTCATAGGAAAAACATGTAAACAAGCATTGAGCTCTAGTGGATGATTTGCATGGTGAACAATTTGATGCCTGTGATTTATTCGGGTATGTATATAACAGATTGACAGACGGTATGAAATGAGGTAAAGTATTCTAACATGTTAATTGTGGTTGGGTATTCACTGTAAAATTCCTTAAAAGTTCCGGTGTGTTTAAAAATGTTTCCTATAAAACCTAGGGAAAAAAGGTTACCTTATAAAATATGCAAACACAGGTTATACAGTAAATGTTTTCCTTCCATATCTGACTGCATCCTTCCAGTTCAGAGGCCAGTACCAGAACCGCTATCTAATGTGCCTTTCCAAAGGAGTCTGAATACAGCCAGTAGGACAGACATAGACAGACAGCGATCTCCTGCATTGTTTCTTTTTTTTGAAAGTTAACATTTTTATTAACCTTTCTTAGTGATCAGTGAGAAAAGGACACCTTAAGAAAACAGACAAAGGACATCAACAAACCATATACAAAATCAATAAAATTAACATTTAACTTATGCTAGAAACAGGCTTTTTTGGAAAGAGCTATATTGACATATAATTCACACACTATACAGTTCACCCATTTAAAGTGTACATTTCAACTTTTTTTTTTTTTAGTATGTTCATAGAGTCATGCAGCCATCACCACAATCAATTTTAGAACATGTTCATCATCCCGTACAAGAAACCCTGAACCGTTCAGCTATCATCTCCAGCCCCGCTAGCTCTCCACCCCCAGGTAACCACTAATCTCCTTTCATCTCTACGGACTTGCTCATTCTGGACAGTTCATATAAATGGAATTATACAAATACATGGCCTTTTGTGACTGGTCTCTTTCACTTCACATAGTGTTTTCAAGGCTCAGCCATGTTATATCATGTATCAGCACTTTACTTCTTTTTATGGCTAAATAATATCCACTGTATGGATATACAAAATGTTATTAGCAATAGATACCTGAATTGCTTTTGGTTGGGGCTACTATGAATAATGTTGCTATGAATATTCACCTATGATTTTTTGCATGGACATACATTTCATTTCTCTTGGGTATCTACCTAGGAGTAGAATGATAAGAGAAATGATAACTCTGTGTTTAACTTTTAAAACAACTATCAGACTGTTATCTGCACTGTTTCACATCCCCACTAGCAGTGTGTGAGGGTTCTGATTCCTCCACGTCCTTACCAACCTTATTTTCTTTAATGTCAATTTATCTATTTTTTTTTAAATTTTTTTTTTCAACATTTATTTATTTTTGGGACAGAGAGAGACAGAGCATGAACGGGGGAGGGGCAGAGAGAGAGGGAGACACAGAATTGGAAACAGGCTCCAGGCTCTGAGCCATCAGCCCAGAGCCCGACGCGGGGCTCGAACTCACGGACCGCGAGATCGCGACCTGGCTGAAGTCGGACGCCTAACCGACTGCGCCACCCAGGCGCCCCTCAATTTATCTATTTTTGAGAAAGAGAGAGAGCACAAGCAGGGGAGGGGCAGAGAGAGAGAGAGAGAGAGAGATTGAGAGAAAGAGAATCCGAACCAGGCTCCAAGCTGTCAGCACAAAGCCCGACGCGGGGCTCAAACCCATGAACCGTGAGACTATGACCTGAGCTGAAGTCAGACGCTTAACGGACTGAACCACTTAGGCACCCCTCCTTTTTTATTATAGCCATCCTAGTGTGTGTGAAGTGGTACCTCGTTATGGTTCTGATTTTAATTTCCCTGATGACTAATGATGTTGGGCATCTTTTCATGTATTTGTTGTCCACTGGATAACTTCTTTGAATAAATCTCCATTCACAACCTTTCACCATGTTTTAATTAGGCTTTTTATTATTTATAGGAGCTCTTTATTCTAGATATAAAACCCCCTTAGCAGATACATGATTTATAAATATTTTCTCCCATTCTATGACCTGCCTTTTCACTTTTTTCATAGTGTCCTTTGAAGCACAAAAATTTATGGTTTTTTATTTATCCATTTTTTTCTTTGGTTGTCTGCACTTTTGATATCATATCTAAGATACTATTTCCTATTCCAAAATTTCCTCCTGCGTCTTCTCCTAAGTGTTCTATAATTTTAGATCTTACCATTTAGGTCTATACTCCATTTTGAACTAATATATGTGTATGTATATGTATATGTATATGAGGTAAGGGTCCAACTTTATGCTTTTGCATGTGGATATCTAATTATCCCAGCAGCATTTGTTCAAAAGACTTTTCCTTTCCTCACTGAATAGTTTTGGCACCCTTGTTGATAATCAACTGACCACAGATATATAGCTCTGGTCTCTCAATTCTATGTCATTTATCTATATGTGTATCCTCGTGCCAGGACCACAGTTTCTTGACTACTGTTACTTTATAGTAAGTCTTGATACATTTTTTTTTACTATACATTTTTTTCGCTGAACATATCTGGTAAACACTTTTCATACACAATACATATGTTATGCATAATGGAGATCTTTTTTAACATACATGTTTATTACACATAATATTAAGGAGATCTTTTTAACATACATGTTTATGTACACACATATGAATAAAATAGCTTCTACAAAATAAACATGTAGAGGTTGATCAAAAGGACTATGCATTTTAAAGTATGATACACAATGACAATTTACCTTTCAAAAAGGTTACACCAATTTACATCACCACCAACAATGTATGAGAAAACCTTAACCCACATCTTCTACAATACAGTGTATTACCAAACTTAAATCCTTACTCAATATAATTTTTCTCACTTTTTGAACTTTTCTGCTGCGATAAATCCTATACGGTTAATAAATGCATGCAAAAAAATAAGACTTAATGATTAATAAAATGTTTCTACCAGCAACTCCATTTTTTGGAATTTACCGTAAATAAATAATTTGAAGAGGAAAAGAAATGTTCAAAGGAATGTTTGTAATATAGAAAAAAATGATCACACACTAGATGCTGACCAACAGGAAAACTATTCATTAAAATATTGTATATTCACTAAACAGAGTATATCCAACTACTAAAAACAATAAACACAAAGTCTGTAGCCACACAGAAATACGTTAATTTTTAAAACCAGGATGCAAAATTGCATATGTCCTCTACAGACTGATTGTAACTACTTTAAAATTACATAGGCATATGGAAATGAAAACATATAAATGACTGTGAGTAATTTTCTCCTTTAATTGCTAAACTTTTTGTAGCTTCTTGGAATTAAGTTCATAGTTAGGGAATATGTTCATAAATACATAACATTAAAAAATAGATACTTACTGTGATGATGCCAATTAGTTGAGTATAAAAAAGTCCAGTTATTCCAACTAACATAGTAATGCCCATAAAGGCAGCTAGTCTCATTATGGCCAATTCATGCCTAACCACAAAGAGGTCCTATAGGAAGAAGAAAAAAGGAAGCCTTAAAAACAAATTGAAAAGTTATTTATTGTTGCAGTAACAGTCAAGAATTAACAATGAATTAACTTATTATCTTAACAATATTCTCCCCTGAGTTTATTCCACTTTCTATATAAATATTTGAAAATTTCAAAAATAATTGTTTTAACTCATAGTAGCAAGTTGAAAAAAATAGGATTTTTACTACTCTTGTGTCAAAAAAACCTCAAACCTAAAGTTGCAAATTAGTCACACTCATTTACTATTTGCAGCAAAAAACCACAAAACCATGTTGTACAATCTTTGGTTATACAAAAGAAAATTGTATTATTTTACTGCTAAAAAGCTTGAATGCACAAGCCTGATTCATAGTATTAAAATTCAAGTGACCAAGACACCTAGAGGTGATGTCACTTAGGCAAAATAAGGGAAACACAAATGATAGGATCATGTGGACCAGCTCTTAAGCCCACTTCATTCATTCATCCGTCCATTCATCCGACCCCCACTGCCGAGCAATGCACTGTGTAATAGAAAAGCCAAAATGAGAAAGATATGTCTGTGCCCAGAAGAACCTGCAGCTTATTTAGAGACAGAACCCAACTTTGCAAAATTCCAAAGCAATGTGATATATGCTATAACGGGGGTGCATGCAGAAGACTACAGAAACACCTTGCAATGTCTAGACAGAAAGGAGACATGGAAATGCTGTGAGGGACAATGGATTTTCTGGCTCAGGGCATAAAATAAGGGTGAACCCAAGAAAGTGGTGGAAAGACAGGAAAACAAGAAGCATTTCATGCACTCTGATACCAAGCAGACAGACCAGAGGAGTGAAAGGGAGGGAAGGAACAAAGACTTCTAGAAACCTACTGCTGCTGCTAAGCTCTGGTATAATACTGTCACAGTGGATAGAAGCAACAGAAGAATGGAAGGACCCCCAAAACCTATACCCACGTGCTTTTTAAAACCTGATTCAGGTTAAGGCTTAAAGGTATCCTGGTAGCAACATCAAAAAGAGGGAGGTCACCGAACGTAACGAGCTTGCTTGACACAAAAGAACTGATGCTTTTCTGTGCATCACAGTGACCACCCACCAGACTCAAGCAAAAATCTGATTCCACACCCAAACCATTTAACTCATTAGCCTGGAGAAACTTAAATTCACCAAGACATTTTAGGTGCCGTGTAGCAGTCACGTGTTAGGCAGTCATTTCACAAGCATGGTGAAAAAAGCCTCATGTAGAGTCCTTACAAAACAGACAAAGATGAAAAGGTAGAGCTATGCAAGATCTAAAAACGTTAAGTGCAGTGAATTCTGCTATAATGCTGTTTGAAAACACAAATTTGTTCCAACACGGTTGATACATGAAGCAACAACGAGAGCGCAGCAAGAATTCTGGTTTTGCTTACGTGTGATTTCATCTGGGAGGAACCCCTAGATGAGCAGGCAAACTGCACCCAGCGAAATCACGGCATACGGGAACACACAAAATACACGTGCACACCCGAACACCTACCATCTACCTCAGTTGTTTGTGTTATGGGCCACATTCATCCACATCTGGTGTTACAACTTTCCCTCCAACTCCAGATGACTCCCCTTCTGTCAGTACTGCAGCCCTTCTGAGGCCCGCCTCCACAACAACATGGCAGGTCCTTAAAAGGGACCTTGCCATGTTCAATATAGTACTTGTGTATTTCTTAACTATTTAATGTGTGTGAAACTGTGCTGCTGTTTTTATCAGGCTCTGACCCTTTTTGAGTGTCACTGACCGAGTTTCTGGGTGTTGTGCCTCCATTTTCCCATAAGCCTTTTGGTCTCCATTGTATAATTCTGCACAGTAAAGTGAGCTTTTAAAAAATCCCAGCTGGGGCGCCTGGGTGGCGCAGTCGGTTAAGCGTCCGACTTCAGCCAGGTCACGATCTCGCGGTCCGGGAGTTCGAGCCCCGCGTCGGGCTCTGGGCTGATGGCTCGGAGCCTGGAGCCTGTTTCCGATTCTGTGTCTCCCTCTCTCTCTGCCCCTCCCCCGTTCATGCTCTGTCTCACTCTGTCCCAAAAATAAATAAACGTTGAAAAAAAAAATTAAACAACAACAAAAAAATTCCAGCCAACTACAATTGATAAATGTTGGGGATGATGAAACTGAAAGATGTAATTCTAACATTACATTTACTACTCACTTCATTGCACACTTACATTTAAGAGTATCTGTGTGAAACAGTAAGATATTTGGAGAAATTTCTTTTTAGCACTCTTAACATTTTCAAAATACAATAGCATTCTAAGTTTACATACACGTAATTAATATCTTCAGTACTAAACCCAGATCGTAGTCATTTAGCACAGTTCTTCAGAACACAACATCTTTACTTAGTTTTTTTGTTTTTTGGGTTTTTTTTTTTTTTTTGATGAAGCACTTCTGAGATTTAAAAATTGGCTTAGGAAACTTTATCCAAATCACAAGAGCCCATCTGCTATTCAAGACCTTTACTACACAGTCAGTGTTATGGCTGAATAGGTCTCCCCCAAATTCCTATCCTGAAGTCCTAATCCCTAGTGCCTCAGAACAGGACAGCATTTGGAGACAGAGCCTTTAAAGAGGTAACTAAGTTAAAACAAGTCCCTTACACTAGGCACTAATCCAATCTGACTGGTGTCCTCATAAGAGGAAATATAGAAACCCAGACACACACTAGGGAATGCCTGAGCACAGAGGAAAGACCATGTGAGGACACAGCGACCAGGTGGTCCATCTGCAAGCCAAGGAGAGAGGCCTCCAGAGACCCCAAACTTGCTGACTTCTTGCTCTTCGACTTCTAGCCTCCAGAACTGTGAGAAAATGACATTCTGTGGGGTTTTGTTATGGTAGCCCTAGCAAACTGATATAGTAACTGTGTTTGTTAATTGTTTTCATTTTTCCCATTTTTTTGTTAAGAAATGTGGCTAGATCCAGAAAATGCCCAAGGTGTAAGTTCAGTTTAGAGAAAGGTAAGAGCACCCGCTCAGGAAAGAGGACATTTGAAACCATAACAGAGCTTTCATCTATGCATTCCTTCCCCATCACATTCTCTCCCTCATCCCTACCCTGAAGGTCAAGTTTACGGACTCACTCTTCATACCATTTGGATACTACCGTGTTTTAGTTGTAGAGTACACATATCTTCTTTTACTCTGAGTCCACCTTTTCACTTTCTTTATGGCGTATTTTGGTAACTCCAAGTGCTTCAATTTAGTCCAATTTATCAGTCTTTCCCTTTAGTGCTTTTTATTCCCTGTTTAAGAAGCCTTTCCCAACCCCAAGGTCATAATGACATTCTCCTATATTATCATCCAAAGCCTTAAAGCTTTATAGTCTTGCCTTTCACATTTAGGTCGCTAATCACTTGATGTTTATTCTTTTGTGCACAGTGAAATACAGGGGTCTGAATTTACTTTTACTATATGGATATCCAATTGTGCCAGGACGGTTTATTTAAAAAACTCTCCCTTCCTCAGTGATCAGAGATCAAGTGTCCATACATGTAGGTGTCTGCCATGGCCTCTCTATTCTGTTCTCTCGTTTTGTTTGTCCCTGTACCAGTGCCTCACATTTTAGTTCCCATGGCTAAGTCTCCATACCTAATGGACCAAGTCATCCCTTCTTGTTCTTTTTCAAAAATGTCTCGGTTATTCTACATAATCTGTATTTCCAGAAAATTTTTTAAATTAGTTTTCCAAGTTACAATACACAATCACACACAGACACATATATTGTCTCCATTAAGCTTCCTAATTTTCCCCCTAGAGGTCTTGTACTTTTTTGGTCATATTTAATTTGGGAACTTCCAGTTTCTCCATTCTATTATTAATGATTTTGCATTAATTTCATTGTCTAAAGGATTATCTGCATACACACGATTTTTTTTTCTAATCTGTTAATGTAACGAAAATACTGACTGATTTTCTAATGTAAAACTACCTTTCATTTTTCAGATAAACCCAACTTGATCAGGCTTGTTACACAGAATCAGATTCAGTTTGCTAATATTTTGTGTAGAAGTTGTTCACCTATGGTCATAATCAGACTAGCCTATTATTTTCTTTCTTTATTGTCCTTGCTACGTTCTGTATTCAACATATGTTACCCACATAAAATGAGTTGGGGAGAGTTTCCTCTCTTAAAAGAGTTGGTGTAAGACTGGAATTATTGTTTCCCTTCATATTTGACAGAGCTGGAACTCACTGGTAAACCTGTGAATATTCTTTGCAAAAGTTTTAACTACTCACTCATGGTTATAGAACTCCCCCTGTTTCCCATTTCTTCTCAAAGCAATTTTCTTCTTAGAGCTATACTATGCTTATGATCAGGAAACTCAGTACTGTTAAAGGTGTCAACTATCCAAACCGATGTATAACATTAATACGATCCCAATAAAAATCCCCACCAGCAGAGCACATAGTCTACTGGTGGCAGCTTTTTAAAAATGTTGTTTTGATCTGTACAAATTACCAAGTAAGCTGTTTCTAAATTTCACAGGAACAAACAAAACACAACGAATCCCATACCACTCCTATATAGAAAAAAAAAAGGTGGGAGGGTTTGGTTGACTGCATGCTTTCTCAATATAGGTCATATTGCCCCCAAGGAGGGAGAAAATTGGTTCTTGCTGGGGGTGGGGGGATCGCCTTATTTCAATAGTTTTGTGGGCATACACGAATCCCTCCTACCTGACAAAATCTTATTCCTTACTATGTGATTTCATAGAGGGAAGTGGAGAAAATGTCTTAAAAGGCTCCTGAGGGAGCAAAAATAATGAAAAAAGAGGAGTCATCACTGGATAACAAGATTTGTTATAAAACTATAGTTATGACAGTGGTACAATCACAAGGACAAATACACCGATGGACTAGAAAAGAACCAGAAACAGACACACACACATACAGCTTGGTTTATGAAAAAGGTGGCACTGCAGAGCAGAGTGGAAAGAATTTTCTTTTTAATAAATGGTGCTAAATCAATTGGCTATCCATCTGTGAAATGGATACTCATTTCACATACTTCATACTGACTCATACTTCATGAGAAATACAAAAATCAATTCCAGGTGGAAATATAAAAAATATGATACTTGGAAGACAACGTAGGAGAATTATATTGATGATCTGGGGATAGAAGATGACTTTTTAAATGGAACCCAAAAAACACTAACCAAAAAGGAAAAGATTGATGTTGGAGTACATGAAAATTAAAAACTTCTGTTCATCAAAAAATACCATCAACAGAGAAAAGGCAAGCTACAGGGCAGAAGAGATTTACAACACACATACTCAACAAAGAGCTCAAATCTAAAATGCCCTACAAAAAAAAAAAAAAAAAAGTCAAATAACCCCAACCACCAAATAGGCAAAACACTTAAACAGGCACACTGCACAAAATAGGCAGTCAGTTAGCATGTGAAAAGGGGCTCAATATCATTAGTCATTGGAGAAACGCAAATTAGAACACAATCAAGTTCCGCGCCATCTCCACCAAAATGGCTAACTTCAGGAAGATCTGAACAAGCATTAGTGAGCCTGTGAAGGACCCTGAACTTACATTCTCTACTAGTGGGGATTTAAATTCATAGAACCGCTTTGGAAAACTGTTTAACGGTATTTCAAGGACCGTGGATATATCCTTTGAACACTACCACTCCTAGCCATAAGTCCAAGGGAAAGACACACACATGCAAGAGACACGAACAAGGATGTTTTCCCGCACCATTATTTGTAACAGCCTCGAACTGGAAATAACGTAAATGTCCTTCAATAGAATGGACAAATAAGTTGTCCTATAGGAAATGAAATACAGTTGACCCTTGAACATTGGTTTGAACTGTACAAGTCTACTTAAACCCAGATTTTGTTTTTACTACATTATAAATGTATTTTCTTTTCCTTAGGTCTTTATTAATAATATTTTCTTTTGTCTAGCTTATTTCATTGTAAGAATAGAGTATGTAATACATATACAAGATACAGGTTAATCGACTATATTATTGGTAAGGCTGCCTGTCAACAGTAGACTATTAGGAGCTATGTTTTGGGGGAGTCAAAGTTATATATGAATTTTCGACTGTGCAGGGGATGGGCTCCCCTAACCCTGCATTGTTCAAGGGTCAACTGCACCATGAATATTTATAGCGATATTCACTGCAATGAAAATGAACTGTATCTAATGTAACAAAAAGAACAAATCTTATAAGCATTGCTCAAAGAGGCTTTGTGATAATTCACTGAGCTGTATGTTTTTATTTTTGTGTACTCCTCTATATGTGTATTTTGGAATACAGAAAGTTGTGATCATGAAATACGTAACGTAAAAATATTATAAAAATACTTTCTTAATTTTAGAAACAGAAACAAAACTTTTAAAATACATACAACAAAATGTAAAATAAAATTTGGTTACATACGGCCTGTAAAAGGAGACACAAAAAATGTCAAGTAAGTTCTAGAAAAGGATATATTAGGAGACAGAAGGGGAAAGGGAGAGAGCAGGAGTCAGACTGGCTCCCTGATCTCATCCACCACTTTCTTCACTCTGATCCAACCAGACTGATCTCCCTGCTATTCCTCAAACACATCAAGCAAACTCCCATATCAGGGCTGTTAACACTTGTCCTTCCTGGCAAACTCTTTCCCCAGATATCCATGTTTACTGCCTCACTGTCTTCAGGTCTCTCCCTAACCATCACCTTATTTGATAGAGACCCCTATGCTTTTTTTTACCAGGGCCTATTTGCTTGTTTTTCCTTGCCCAAACTACAGAAAATCCCGGCATTCCCTATCTCCTTCATATATTTTATTTTTTCCATTAGTACTTAGCTCCATCTGGTATATCTCTATTTCTTTACATACTGACTGCCTCTCTCAGTAGTATGTACATTTCTTGAGGATAGGGACTTTTGCCCTTTTTGTTGTTCAATAAGGAGTCCCTGGAACCCAGACCCCAGCTGTAGCTCACCGCAGGTACTCAATGAGTATTTATTGAATGAATAAATGAAAATGAGGAAGAAAGCTGACAAAAGAGCAGAATTTCCTCCCCCAACACGTGAAGAGGCAGAGTACCACTTACAGAGACTGTTACACACATCCAATAGCAGAGATAAACACAGAAAAAGAAACACACAGGCAGCAAGTACGCAGACACACATGTCACAAAAACCAACAGAGGCAGAAGACAGGGGCACTTACATGAAATAATACTCCTATATTCCTATCTGGTAATCTTTTGTAATGATATCATGTAAACTTTCAAAATGTTAACAAAACTAGAAGGTAGTGGGGGCATCGCCTCTTGATGCAAGTTATCTGAAAATAAGCCAAGACTCAGATTCGGCCACTTATGATCTAGCATAAGTCTTCTAATATTTGGTCTGTGAGTTCCCTGAACTCATTTCTTCCAATAATCTTATCTTCTATCCTAATCTAGTCTCAATCCAAATTCTATAATTAAATCCACATCACATCCTTTCCCATAACTGTACCCGTAACATAAATGCAAATTCAAGCGCGGCACACTCCGAATACCACCTCCCATCTTTCTTTTTTTTTTTTTTTTAAATTTTTTTTTCAACATTTATTTATTTTTGGGACAGAGAGAGACAGAGCATGAACGGGGGAGGGGCAGAGAGAGAGGGAGACACAGAATCAGAAACAGGCTCCAGGCTCTGAGCCATCAGCCCAGAGCCTGATGCGGGGCTCGAACTCCCGGACCGCGAGATCGTGACCTGGCTGAAGTCGGACGCTCAACCGACTGCGCCACCCAGGCGCCCCTCCACCTCCCATCTTTCATGCCCAACTCTCTGTAGGTGTCAATGCTAACAAATCCTCAACCTCAGTGGGGCTTCACTCTGTTGACCCAACTACCGAACTATACTGGCCCACTTCTCAACAGTTCCACCACTCCTGTAATCATCTCATGTTTGAACTATACTTGATCGTCTCGCCACTAGTCCTCCTGCTACTATCCTTGTCCTCCCTCAATCTATTCTTCCTAGCAATCAGTTTTCTTTCTAATATGTAAACGCCTTTGTGCAACCAGGCTCAAGACCCTTCAGTCGTTTCCAAAGTCCCGACCACCAAACATCCTGACAACAAAACATCTCCAACATCCAACTCCATCCCTTACTGCTCTCAACTCGGCTCCTCCTACCCTCTCCCCAATTGGCTCCACTCAAGATACAGTGGCCTTCTGACTGTTCCTTGGAAAGGCCAAATGTGCTCCCACCCCAGGGGGACTTGGCATGGTTCTCTCCTCTCCCTGGAATGTTCTTCCTCCCAGTATCAGTGACTTGCTTGCGTTCCAGGTCTCTGCTCAAGTGTCACTATTGAGAAAGGACTTCTCTGACTGTATTATCAATCATTAATCTCTATCCCTTACCCAACTTTATTATACATCAGAATATTTATTTTGCATAGCATGTATTTGTTCATTGCGTAGCTCCACCAATTAGAATATAAGCTCCTTAATGCAAGAACTTTGTTATATTCACTGCTGCATTGTCAGAGCCTAGATCAGGGACCAGTGTGCACAGAAGACACTCAACAAATATCTGTTAAATGACTAAACGAGTGTTCTTCATAATTTTTTAAAATGAACATCTAGGCTTTACAGATACAATTTTACATTATAAAATGATAAATTTTTATATCAATCAGTAGGAAGCAATTTTTATTTATAGGCTATTATTTTAAGTAGTTTTCTGTGGTTTTATGAGGCCAGTCTGAAAATTAACAATATTTGAGGTATTTATGATCTTCCTCCTACTAAAAAGTTTCTCAGCCTGAGCACAGGTGATCCTTTGGGCCAAATCACTCTTTGTTAGAGGGGACTGTCCTATGCATTGTAGGAGTTTTAGCAGCATCTCTGGCCTCCACCCACTAGATGCCTGAAGCAACCTGTGACAACCCAAAATGTCTCCTGACCTATCCAATGAATGTCCTCTGGGGGACAAAATCCCCCTCCTTCGCCCACTATACTGCTCGAAGGGATTTGGTTTTTCCCATTTTCCAAAAATGAAAATGGCTTAGAACACAACTGAGATATCTAAAGCATACAGACTTGAATTTTCAAAATGGCTTCATAACCAATTTCACATGCTGAAGTCGGGTTCATGTGGCAATTACTCTTGGATAAAATAAAATCCTGTTACATCTGAATGGTCATCAGCACTTTTTGGAATAAGCCTTGGCTTAAGTTTTACCATTATATTCCAAAATGCAGGCAAAAAAGTTACAGGACTATTCTGTACATCCCTCACTCACCTCCAGCCCTCAAGTAATATGCATCTTTTCAGTTTTGTTAAATCCTAAAGGAAATTAATATCTAAAGGAAAAAAAATCATTATTCACACATAACTAATGGCTATCACTGAGCATTCAGGATTACACATTAAGTTTGCATATAGATATAACTGCAGTTTTGTTAGGGAGCAAACTGCACTGGTACCTGTCAGGTTCATGGTTGAGGGTAAAATAATTTAGAAAAACATTTTATCTGCCTTCCCATATTTTGACAGTAAAAATTCCAGAAAAACTGGAACAATTTAATAAAAAACAACACAAGAGACCCTATTTTCTTGCTACATTTACCACTTAACTTACGATTTCAAAGATGAACAAGACAATAAAACTGCTGCCAGGCTTTGACCATTTAAACTCAAAGTGACTGGCGGCGCCTGGGTGGCTCAGTCGGTTAAGCGTCCGACTTCAGCTCAGGTCACGATCTTGCGGTCCGTGAGTACGAGCCCTGCGTCAGGCTCTGGGCTGATGGCTCAGAGCCTGGAGCCTGCTTCCGATTCTGTGTCTCCCTCCTTCTCTGCCCCTCCCCCGTTCATGCTCTGTCTCTGTCTCAAAAATAAATAAACGTTTAAAAAAAACAAATTAAAAAAAAAAAAAAACTCAAAGTGACTGAACCATTCTTAGAAATAAAAAAGGGTTAAATCTTTTACTAAATGCTATAATCTTCATAAATAATGAGCTGTATAAAACAAATTTACTGAGGATATATATTCAGTAGACCTGGTATTGCAGGGCAAGGTCAAGATTTATTAGAAGGTTTCTGTGTTCCATGTAACACTAAAAGCACAGGGATATACTGACACACAGAACTGACAACTGTTAGAATGACGTGGCATTCTTATTTTTCCCCCTACAAATATAAACTAATTGTATATCTGACACTATAACTTCCAAGCCAAAAAAAAAAAAAAAAAAAATTTACCAAGGGATGAGATCTCCACTACCATTTCAGGGTCCATGAACAAAAATGCCAATTACTATCATATTAGCATTATAAGTCATTTTCATTTCACTGTATCCTGAATTCCAAACTATTCTTGGCTATTCTCAACTATTTTCCCCCAAATCCAAAAAGTTAAATACATATTTCGGCAATTTTATCCATTCTGAAGTGACCATATGACTTTATAGACATCAAAAAACAAAGGTTATGGAGCAAATTCTAAAATATTTTTTAAATAACAATAAAGCATTCAGGACACTTTAAGATTGGTTATATAGAAAGATAAACTATAAAGAGATTAACCAATATTCGAAGCTACCTGCAATCCAATCTTCTGGCTATTTCTATTCTTTGTTAGCCAAAAGCTAGGCAAATAATCCTGTGGCATTGTTATACCTGACATCAAATCCTTAGCAATGCTGCTAGATATGAGCTACTTGGAATAATAATAATGTATCTTCCTCGAAGAGTTAGCTGGACTGCTAAACATTATTTATTTTCCTTCTCTGAATATTGGAAGCATTCCCTTTTGAAATTCTCTCCCTTCCTTCCCCCTTCTGTCAGTCACTCTCCCCATACATAGCCTTAAATGTAATTCATAGATTAGTTTCGGGCCTTCGCAAAAAAATAGGTATAAAGGAACCAGTTAGAAATTATGTGAATCTACTTCATCTAAAAAGAATTTAAAAGATGTCACCTTAGAACTAACGTGGTTATGACACAAATTATTAGTTGCAAAATCTCTATACTAATAGCTACAAAGTTTTTATTTCAAAAAGAAAACAACCTCTGATTTTCTCACATAGGCAGACAGTATTGCATACAATAAGAGACTGCAAGTAGGTACAAATTTTAAAAAATATTTAAACCACTAAAATGCCTTAATAAGGTCTATTTTGACAGTCCTCATATTAGATAAGCTATTAAAAATAGGATATCTCAATGAAAAATGAAACAGCAAAATATGAAATCACCAATCAGGAGATTTCAATGAGCTTTCTCCATAGAACAGATTTTGTGACACTCCAGCATTTTTTAATCTGTACATTTTTAAATTAATAATGCTACGATAAAATTGTTAGGACAAAAAAATGCCCTTAGGGAAAAATACAAAAAGTACAATAGCACCTGGAAAGAATACTGACTTAGAGACAGCAAGAAATGGGCTGAAATCACACCTGCCAAGTGGTAACTCTCAGACTGGGCAAGTTTCAGACTGCTCTGAATCTCAGTCACCTTATTGATACAATGGGAACCATGCTACTTATCCTTGGAGGAATATTTTAAAGGAGTTGACATTTTCCACTAATCAAATGCTTACAGCTCCAGAATAACAGCACGTAAAATTCATGAAAAATATGACTAATGATATATTTATGAATCAACGAATAATAAATTTTTTAAAGTATACTAAGTATAGTGATACTTCACATTTAATTATAAAGCTGTATTTTTCTAATATTGGTTTTGGTAAGCTAGCACACAATAAAATGAAATACACTGTTATAACTTAATAATACGCATATGACAAGTGCTTATATTAAAAACAACTATGTGAAAAAGTCAAATATGAACACTGGTCACAGAAATTTCAATTTAACATCCATCTATTTTATGCATTTAAAATGCCAAATCATTCCCCTCATCTACAGGTTTTGAAATCTTTAAAATGATTTCATCCCAATCACTAAAGTAAGACATTAGTTTCAAGAGGGGTTTTAAAAGTAAAATTTAACATTATATTGGCATGATAAGTGCAAATGATGGTCAAACTAATTTGACATCTAACATTTGAAAAACTTGTCCAAAATGTTTAAGATGAAAGCTTATGATCTTCACTGATTTTGGATTCTGTGATTTTAACCAAAATGTTTCATTGATTCCCTTTTATTTAGAAAGATACCTATTAAGTTTCTGCAGTTTTTCCAGATAAATGTATTTTTTGTCTATCCAGAGTATTTTGAGATTATTTTAGCTATTATTTACAAAGAAAATAGTAATACTAATTCATTTTAGGTTCTTAGGCCTTCTTTAGTATAAAACTTAGGGTATTTATCAATATTTACAGCTTAAAAATATATTCTTATTATGGGCATTGATTCCTGCTGAATAAATTATCTCCTTAAGTTCTTACTACCTCCTTCCCTCATTAAAGGATATATTGAAATATTTCCTCAAAGCTTCACATAGTAAAAATATACATTTTTTGAAGTTCATGACAGGTGGATATTTTAAAAATAAAGATTAAGAAGAAACCCAAAAAGCACGGTTACTCTAAAAAAACAACAGGGCAAATAAATGCAAAGCAGTTAAAACAATCCAGCACAGAAAGAACTCTCTTGACAGGAGGAGGTTACTAGAAGAGAAATGGAAGAAAACCAGGGTTCCAAGCCCTTCACTTCCCAGAGTTTGTGAACGGCATGCTTTCTCTCTCAAGGCTCTCTTCCTTGAGCGTAACCAAGATGTACCAATTTTCTACTGAATACAGGTGGAGTGCCATTACAACAAAGTTTAAATGACAATTCATTTCTTCTTTTGTTTAATTAATAAACACTCTCGTCTTAAAAACAAACAAACAAAACAAAAACCGAAGGAAGAGTCGTTAACACTTTCTTTTCCCACCCAGAGAACCAGCACTCAGCTTTAGAATTTGGCTGGCAAAGATACGATGCTGCCATCTACCAACCCAAAAGGGTATAAAGAACACAGACTAAAGCTTTCACTTCTTTGGCTGACAGAATACAGGGTCAAAGGCTATGGCATGCCTTAATTGTGCTAATATTTCCACAAGAACGATACACAGTGATCATTAATACAAGCTCCAAAGATAATTAGGGACATCGGGAGACTTTTATTCCACATCTCAAATAACTGAAAGGGTCACAATGTGAATTAACCAGGTTTCTGACACTATCTGGCCAGCTTTAAACACCAAGTGAAGAGCTGGATATAGTTTGGTTCGTTCGCTTTAGAGAAAAATCAAAAAGACACATGGGGGAGGGGAAGGAAAAAAAAAAAAAAGAGGTTAGAGTGGGAGAGAGCCAAAGCATAAGAGACTTAAAAACTGAGAACAAACTGAGGGTTGATGGGGGGTGGGAGGGAGGGGAGGGTGGGTGATGGGTATTGAGGAGGGCACCTGTTGGGATGAGCACTGGGTGTTGTATGGAAACCAATTTAACAATAAATTTCATATGCTGAAAAAAATAAAAAATAAATAAAATAAAATAAAAAGACACAGCAAAAACTTACAAAAAAATTGATGGGGCAGCATTGTCCGAAAAATGGTCCACTACAAAACGTTATTTTTTTTTTAAATGTCAATGATAATAATGATGACTTTTATACTGAAACTACTGGTATTTTTCCTACCTTTATTTAAAAAAAGTACAATAAATGTCATCATTAAAAGAAGCGTTGTAGCAAGAACAAGGTTCTATTATTTAGCCTTAGAAACATTTGCTGTACAGTATTATTAGTATTTTAGAGCAGACTTGACCTTAAAACCAATTGTTTCCATTATTGCCTTTAGTTGTCCTCTTATTCAACAAGGACTTCCTTCATGTCCTCGTCTGGTTAATCTCTACCTATGCTGAAAGCCCATCCCAAGTCTCATTCCCTACAGTACAACAGTGCTAGAGCACAGCGGCTAGAGCAGCACTGTTCTGTACAACCCCATAGGACACCTTTCACATAGACTAGGATGTGAGTGTTATCTCCTGGAGTTGCGCAGAAAACACTGATAAGAATCACTTGGGAAGAAATTTTTAAACAAAATGCTACTGCCAATGACACCTGTGAGGGAAAACATTTGGGGAAAGAACAAGGAAAAGGTACAATCCACAGTAAACACCTAAGGTTTTCAACTGAGACTCATGAAGGGCTATATCGTAAGAGAGAAGGCAAACTGCAAGTAGTCCTTCGCAAAGACCAAACCCAGAAATTATAAATCCTTACAGAACCTCAATAAATGCAATGTTATCTTCAAAAGAACTGCTGTATTAAGACCAATGTTCTATTATTTAGTCTTAGAAATATTTGTCATACAAACCCTTCGTTGGACCAAGATGAGCCTTCTCTTACTGCCTGTCCAAAAAAAGTAAGTAAATCATATCTTGAAAAAAAAAAAAAATAAAACAGATCTTCTACATTTTGTCATATAAAATGGCTGGCATCCAACAAAATTTATCAGATATGCCAGAAGAAAGGACCAAATAATTGGAAACTAAGAGAGACAGAAAAAAAGAGTCAACAGAAACAGACCCACAAGTAGATCTCAATATTGAAATTGTCAGACGTAGACATTAAAATAACTTTCATTAAAATGTGCACAAGTATAGAAGATAAATAGGAGAATTTCACCAAACTAGTGATCTATGAAAAAGGGATCAATGAAAATTTTGAAAGTGAAAAATTCTAAGTGAATGAATAACTCAGTGGAGGGGTTTGACAGAGCAGAAGAGCTAGCTGATCAGTAAACCAGAATAAAGGTCAGTAGAAAACAGCCATCTGAAACACAGAGAAAAAAATAAAATACAGAAAAGACTGTGAAAGGTATGCAGTGCAGTGAGACCTCATGTACACAAAATGAGAAAATCAGAAACGTAAAAGCAAAGTTTGGCAGAAGCAACATTTGAAGTGATATAGGCAAAGAAAGGTCTGTAACTTAAGAAAGACATCAAGCCAGAGTTTCAAGAAATTACATAAACTCTCAAATAGGAAAGATGCAAAGAAGACCGTGAAGCACAATACAGAATAACTGAAATATAAAGACCAAAAAAGAAGGGAGTGCCAGTCCAAGGTGGTGACATGTGAGGCTTCTGAACTCAACTCTTTTCACAGACACACTGGATCTACTGCTACACATGGAACAATTCTCTTTGAAAGAAACCCAGAAACTAGCTGAGCAATTCCTACACAACAGTATACAACACAACTACAGAAAATCATCAAATCACAAAGAGAGCAAGAGAAGAAGGGAACAAAGGAATTATAAAACAGACAGAAAACAATTAACAATAGGGAAAAAGCAACTGCATACCTATTAACAATTACTTTAAATGTAAATGGACTAAATACTCCAATCAAAAGACAAAGAATGGCTGAATAGATTTCACAAAAAAAAAAAAAAAAAAAAAAAAAAAAAAAGCTCAACAATATGGTGCCTATAAGTGACTCACTTTGGCTTTAAGGACACACAGACTGCAAGTAAAGAGGTGGAAAAAGATACTTGATGTAAATGGAAACCAAAAGTAAGCAGAAGTAGCTATACTTTTATATCCGACAAAACAGACTTTAAGCCAAAGACTATATTAAGAGACAAGGAAGGTCAATATAATGATAAAGAGATTAATTCAACAACAGGATATAATATTTGTAAATATTTATGCACACAACATAGGAATACCTAAATACATAAAGCAAATATCAACAGACCTGAAGGGAGAAATAGGCAGCAATACAATAATGGCAGGGACTTCAATACTCCAGTTTCAACAACGGATAGAACATCCAGACAGGAAATTAAGAAAACACTGGACTGAAACTACACATTAGAGCAGACAGACATTTATAGACCATCCCACCCAACAGCAGCAGAATATATAGTCTTCTCAAACATACACAGAACATTCTCCAGGGCAGATCACATGTTAGGCCACAAAACAAGTCTTCATAAAGTTGACTGAAATCATATCAAACATCTTCTCCAACCACAATGGTATGAAACTAGAAATCAATTACAAGAAGAAAACTGGAAAATTCACAAATACGTGGAGATGAAACAACATACTACTGAACAACCAATGTGTCAGAGAAGAAATCAAAACAGAAATCAAGAAAACGTCTTGAGGAAAATGAAAATAGAAATTGAACACACTACAACTTAGGAGACACAGCAAAAGCAGTTCTGAAAGAAGTTCACAGCAACGAATTCCTAAATTAGAAAAAAGAAAGATCTCAAACCACCTAACTTAATACCTCGAGGCACTAGAAAAAGAAGAAACTAAGCCAAAAGTTAGGAGAAGGAAAGAAATTATGAAAATAAGAGCAGAAATAAATGAAATAGGGACTAAAAAGACAATAGAGAAGATTAAGGAAACTAAAAGCAGAGTCTTTGAAAAGATAAAGAAAATGGATTAATCTTCAGCTAGACACACTTAAAAAAGAAAAAGAGGACTCAAATCAAATCAGAAACGAAAGAGGAGACATTACAACTGACACCATACAAACATAAGAATCATAAGAGACTACTATACTATAAAAATGATATAGCAATAAATGGGACAACCGAGAAGAAAACAGATAAATTCCTAGAAACATATAACCTATCAGAACTGAATCATGAAGAAACAGAAAGTCTGAACAGACCAATTACTAGTAAGGAAACTGAATCAGTAATCAAAAGCCACTCAACAAAGAAAAGTCCAAGACCAGACAGCTTCACTGGTGAATTCTACCAAACACTCAAAGAAGAATTCTCCAACTATTGCAATCCTTCTCAAACTATTACAAAACCTGAAGAGGGCATACTTTCAAAAATCACTCTACAAGGCTTTCATTAACCTGCTACCAAAATCAGACAACATTAGAATAAAAGAAAAGCAGGGGCACCTGGGTGGCTCAGGCAGTTAAGCACCTGACTTCAGCCCAGGTCATGATCTCGTGGTTCACCAGTTCCAGCCCCACGTCCGGCTCAGTGCTGACAGCCTGGAGCCTGCTTCATATTCTGTGTCTTCCTCTCTCTCTCTCCCTCCCCTGATCCCTGATCTATCTCTTTCTCTCTCTTTTTCTCTCTCAAAAATAAACAAACATTAAACAAAAAAAATTTTTTAAAAAGAAAATCACACAACAAAATCCCTGATGAACATAGATGCAAAAATCCTCCACAAAACATAAGCAAAGTGAATTCATCAATACGTTAAAAAAAATCATACACCATGATCAAGTTGAATTTATTCCAGGAATACAAGGATGGTTCAATACATTAATAGAATTATTAATATATAATATATATAATATATATAATAATTTCTATATATAATAGAAATATATATATAAATATATATAATATATATAATAATTTCTATATATAATAGAAATATTATTTCACATTAATAGAATGAAAAAAAGAAATCACAATGATCTCAATAATGCAGAAAAAAAGCATTCTACAAAATTCAACATGCATTCATGATAAAAAGTCTTAAAATTAGGTGTAGAAGGAACATATCTCAACATGATAAAGGCCATATATGACTAGCCCAGAGGAACATCATATTCAATAATGAAAAGCTGAAAGCTTTTGCTCTAAGATCAAAGACAAGGATGTCCACTGTTACCACTTATTCAACTTAGTACTGCAAGTCAGAGCAATTAAGCAAGAACAAAAAGGCATCCAAATTAGAAAAGTAAAGCTTTCTCTCTTTGCATCTGACATGATATATATAGAAAAACCTAAACACTCCACCAAAATCTGTTAGAACTACTAAATGAACTCAGTAAAGTCGCAGGATACAAAGTCAATATACAAATATTGGTTGTGTTTCTGTAAACTAATAACTATCAGAAAGAGATTTAAGAAAATAATCCCACTTTTAACTGCATCAAAAAATATCTTGGAATAAATGTAACTAATTAAGTAAAAGATCTGTACAGTAAAAACCAAGACACCAATGAAAAAAATTGAAGAAAACACTAATAAAATGGAAAGCTATTCTGTGCTCATGGATTGGAAGAATGAAATATTCTTAAAATGTCTACTACCCAAGCAATGTATAGATTTCAATGCAAACCCGACCAAAATCCCAATGGCATTTTTTTCGCAGAAACAGAACGATCCTAAAATTTGTACAGAATAACAAAAAACTCTGAATAACCAACCCTGAGGAAGAAAAAGAAGGCTGGAGGCATCACTTTCTGATTTTAAACTATATTAAAAAGCTTTAGTAGTCAAAACAGTATGATACTGGTGCAAAAACAGACACATAAATCAATGGAACAAAACAGAGAACCGAGAAATAAACCCATGCATATACGGTCAATTAATTTTTGACAAAGGAGCCAAGAACAGTCAATGGGGAAAGGACTATCTCTTCAGTAAACGGTGCTGGGAAAACTGGGCAGCCACATGCAAAGAATGAAACCATACCTCTAATCTTCTACATAACTCAGCTTCTCTGAACTTTTTCTACTTTCTTCCTACATTTTGTATCTCCTAACAAACATTTACTATTCTGCTGGTCTTTTGTCAACATTCAGTATGCATTTAAATATTTATTTAATAAAATCATGTAACATATAATATTTATATATATCTAAGGATTCAAATATTAACGCCTATAACCAGTTTTCTCATTTAAAAAAGTGATTCTTTCTCTAATTGGCAGAAATTTTCCAAAGTTTCTACCTTTCATTTGGAGAGGGAAATCAGTTTGTAATTTCAAATGTCTTAATCCTTCAGTTAAACATTACCATTATATTCTTGATTATCGAAATTTCTTTGGTCTATCATTGGTCTCCCAGTAATACTGTTAAATGGTCTGTAAAATTTTCATAAAATTTAACAGGCCAAAGAAAAGCTGTTCCCTCTTTTTGAGAGCTTTTATAAAGTCAAACATAACATAAACTGAATGTCTATTATATATCATACTTTCACATGTGTTATCTCATTTAATCTCCTTATTACTCACATTTTCCAGAAGAGAACACTGCAATTCAGAAAAGCTAAACATGGTGTCAAAGGTTATACATAAAGTAAGAAAAGTCAAGCTTTGGTCTTAAGTGTGTCTGCTCACAAAGCCAAGATCATTCTATTACCAGGGGTTGGCAAACTCAATATAAAGCACCAAACAGTTAACATTTCAGGCTTTTTGGGCCAAATGTCTCTGTCACAACTACTCAACTCTGCTGTTGTAGCCCAAAAGCAAACGTAGACAATATGGAAACAAATGTAAATAGGTGTGTTTCAGTAAAACGTTATTAATAAAAACAGGTGAAGGGTCAAATTTAACTCAAGGTCCATAGTTTGCCAATCCCCTCCACTTTCCTACAATGCAAAACCCCTATTGGGTTTTCATTAACGCCACTAAATTTTATCTCTCTTTAAAAAAGTATGACCCTAATCTCACTGAGAAACTAAAACAAAATTCTTTTTAATGTTTGTTTATTTTTGAGAGAGAAAGAGAGACAGAGTGTAAGCGGGAGTGGGGCAGAGAGAGAGGGAGACACAGGATCCCGAGGCAGGCTCTAGGCTCTGAGCTGTCAGCACAGAGCCTGATGCGGAGCTTGAACTCATGAACCCCAAGATCATGACCTGAGCTGAAGTCCGATGCTTAATCGACTGAGCCACCCAGGCGCCCCTCACTGGGAAATTTTATTTTAATGCTTTTCTTACGAGGCTCAATTATTTGAGATAGGTCACTCTTGCACGAATACGTTCAACCTTTTACATAGTCTAACTATAATGCCAATTATACCAGAAATCAATCTATAAATAAGATGAAACATGTCTAAAACTACAGTACTGGCATGCACTAAATTCTCAGTGTGAAAAAGTCAAACACCCATAAAGTTCTCCCTTTTGAACTTTTTTCAGTTAGTATCTAATTTTAGTTGCTCAATCTATAGGAAATACACATAATCACAAGGCCCCACTAACATACACAGCCAAGCAACAATAGCAGATATCCTTTTAATCATACAAAATGATCATCTATACTAAAATTATCTAAATACGCAGAACTTAAAGACCTTATTCTTTAGCGAGACCTCCCACTCCCTTATTCTAAAACTTAATTAAATGCACCACCACTGAAATTGTTATTATTTAATACAAAAGATTCAAGCAGCATGAAATGACATGAACAGGAAAGAAAAATTCCCCTTCTCCATCAAGGACTGTAGTCTTTCTCCTCTTTCTTCTACCCTACCTTCCTTCTTCACGTGTGCACGTGCACCCACACCCTTGTGCATGCTGTCGTTCTGTGTTGTCTACCTGTCTGCCTCTTTCTCGGTCTCGTCTGTGTGTGTGTGTGTGTGTGTGTGTGTGTATCTCTCCCTCTCTCACACACACACACCTACACACACACAATTTCAAAACACAATCCAAGTCCAAATTATGCACAAGATCAGGCTTCAATACCAACCGTATGCACAAAACACAGAGGGTAAGATTCAAAAACACAAGATCAGATTCAAATCCCAGTTCTACGACTAAAACCAGCTGAATACTCACTTACTAGCTTTGTGCCTTCAGTAACTACTTAATTAATCTCTATTAGTCTGTTTGCTCATCTACAAAACTGGGGGAAACTGTACCCACCTCACGTGGTTGTTTTGTGCATTAAAGTGAGAATTGGAACAACATGCCCACTGCATGGTGTTGGTACTTGGTCAAGTACTTAAAACTTGTTGCTGCTAACCACCCCTAGTAGCACTATTTGGGGCAAGTCTTACTAAGATCTATTGTTATTCCTGTATACAATGGGAAAAGCCCTCCTTCCGATGGTATATACGACAATAACTTTTTAAAGAACCTTGCAAATTCTCATCATAATTGTTTAAAGTCAAAGGGAAAAAAGGTCCCTTTTCTCAAAAACTTAACATTCCCTTGAGAAACTTTAAAAAATTGAAGTCTGTTTTTATTCCTGAAAAGAAATGAGAAGTTAGCATTTTTCACTTTCTCCCTCATTATCGTAGATATTCTTAAACCAAAACATACATATTGAAAGACCTCGTATGTTGCTTTTTAAAGAAAGTCACTCAACACTAATAAATAATCATAAATGGATTTGGTTAAAAGGGAATGTCAGATTAGAGTCTACTTTCTCAACCCCAATACATTCTCAAATTCACCAAGTTTGGAGTATATTTTTGTTGTTTTTTGTTTCCAATCCTCTGCACTTAAAGGAACCACATGTTAATAACTGTATGCTACAGCTGTTCTAACATCAGTGAACATGAACATTTCTTACCAAGTTACGCTTTTTTAGTGGAAGAAAGTAATAATAGTGGCAGAAAGAAAACATCAGTGCGTAGGAAGTAAGAAGTTCTGTGTAGAAACACAACTGCAGAAAAAGCCAATGATTATCTTCGCCAACACAATTGTTAATCCTGAAGAAAAAAATGAAAACAGAAACAATATTTTCAACTTTAATAAAATGTTAATCTTGGGGCTGGTAAAAATAAACACAAACAACTTCATATTATGCTTGACTTCCCGGAGACATGCTAACATCACCTAAACCTAAAAGCAAACCGTGCATAGGAAAAGCTACACTACAGATATGCCTCCTCACATTTGTAAAGCACTTTCTACTTGACAAAAAGGAAGTCCGTGGAGATGATCTGCCTTCAAGTCACAACCACCCAGTGTGGCAGGAAGAGCAGATGGCAGTCTCCCCGTTTCACTGATAGGGGAGCAGGAACAAAGGAGTTAAGACACTTGCCAGAGGAAGAGACAGTAGCCAAGAAAACAAGAGCCTTCTATATATCGCTCTTCCATTCCAGCATTCCAGCTGTGGAGAGCAATTCGAACGATTGGAAGCAAAAGAACTTAAAACCTGCCGCTTTGACATTACTGCTAAGCATTCGCAATTTTTCTTACTTTTAAAATCCACCCTTAGTCGCTGGAAATAAACACAGATCCAAAGGTATTTACAAATTCTCAGAGCTACACTTCCACCAGGACAATAGTGAACCATAACCAGGAAAAATAATTAACGTTATCATCCTAACATTTTCAAGGCTAATGCAAACTCAATATTTTATTGTTCCAAATTTATTTATCATACCCCAATTTTCAAAATATTTTACAATTCCAGCAGAAAACCCTAGTCCAGAACTATAATTTACTTTTACAAATGTTTTCATTTCACTATAGCCTTATACTGCCATTGTTTGGGGGGGGGAGGGGGGGAGATACAACAGGTTCAGTTCCTAACAAATTGTTGTTTTAAAGGTGTATCATTGAAACTACTTTTTAAAATCAGACATAGAATGAAATGGAAAACCTGCAGAAGCATTTCCTAAACTTAAGACCTCATGCTTTGTAAACGCGAGAATGCCTGGGTTTTGCTACTCGCAAGCAGGGCTTTCTTTCGCAAGCGGGAAGCGTGCTCGTGTGTGATCTCAAACACACTCTTCACCAGCTGTTGCTTCCATGACTTCTGCTCACCCCATTCTCCTCGTCCTGCCCATAGCAGCAGGACATAACTGCTATGATGATGGCATTCTTCTTAACCGGAGAGCTTTAAGAAACACTAAGGTACTCAGTCTATATGTAAGAGTCCTTTCAGTAACAAGCTATTCAGAAAGAGTAATCAGAGCCTGAAACAGAAAATCTCAAGGTGACCTGAGAACTGACCTCCAAATCTAAAGCTCTTAGGCAGTTACGATAATGCAGTTTCTGAAAATCTCAAAAATTCTCTTTGCTTCCAATTTACACTGCCCACTGCCCTTACCCTCTGACTACCTCAGCAATGCTCTACTAAGGAATTCAATCAGGAAAGTCCCTCAGTCTTTTTAAAGCCACTGGTCTACCCTCCTTTCCTACCTCCAACTCTTTCTACTTCCACTCTTCTTCCCACCAGGACTCTGAGAAGCTGACGAAAACCACAGAAGAAACCGACAGACAGACAGCTCACCCCAATCTCAAAATTTAGGTTAATAGCACATTTTGTTTGTCACCAAGTTAATCTTTATTCCTTAAAATAAGGAATATCGCTAATCTCTACAGGACCAAAACAACTCCTGGTTGATTATTTTAAAGCTTAAAATAATGCATTCCTTTCAAAGGAAGGACCGATATCCAACTGTAATTTGAACATTTATTACATATTTAATTAGTTAATCAGAAACAGTACTCTAAAAAAGGGTATGCAGTTGAGCTTTTCAGTGTGATTACCACGTACCCAATAATACATGTTTTACCTAGCCTTTTCTTTTTAGTCTATTACTATTATAGTTGTAAACAGATCACTGAGGTTTAGAAATTCACTTGAGAATTAATCTGTTGAAATTCAAAGCATATTTTTTAAACATCAACTATATATTAATATACTACACTATCCCGTTAATGGAATCAGACAATTTTAAGCCTTTTTATATAGTAACCAAGTGCTTCTATCTAAAATGCTTTTTTAAAAAATGCTTTTATTTTTTTCCTAATCTCAGGAAATACTTTCTATTTAAGTAATAGATTTATAGTAAAAATCAAATTTTCACTAAAAGCTTGGTAACCAAGCTTAAATGATGCTATCAAAGTAAGTTATCAAAAAATATGGGGAACTCTAAATTGATCAGCATTGTCAAAGCTAAACTCCACCCTTAAGTCAACTATAGATAAATGCAGTTATAAATTTCAAAAGCCCATTGTGCAGTTAACTTTGTATATATGCATGTATGAGTGTACAAACATAAATATATATGTATTTAGATATATTTACAAAGTGCTACGCTATACTAGTTTAAATATTTATACAGAGATCCCATGCTAGGAAAACAGAATTAAATACAATATCTTGCTCACAGATTTTTGTGACAGCTTTGAAATGAGATACAATGCAGAATTCTCACAGCATTTGTTTTCAAAACGCTAGTTCTCAACTGAACCGTTTTTTAAAATATTACAAGAGAGCCCCCTATTGACCAAAAAATGTTGGCAGTTCCGCAGAAGCAGTGAACTACCACTTGTACATATCCAGCATGCGTGTAATGTGCAAAATGTGCAAAAATGACTTTGAGAGTTGACAGAACCTGATAGAAAAGGGTATCCTTATTATCCTCACTAAAGGGTTTTTTTTTTAAACCGCATAACTTTAATAACTTTTGTTTAACTGCATAACTTTAATATAACTTTTGTTTAAATATGCTAAGTCCTAAGATTTATTTTTCACTGTTTCTTTCTTTTTTCTTCCTAAAAGTAAATTATCCATTTCTTACCACGGACAGTGATGATCCATTCTCCTCACGCAGTGGCCGCAGCGGCTACAGTGATGGGATCGCTTTGGTCTCATCAAATTACATTTGTTACATAATTCCCAGAACTCCCGTTCTAGAGAAGGAAATTAAAATCCATTTACTAAAGGCAAAAGAGTACTGCTGAAATTTAGCAACAACAGTTTAGAAGACTTTATAGGAAGTCCTCCCTCTCTCTCTCTTTCATAGATAGATAGATAGATAGATAGATCGATCCAAGAAAATATTCTTCTTCTACATCTTCACTGTAAGAGAGTTTGACATAAATACTGCTGCCCTACTCTATTAAAGTCTTATTCTGTACACTTCTAATTTTAAACACTATAATAGTAAGACACTATTAGTAGTCAAACTAAATGATAGAAAGTAACGCATCTGGGTTTCGGATAAATTGCTATCAGTAAAATTTAATGACAAAACCCTAAAGTATAACCGGTTATTATATTTCATTTATTTTTCTTAATGTTTATTTTTGAGAGAGAGACAGCAAGCGGGGGAGGGGCAGAGAGAGAGGGAGAGACAGAATCCCAAGCAGGCTCCAGCCTCTGAGCTGTCAGCGCAGAGCCCAACATGGGGCTCAAACTCACGAACCGCGCGATCATGACCTAAGCTGAAGTCGAACGCTTAATCGACTAAGCCACCCAGGCACCCCAGCAAATCATTATAGTTAAACAGAATTTTATGTAAACAAATTTATTTCTAGAAATTTTATTAACTAAAAAAGAAATAATGCTGAATCCTGGTTTCATAGACTAAGAAATCAAAATTAATCCTATTAACTCATTAGAAAAACAGAGATAGCATTCCCACCTTCCAAACTTTCTATACTTTAATATCAATAAATTCATTTGGGAGTGTTTATAGGAGAGGGTTGGAGGTATTAGAATGATTTCAGAAGTAAAGAAGATTATAAGATAATTACTATTTAATGGAAATAAGGGAGTTCTTTACAAAACTCTTTCCTACAATCAAGTAGCAATTTCTTTTAAGTTGTAATTAAAGAGCACACATTTAAGTTTTGTGCTAAAAACATTAGGTTTACAGAAATAAAGAGAAAAGTCATTTGTTTTCAGCATATGTCTTTCTAATGAGATCTATAAGAACTATAGGAAAGTCATCTACGAAGACAAATGCTTTATGACACAGAATGTATCTACTTAATATTTGTTAAAAGGGAATTTTACAGAATTCTTAAACCTTTTTTTAACACTTAGGTTCATTTTTTTCCAACCCTATGTTTATACTACACTCTAACCTTGTTACAAGCCTGGGCATAGTAAAATTAACCTGACTCCAAATATTCAGAATGAATTATCAGTATATGCAAAGTATGACAAGCACACATATGACTAAATACCTGCTCAAGTATAAAGTTTAAATGTTTAAAAATGAAACATTTTAAATATGAGTAAAAGAAGGTAATACCAGGTAGTATTCAATTTTCTAAAAAGATAGCCTATTTTAATTTCATTATTTTAGTTTAATGACAAGAGTAAAATCAATATACAAGAATTTTATATAGTGAAGTATTATGAAAACTTCTGCTACAGAAGAAATCAATAATAATAGTATCAAATTAATTGTTCCAATAATATTGAAGTTGAGAAAGTATCTTTTGCATCAAAAATTTCATTTTAAAATAAAATCTTTTCACTTCTTACTTACAGTTCTTATTTTAATGAAAACTTATGTGAGAGAGCAACACTAAAGTTTAATTTAGATACACTAGTATTCTTTGTGAGTGAAATGAAAACTAATTTATATAATATCACAAGCAGATCTCTCTTTTCCCACTTAGCCGCTGAAACAGCCAAACATCCTAATATTAAAAAACCCTGACTTCACATACTGCAAAGATTAGAGTCAGAAAGTAGACCCTCCCTGATGAGCCTATTTTCATTAAAAGACAACATAAAAACATTATGTCTTAAACCAGTGCCTTAAAATATAAATATGGCGTATTCATTATTGGTCATTTCAGCATCTGATACTTTAGACTAGTAAAATTCTTTCATAATTGAAATGTTGTAACCTCAGAAAAGAAGACAGCATTTGGCTATAGTCAGAGAAAGCCTGTAATTCTGCAGTCCAGACCACCGGTTGGCAAGCTACAGTCCACAGGCAAATCATGAGCTAAGAACGGTTTTTACAATTTTCAGTGATTGAAAAGAACAAGAAGAATTTGTGAAATGTAAAACACATGACATTTGAATTCCAGTGTCCATACATAAAGTTTTATTTGAACACAGCTAAGCCCATTCATTAACACATTATCTATCGCGGCTTTTGGGCTACAGTAGCAGAGCTAAGGGGCTGTACGGTCTATAAAGCTCAAAATATTTACTATCTGGCCCTTTACAGTAAAGCAGAGTTTGCCAATCTATGGTCTGGATCATACATTTGCTTAAAGAAAGAGTTGAGCTAAATTGGTTAAATTTAAGAAACTATATAAGCATCTAAAGTGAGAAATATCTTTGAAAAACTCATTTTCACACATATACACACTTATGTATGAGAGGAACAAAGGAAAAAAATGCACTACTGTAAATATCTAGAAATTTAATTAAAGTATCATCTAGGTTTTGGCCTTGTATAGCAAGGGAAAAAAAAAAAATCTATCCACCTTAACCTATCCTACATATCTATAAACCATTTCTTGATCTTCTCCCTTTCCTTCTTTAAGGTTTATTCATGTTCAAATGTGACCTTGGAGACTGATATATTCTAAGGTCTGAAGACTTTTGCACTAGCCATCTAATATAAAATAAAAGCCTATGGGAAAGAATCAGAAGGCAAAATACAATTTGTAAGTGATGAAAATAAAAATTTTTAATTAAAAAAAAAAGCCTATAGGAGAGAGAATCCAGTTGCTAATTTATGGTAGCTACAGAAAAATTGAAAACTGATTTTTTTCTTAAAGGAAATGTTTAAAGGAAAAAAAAATTGAAAGTGACTTTTTTAAGGAGAGAAAAATCAAAACATAAAACAAAGAAAATGAGTAAACCTAAGTAACCTAAGTGAACATTATCACATTGTTTTGCATGGATCCTCGTGTGTGTGTGTGTGTGTGTGCGTGTGTGTATGTCCGTTTATTATTTTTTGTTATTTACTTAAGTGCAAGTTAGTTAACATACAGTGTAGTATTGGTTTTAGGGGTAGAATATAGTGACTCCTCACTTACATACAACACCCAGTGCTCATCCCAACAAGTGTCCTCCTTAATGCCCACCACCCATTTAGCCCAACCCCCCACCCGTCTCCCCTCCAGCAACCCTCAGTTTATCAGGGATCCCCTTAATGCTGTAAATGCATGAATAAATACAAAGGAAGGGGTTGTTTTTTTTTTTTTGGTGTTTTAATTATCCCTCAGAGAGAGGAATAACCTCCTATTTAAGCCTTTTAAAAGACTTACAGTCATTGAGAGGGCCTAATATGCATTTCAAACCACAAAGTAATGTTTTAGGGAGAAAAATACAACTTGAGACTACCAAAATCAATGCAACATTTGGCTCTTCCCAGAGGTTCCCTGACACAATCACTTGCCAAAGTAGAAAATAAATGACAGGAAGTGTCTTGCAGAGCTCCTTCAAAAAGCAATAGAAGAAATGCGAGGGGAGCAAAACTACAAGTGAATTCATAACCCTGAGCATTAATAGCATGTGCATCCCTATAGCTCAGGGTAAAATGTCAAGGGACATTATCACACAAACTTTAAATGTGCTACAGTTTGTAAAACTTAGAGGATTTTGCTCTGTAACAGGGCGGCTCTACTCAAAGTGGCTCTACTAACGACAAAAACACTGAAGTCAAACATGTAAGATAAGAACTTGACGGTCAAAACGTTTGAGCGGCGACTGGGTGGCTCATTTGGTTAAACATCTGACTTCAGCTCAGGTCATGATCTTGGGGTTTGTGAGTTCAAGCCCCACATCGGGCTCTGTGCTGACAGCTCAGAGCCTGGAGCCTGCTTCGTATTCTGTGTCTCCTTCTCTCTCTTCACCTCCCCTGCTCATTCTCTGTCTCTGTCTCTCAAAAATAAAAAAAAAGTTAAAAAAAAAAAAGGTGTTTTTTTTTTAAAAGAAAATGTTCTAAAATTGATTGTGGTGGGGCACCTGGTTGGTTCAGTCAGAAGAGCATGCAACTGTTCATGTCTGCGTTATGAGTTCAAGCCCCACAGTGGGCATAGAGCTTACTTACTTATTTACTTACATGCATACATAAAATTGGTTTAGTAATGGCTGCACAACTCTGTGGACATATTAAAACCACAAAATTGTACACTTTAAATGGGTGAATCACATGGCATGTAAATCATACTCAATAAAGCGGTTTTTTAAAAAGATCGAATAAAATCACTTCATAAAACCTGAAAGTAATATAAAGCAATATTTATATATTTCAAACATGCATGTGATTAATTTAAGTAATAGAAATTGACAATGATTTCATTTGACTATTTCATCTACACACCAAAAAGTTTAAAAGAATCAAATGCTGAGAAATCTTTGCAGAGATAATGCAACATTCTCTTATATTCAAACTGCCTCCTATATTTGGAGGGTTACACTGACACAAAATTCATTCTACTTAAAAAAAAAAACAGAAAGGGATGTAAAATATTTTGGAGTAATTCAATTAAAACATGGTTAAAACTGTAAAAGTTCTGGGGCTTACATTTCCTTTCCTAAAGAAACCATTTATATAAAACTGCTCAACCTTAAAACAGCGATGAGTAAATGTCACTTTTTATGGCCCCAACCCTCTGGTCATGCTATATTATTTTTTCACTGTTAAAATTCTGTATTTTTTACTAAGTTAAAACCAGATTTACAAAATAATCAGGAAATCACCACAAAGCACATGACGACCTCAATTTTTCCCAGAATCAAAGCCAAGGTGAATAAAGGGCTAAATTATTAATCTCTCTATAGATACATGGTAAACAAGATGATGGAGACAAGTGTTGGGATGTCACGGTAGGTCTTTAACAACCTGCTGTGTGACAGTCTACACTCTTGATTATTCGGTCTACCTCCCTCATAAAATTGCCACGAGGATCAGATGAGAGGAGACAGGAAAAGACTCTGGAAACATTGAAATATGACGAATGTATTTTTTTTCAACTGGGCAAAAGATAAGTCTTCGGAACTCAGGGAAGAAAAACAGGCCACACGTCAACCGTGACCAGATAGGACGCAGACATCCAAACAGCAGCAGGATGCCACGCAGTCCTCCATCACTGGGGCCTGTCAGCTAAAGGTAACCCGGTGGTTTCATATAGTTTGTTTAGCATTCTTTTAAAACCAGTGTTTTTTAAATTTTTAATTAGCTGTCAATTGTCTTCAAATCCTGAAATTTCTCTTAAAAACCGAGATTCTCTGTTTTCTCTTTAAAAATTCTAAGATCTAAGAATACTGGGCCTACGTGACAATTTCACTATAGCTGAGTAGTGGCTGCTGTCTGTGGATATGAGATTTTCAAGTTCCTTTTTGGCCCCTTTCTCTGATTTGCAGTATCTGATACATGCAGGCGTGTGAGTGACCACTGCAAATTAAAGATTTCCTAGGAAATGGGTCATGGGTTAGGAAAAACCTGCTTCTCTAATTTTCTGGAAACAGTGGGTTTTAGAATTGAAGTAGGCAGCACATTTATCAAGATGTTAGAGAACCTTCGGTTTGGGCTGGATGAGAAAAGAGGTTCTGCACAAACTGCAGACTGTCACCCTCCCCCCGCAAACACACGTGCACGTGTGCATGTGTGCCTACAGACCAACCTGATGGTGACACTGTTTCTACAAGTTAATAGAAACAAAATATTTGACACAGTTCTCAGAAACGCTCACAGCTATGTAAACGTCAGTGTCATATCATTCCCATTTACTCATCAAACTTGCAAAGCCAAGTATGTCCCTAAATGACGGGCTGCAAAAAACAACAACCAGGGACTTAAGGAAGATTCTTTAAGTGACTTGTCACTAATCTAATTTCAGAAGGAATTAATAGGTTCCCCAATTTTTGACACACTGCAATCACCTGGGATCTTTGAAAAATATTGATACCTGGTTCCCACCTCCAGACATTCTGATTAAATTAACATAGGTGATCAGGACATTGAAATTTTTAAAATCTCCCCTGCGGATTCTAATGTGCAGCAAGTTTGGAAATCACTGAAGTACTAGAAAAAGTATTCTGGCTCTCTAATGTAGAACAAAGTCCTATACATTTCTCATTAGAAGAAAGTACAGAGAGTTCTCAAAGCTCATATGGCAAATGACCAAAGAGTGAAACTGAGGAAAGAAGGTAAGCAAGGGTCACTATCCCCAGCACGCAATAAAACAAGCAACACATTTTCAATTCATTTTTGTGGTTCGAACGGTTATCGTGCAATAAGCTGATCCTAAATTACCTTCAACTGACACTAGAATAAAATCTGTCAAATTTTTCACTGAATTGTTAGAACTTGGAAAAACACAGGCAATCGTATTATTAAACCACAAATATTGACTCTAAGCACTATTCTATTTATAATATCATGCACGAAGTGAGGGACACGATCAAAAAGATCCCTTTATGAAATAAAGATATATCAGGTAATTATATATCACTCACCAGTGTTTACCCAGCATCTACCAAATGACAGAGACAGGCACTAAGGATACAGCACCGAACCGAGGAAGAAAACGAAATAACAAATCTACACCCTCACACAGGCTATACAGATGTAGTGTGGGAGGCGAGAAAAACAGGCAAACAAGTAAACTACACAGAAGAGTCAGGGAGTGGGGGATACAGGAGTCAGCTGGCATTTGCAACTATAAAGAAAGAAATCTAGAACGTTGACAGTTGAGAAAAGACTTGAGAGCTCGTAGATGACATGTAATTAGTACATACTAAAGGCTATAAAATGCATTCACAAAGATAATAATGCAGGTATAGTCAAATTGACAAGTCTGAAGAGTATCGTACCTCCATGTGGAATCTTAGGGTTCTCAGGGAGTCTTCCTGGGTCAGTTATTGAGGCCCTCACTAAAGCAACCAGACAAAATATGGCAATGCCATAGAATACTTTGAAAGAAATAAGAAAGTTAAGTAAGTAAATGAGGCATTTATTCTTCAAAACATTTTATCAAGAAGCATATTTAAAGTTTAAATGTGTATTTTCATTAATGCCATCAGGATAATTTTCAAAAACTAAAATGGAAAAGTTAAATGATCCATTTCATTTCATTCATCAAATAATACTGCCACGAGGACTTTCTCAAACGTATTATCTTTAAATATTATTTTGCATAATAACTGACAAACTTGTTATAAATCAGATTTTTTTATTAACAAATTCCTTGTCAATAATGGCATAAATGAATGGGTTCCCTTTTAATTACTACATGTACTATATGTGACAGAATCAAAGCAGCATTTTAAAACCTATCCTACAATTAAACTTCTTCATGCCTCCAACTGGTTAGCTTCAAAATTACCTTGAGTTAGTGACATTCGATTGGTCCTTTCAATAGATCTTAAAATATTTACATAATGTGAAAATAAAGAATCTAGAAATTTTGAGTTGTTAAGAGTAACTAGAAAAACAGCAGTAAGGAAAAACAGATCCATTCATTATAATTCTGCCTTTTAAATGAATAAAAAATAGGCATTTGGCCGAGGTGGGGGCGGGGCTGTGAAGAGAAGGCAATGCACCTGTAATAGGAATCTTGGTCTGAGCGCTAACCCCAGGGCTGACTGCATGGTACGGATCGGTTTTATCCCTTGTACCACAGACAGCGTATCACCCACAGCACTTGTGAGGTCAAAATGACATAACGTACAAGGTAACTGTAAATGCCATCCATGTACATGTAAAATATATCATTTTCAATCTTATTCTTTTCATCATAAGCCAGCACTAAATGAACTACAGCAGAAAATCATTATCCAGAAGTTCAAAGCATTATCATAAACAACATCGTAATAATTTTTGCATCATGAAATTCTCATTTCTGTAATATACACCATCTTCATTCTGAAAACGCCTTCCACATTTGAAATAAGTACATAATAGAAACACATTAAAAATACACAGACACACACAAAATAGCAGTAATGTGCCAGTTTCATTTTAAACAAAATGACCTTCATATGTTTTGCAGAGTTAGATATGGAGATGACCACATTTATCTAACCCTGCAAAATAGAGAAAAGCCAGTCTTTTTAAAACTTCCATAATTTAGTAAATAACATGAATAACACCAATACTAAAAGAAAGGTTATCATAGTGGCACTATACTCCAAATACATTCACAATGAGAAAATTCTTTAATAATATAAAGAAATAAAGATCAGAAACTTACTTATTATTAATATGCCTGGAATATGTCCTTCTTCATAGTGAGGAAAGAGGACAATTTTGGGAATTAAGACAATATTGTATAACCAGACAAAGACAATCAAACCCATGCAGCACCAACCATGTGGGTCAACAACAAAGTGAATCCGGAGACCCATTTTGCAGTCCTACAACTGCCTGCCAACCCACAAGGAAGACGACCCTAAGGAGAGGTAAGAAAGAAAAAAATTACTTATATAGAAAAAATTATTTGACTAAAACAAAACTACGGTCCTGGCAACTATAAAATGACGTGGAGTTTTCCTTGCATATTTCTGACAAAATGAAACACACTGGAAAACAGAACTTTCAGGACATTCAAGTTTCATCATAAGTTTCACATAATTTAATTCTGGCTCCCACCATGAACTGCTATCATGGGAGCGTAAACTGGCAATACCTTCTGAAGTTAAACACAAGTCTGTCCCGAACCCCGTAATTCCATAGGTTAACCCAAGACAAATGAGACACAGGTCAAAAGATATGTGCCAGATTTTTTAGAACTTTTAATCGTAACACTAACAGATGCTCACACAAGTCAAAATAGTGGTCATCTTGTGGTGGGAAGGGTGTTTACTAACTAGAAAAGGACATAAGGGAAACTTTGAGGGGCTAGTAATGTTCTGTATCTTGACCTAGGTGGTGCTTCAAGGGTACATACACATGTAAAAATTCACGGAGCTGTACACTTAAGATTTGTGCAATTTAGTTTAAGTCACAATATAACGCTTAAAAAATCATTTTAAAAACTTTTAATGAAAAGCGAAAAGGAATTACAAATTGCCAAAAATAGTTAAATTCATGGAACGAAGCCCAACTAATCTTCTTACTATCAACTCAAGAAGACTCCTGTTTAAAATGCTGGCAAGGATGTGGAGAAAGGGGAACCATCTTGCACCACTGGTGGGAACGCAAACTGGTGCAGACACTCTGGGGAACAGTATGGAGGTTCCTCAAAAAGTTAAAAATAGAACTACCCTATGATTCAGCAATTACACTACTTGGTATTTACCTAAAGGATACAAAAATACAAATTCGAAGGGAGTACATGCACAACAATAGCCAAACGATGGAGGGAGCCCAAAAATGTCCATCGACTGAAGAACAGATAAAGAACATGTGGTGTACATACATATACAATGGAATATTACTCAGCCATCAAAAAGAATGAAACCTTGCCATTTGCTATGACATGGATAGAGCTAGAGTGTATTATGTTAAGCGAAATTAAGTTAGTCAGAGAAAGACAAATGCCATATGATTTCACTCATATGTGGAGTTTAAGAAACAAAACCAAGGAACGTGGGCAGGGGGGTGGGGAAGAGAGAGGGCAACAAACCATAAGAGACTCTTAGAGATAGAGAACTGATGGTTGATAAGGGAGATAGGTGGGGGATGGGCTAGAGAGGGCATGGGTATTAAGGGGCACTTGTTGGGATGAGCACTGGGTGTTGTATGTAAGTAATGAACCACTGAATTCTACTCCTGAAACCAATATTGCACTGTATGTTAACTAACGAGAATTAAGTACAAATTTGAAAAGAAAAAAAAAAAAAAAAAAGGAGACCCCTATTTAAATGGGGCTTTTTTCATATGAGTGTTAAAAATATTTATGGTACCAAAAAAGTGATGTAAAATATATCCCTACCTTAGTAGATATAATTTATAAGCTTAAACAATAAATTACTATATAAGGTCAAGGGGGGCACCTTTTATAGAAAATACAATGGAATAACACAATAATAACCAGGACAATGTTTCTCAAACCTGTAAACAAACCAGAATCAACTGAGGAGCTTTTTAAAAATACTTATTCACAAGCCTCATTCCAGATCTACTGAATCATAATTCCTTATGGAGTAAAGCTCAAAAACCAATAAAAGGGTTTTAAATGCTCCCCAGGTGTCTCTGATAGAGCTGACCGATATCGAGGAACAGCTGATCCAAAAGCTTCCCTAAGACTTCAACGTTAGGGCAAGGAGTTGAACTCAGTTCAACAAATTTATTCACGGAGCCTCCACTCTATACAAGTTATTATAGATACAGTGATGAACGAGACATTGCCTTTGCTTAAAGAAACCAATAGCCTAGTGGGGGAAAGAATCATAAGATTTAATAGAACATGCTAAGTTCCAGAGATGTGGACAAGAGGTCACCAGAGGCATAGAGGATGGAGACTAGGTAAATTAGGGCAAGACTTCCTGTAACTGGTAAAATATGAGTTCAGTTTTAAAAGATGAGTAAATGTTACCCAGGGGCACCTGGGTGGCTCAGACGGTTGAGCGTTTAACTCTTGATTTCGGCTCAGGTCCCGATCTCAGGGTCATGGGATTGAGCCCCTCGTCAGGCTCCACACTAAGTGTGTGGAACCTGCTCAGGCTTCTCTCTCTCTCCCTCTGCCCCCCTTCCATACTTGCTCACTCTCTCACGCGTGCTCTCTCTCTCAAAAAATTAAGGGGCCCCCAGGTGACTCAGATGAGTGTCTGACTTTGGCTCAGGTCATGATCTCATGGTTTGTGAGTTCAAGCCCCAGGTCGGGCTCACTGCGGTCAGCCTGTCAGTGCACAGCCCACTTTGGATCCTCTGTCCCCTTCTCTCTCTGCCCATACCTACTTTACACTCTCTCAAAAAATTAATTAAATTAAAAATTAAAAAAAGAGAGAGAGAGAGAGAGAAGTGACAATACTGCAAACAGAAGGAAGAGCAGGAGGTATAGACGACAAAAATTGTAGGCAGTGTTACAAACTGCCATCACAAATCATAAAGCTCTCAGTGGAGAGTGAGTGATGAGAAGTAAGGGGCTACATCATGGCATAAAGCCGCCATGTTACAATGCTGAGACCTCGTTCTTAGGCACTGGAAAGCTACTGAAGCAAGGAAGTTAGCATAATGACATTTACACTTAAAAAAAAATTATCGACGCTCTAGTGTCGAGGATCAAATTAGAGGTCAGTCAGGCTAAGAAAGGGCAAAAGCCAAAATTAGGTTTGGAGAAGAGATCAAGTGAGGAAACAGTTACAACCATCCCAGTAGGTTTTACTAATTGAATGGATATTAGGAGTTACAGAGGAGAGAGTCCAGAATGACTCCCAGATTTTCATCCCTTACTATCATCAGATGAAGAGACTCAGGGTACCACCCCTTTAGAGGTCTTGCCAATGTTCTTTAGGAAAAAAGATTTAGGATTAGCTCATTTTAAAGTAATACCCTGATCCTCTCGTCCTCAGAACATGCAAATACTGGAGCCACAGGAGAAAAGGCAAGAACGCAAATATAACACAACCCAACTGTTTAAATCGGATCTGGTGGAAATTAGTCCTTACGTATGAATTCTAAAATAGGAAAAAGTGTCCAGGCCCTAAAAAAGTAAAAGTTGAACTCCATTACCTTTTAATTAGAAAATTAAAAGACCTATCAGGATCATTAAAGTGAGGAAAGTCACAGAGTACACTGGGTATCGTCATTTTAAAAACCGAAGGAGCTCAAATACAAATGATATGCTGTCTACGTAGTTAAAATGAGAAACATTAAAAAGAATGTTTATTTTTAAAGTCTTGCCAACCATCAAGTGCTAAAAGAAATGACAGAAGGCTCTGTTTCTCAACATGTTCAATATTATTAACTTCATGTACCTTCTTTCTTGCAATGTTTCACTTCCATTCGGGACTGGAAAACAGACCATGAATTCCAATAATTACAGAGAACAGGATACTTTCATTACTTATTTCTGAATTTATTAATATTAGAAATGGAAAAGCAGACAAGCCAGCAAAACAACCAGCAGAACTGTTACTCATTCATTTTTTTGAACTGTCTGTAGTCTCCTCTACCAGAAAATAATACATTTTTTCTTGCAAAAGATTTCTCACAACTGAAAATACTAGATACTGAAAAGTACAGTTAAACGTGTCTTTTCTTCCTGCATGTAAAAGATACAGACAACAAGCTCTAAAAGCATAAGCATCCCCAAGGAAAAGTAAGCCAAGGATAGACAAAGAAAACAATGAATGAGATGGTGAATGTTTTGTTTTTTTTTAAATACCTGATAAGCGAAAATTAGTGCCACATAAGCCTTACAGCTAGACTGTCCAGAAGCAAACAGCAGTCTTCCCAGAGCTCCAAATCAGGTTACAACCAGAGACACGTAACTGGCAGAGTTGTAGGGTCACTCCACTCGCTTAATATCCACCAGGCGTGGCTTCCGGCTGAACAGAAACTATTACGCATCCTGACCCACAACCGAACTGAACACACTGCTGCTGTTCGGTCTCCAGGGTGGCATTTGTAAAATACTTTCATTAGCTATAGAGATTCGAACAGGCTAATTGGTACATTAAATGGGGAGCTCATGACTCAAACTTTGATGTAACTTAGTAGACCTACTGGTACTTCAACATTTTTGAAGATGGCTATCTGGTAACTCGACTTGAGTGCCATGACTAACTTCAATAATGATGTAAATTACTACCGCACAAACTTTTTTAAAAGATATTATAATTCAACTCTAATAAACCAGACTACATAAATATTTACAACACTCAAACCATTCTAGTAGGAAACCACCTTTCTTTTCTTGCCTTTTCAGGCAACTAAATTTTACCATGTATTTTCCTCGGGAAGAATATTCGAGTCACTCGGAAAAGAAAGGGATTTGGAAAACTATTATATGACAGAAAATGATAACATCAAAATGCACATTTCAGAAAATGATAAAAATTGGCCAAAAGTATTTACAGGAAACCTAGAAATGTGAGCTCGAAACTTCCAGTTTTATAGGACTCTCCGCCTCAGCCACTGGTCTTATGACTGTTCGTGAATATGAAAAAAATATTCCTTCTCTCATTCCTCCTATCCGAAATGGCCCTATTATTTTGCTTACTTCTATTTCAATTCAAGTCATAATTCAAGGTCAATTTGAATCTCACTCTCCCTATGAAATTCTTCCTGTCACCTCAGTTCACAGTGATTTTTCTCTTCCAAATGCCAAATAAAAAGCAAGAGTAGTAGACGAAAATAGCAAGTGGTTTTATAATCTCAGAATGAGTAAGACCTTCACAAACAAGACCCGTAAGTGAAGCGTAACCACATGAGGATTAAAATTTGTGAAGCCTAAAACACACCAAAGACGAAGTTAAAAGATACAGCATCCCTTTTAAAAAAAACATTACAACAGGGCACCTGGGTGGCTCAGTCAGTTAACTGTCCATCCAACTCTTGGTTTCGGCTCAGGTTATGATCTCACAGTTCGGGAGTTCGAGCCCTGCATGGGGCTCTGCACTGATAGTGCAGAGCCTGCTTGGGATTCTCTCTCTCCCCCCCCCCCTCTCTGCCCCTCCCCTGTTGGTGCCATCTCTCTCTCACTCTCTCAAAATAAATAAATGAACATTAAACAAAAAGATTACAACATATGACCGGTAAGAGGCATATGAAGTAAATACATAGAGAAGCAATTCACAAAGGAAAAAAATTCGGTGGCTCATCATTACTGATGAGGAAAATGTGAAATAACTAGGCCTATTTTTCATCCCTTGTATTTAAAACCTTTTAGAAAGACGGATTATCCACTCTTGAGAGAGCGTACAGGAGAGGACACTCTCACCCATTGCTGGTATGCATGTAAACTGATACAATCATCTTCAGAGGGCAATTTAGCAGTCTCTATTAAAATGTGAAACTCTTTGACCCAGTAGTTTATTTCTAGTCATAGCTACCAAGGTACTCATCGGAGTGTAGAGGTAGATATACATTCGAGGTGTTGTACACAGTGCCTTTCGTAATCGTAAAGATATGGCACAACTTCCATGTTCACGAAGAGGGAGGGGGACGGTCAAATAAGCTATGAGACCTCCAAGGTGTAGACTATTTCCAAGCCACTGCAATTTTAATTTTTTTATGTTTATTTTTGAGAGAGAGAGCGCGAGCAAGGGAGGGGCAGAGAGAAGGGGGGAAAAGAGGATGTGAAGCAGGCTTCTTGCTGACAGCAGAGAGCCTGATGCAGGGCTCAAACTCCCGAACCGTGAGATGGTGACCTGAGCCGAAGTCGGATGCTTAACCGACTGAGCCACCCAGGTACCCCCAAGCTACCACAATTTTATAAGAAAAAAAGAAAGGAGAAAAGGAGGTAGATCTAGATCGGCACATGGCTACCCCCACAAAGTGCTGAGTGAAAGAATGCAAGTTATATGAGAAAAAGCTTAACAGTGGTTTCCTGGAGGAGAGGAGGATAATGATAGACAAGAAAAGGCATAAAGGGAACTTTCTGGTTCCCTCATAAAGATCTCTATCTTGATAGGAGTCTGAGATACACAGGTTATGAATTTGCCAAAAGTCAGCAAACGTACACTTAAGACTGGTGCATTTCATGGTATGTAAATATGCCTTTTAAAAAACCCTATAAACCAATACTGAACTCTAGTTAATGATACGCAGGCTGAAGTATCGGGGAGGGAGTGGAAGAAATGTACTGATATCTGCAATTTACTATGAAACGGAGCCAAAAAAAAATAATAAAGTGGACTGTCAGATGGACCAAGAGATGGATGAGCATGTGATGAAGCTTAATAAAACATTAGTTATATTATCTAGGTGAGGGATATTCAGATGTTACACTATAAAATTTTTTCAACTCTTGTGTTTAAAATTTTTCAAATGTAAATGTTACAGGGGAAAGCAAATTACAGAAAAGTTTGTACGGCATTATTGGTTTTTGTCAAAAAAAATATAGGGGTGCCTGGGTGGCTCAGGCAGTTAAGCGTCCGACTCTTCATTCCGGCTCAAGTGATGATCTCACAGTTCATGAGTTTGAGCCCCGCATCGGGCTCTGCGCTGACAGCATGGGGCCCTCTTGGGTCTGTCTCTCTGTCTGTCTCTCAAAATAAATAAACTATTTAAAAAATAACATGTGTGTGTAAGTAAAAAAGTATAGAAGAAAACACATCCACCAACCTGTTAACACGAGTGGTTATCACTGGGCTTACGAAGGACACAGTAGTGAGAAGAAAGCTCTCACTTTCTACGTATGGATTATGGGTTCTTCTAAGTTTATTAATAAACATATGTACTTATAAATTCTTTTCCACCAACTGAAAAATAAAGAAAGCTGAGGGAGTCTGATTAGACACCACAACCTTATACACAAAATATTTAAGTCTCTCGTTATCACTATATTTATTACCCTTATATTAAATGGTTTTAAAATTAGTATTTTTTTTACTGTAGTGCAGAAGCATCAGCTGCAAGCCATATCAGATTTGTAATTCAGAAAATGTTTTTGAAATTCATATTACGTACAAATCACTTTTCTCATGGAAAAAGAAATTTCTTATTTACGAAAATGTCTAACTAAAATTTAATATGAAATGTTTTAAATAAACATAATGTAACTAGTTATCTTTTTTTAGAAATTTTTTTAGAAATTATTTAATGTATCTAAACATAAGACTTTAAGACTACTAAGACACATAATACAGAAACATATTCCCGCATAAAATTAAATGTAGACTTACCAATTGGAAATTCACCAAGATGTGTTGTCATTTTTCTGGTACTTGCATTTAGAGGTTTTATCTTGCTTCATTCTTTTTTTAATTACATCCCAACAAATGGATCTCTCCTCAATAACCGGTCTCCATGAGAATCTATTAATGATTTAACAAATAGTGATCTCTCACAAAAGATAAAAATTATAAGCCACTAAAATATTCTGACTGTGAAAATGTCAATTACAAAGGTTTTAAAGTCAGAAATAAGAGAACTCCATTTCACCTGACTTTGTTTTCATTTCCCACCCCATCTCCCCCAAAATCTGCACTTGATTTCCATCATACATGAAAGTTCTCTCTTTTGAAACCACCCAGTTCCCATAAAATCAAATTAGTATCCTGTGTCCAACATTTGGGCTTCATCAAACTCTTGACCACAAAGCACAAAATGACAACAGATTCTGAGATCACTCATGAGACAAGATGCGACGTAATGTCTATCAAGATGTGAGGCTAGAACTATCCAATTGCAACTGATTAACATAAAATGAAGAGTTTAAAATAGAAGCAAGTTTTAGTTTAAAATGCTGTAAGGAAAAGTTATCCTCCTATAATGAACCGTTAAGAGAATCAACCATAAAAGTTAGCTTCTATAGTTCAAGCTTAAATAATAATACTGTAGAGAGTTCTAGATAATATACATATACCAATTCAGTATTTCACTAATTCAATTAACATCTATTGACTATACATTATGCCTCTGCACTGGATACAGATAAAAAAGAGATGGGCCCCATCCTCAATGGAGACAGACTAGTAAACAGACAAGATCGATACCATGTTAAGACAACATAAGACAGGGGGCAAGAGGGCAAGAATGCATCTCATAGAAGATGGGTATTGGCTCATGGAACTTTTTTCAGTTATGTGAGGATTTATGTGCATATAAGGTGGCAATACAGAATGCATTTCTCGTGGTAAGTTGCCATCAGGAAAAGGTTTCTGGAGAGAGTAAACCTGTGAGTCGGCGCATCAAAGAACGGAGGCTCTTCTGACCACGGGAGCAAAAGAAGCAAAAATACAAAAGCAGGCAGAGAAAACCCTAGTAAAGTGAAATGCCTGGTCACTGCACATGGAAGAATGACGTAAAACATGTTTAACCTTCTGAGCACACTCAACTCCAAGAAATATAGTTCATTACAACACGAGTACACACAGAAATATAAATGTTTGACACTCTGATTATATGAAATACATGACTGAAAAAGTCTATTTAATATACGTGATGTACTCCGCTACTGTTCTTCTATTTTATTCTAGTTCATTTTAAATACATACATAATTCTAGTCACAGCCCACTCAAGTGATTTCATGACCCACAAGAAATGAGTGATCTCAGTGAAAAACACTGTTAAACTATGCCAATGAGTCTGGACTTTGCACTTAGCAGAGTGGGAAATCACTGTAGGATTTCACGGAGAAGAATACCATGATGAAGTCTGCACCTTGGAAAGAATAGCCATGCTATGAAGAATGGACTTGGGCGGATGGATAGTGCTCCAAAACTGACTATAAGCTACTGGTCACCCAGGTGAGAAATGAGGGTACATGATAAGGCCACAACAGCAGTGACTTAGAAGGGGGGTGCGGAGAGGAGGGGGTGAAGAAGGAACACTTAAGACAGGAGGCATGTGGAAAAGGGCAGATTAAGAATTTAACGAGTAAAACTAGGGCACCTGGGTGGCTCAGTCGGCTAAGCAGCCAACTCTTGATCTTGGCTCAGGTCCTGATCCCATGATTCGTGAGATCGAGCCCCGCGTCAGGCTCTGTGCTGACAGAGCAGAGACTGCTTGAGATTCTCTCTCTCCCTCTCTGCCCCTCCCCTGCTCGCATGGTCTCTCTCTCTCAAAATAAATAAATAAACTTAAAAAAATTTAATAAGTAAAACTGATAGAACTTGGTGAAAATTGGAATCAAAGGGCAGATTGTAGGATGGCTCCCAAGTTTTCTGCTTAGGGACTATGTAAAGGGTGGTACCATTCTCCAAGACAGGAAATAAACAAGTTACAAGTTTGTTAAGCATACTGCTTACCAAAGCAAAAGGAAACTGTTACATACTGAGGATGTGAAACATACACCAAAATCATTATCATTTCCATTCCCTGTATAGATTTTTGTAACTGTATTTTCTCCCAGCATCAATTACTCTGTGCTCCGTGATTGTCAGATTGTCAAATATAATTTGTTTCTACTCTAACTTCCTGAACTAAGCTAAGAATGGTTTCCTTGCCTGCACCTTTGATTTTTAGAGACAAAATATGGAATGACAAAGTAGGGGAGCTGCTACTCTAGGAGCAAATGAACATATTCATCTTCCTCTAGAAAAAAATCTCACACAGAATTAAATGTGGTACAACAAAATGTTCTGAAACATGGCCTAAGTCAATAATGCTGCTATGGCTCGGATTCCAGGGTGGCTTCCTAATGTTTCAGCAAAACAGTACTTCCTGTCAGTATTATTAGGTAATAGCACAAGTCAACCGTCTATGAGTCAAACCGCAGCCATTCACTGGCTTAGACTCCAGGACACCTCCTACATTTACAGTTATTACAGCCACCCTGCAGCCAGAGATAGCATCCAAATGGGATAAACATTTTATCTAATTCAACAATCTCACTGACATCACGGAATCAAATCTCACCTAAGAGGGACAGAAACAATGCTAGACTTATAACTTCAGGTAATTTTGGGATAACAAAGAACATACCAAAGTTTCATAACTATAAAGGGTCCTTAAATATTTTTAACATTGCTATTTCTAAAAGAATACAATAGGGGTGCCTGGGTGGCTCAGTTGGTTAAGCGTCCAACTTCGGCTCAGGTCGTGATCTCACAGCTTATGAGTTCAAGCCCCGCGTCGGGCTCTGGGCTGATGGCTCGGAGCCTGGAGCCTGCTTCTGATTCTGTGTCTCCCTCTCTCTCTGCCCCTCCCCCGTTCATGCTCTGGCTCTGTCTCAAAAATAAATAAACATTAAAAAAAAAAATTTAATAAAAAAAAATACAATAAAACTTCCCACAGAAAGTTCCCAAGAGAGATGGTTAATATGTGAAAATATAAAATTTAAACTTACAATTGTTTTTAAATTTTTATTTAAAAATATTTTTTAATGTCTATGTATTTTTGAGAGAGACAGAGGCAGAGTGCAAGCAGGGGAGGTACAGAGAGAGGGAGACACAGAATCTGAAGCAGGCTCCAGGCTCTGAGCTGTCAGCACAGAGCCTGATGTGGGGCTCGAATCCACCAACCGTGAGATCATGACCTGAGCCGAAGTTAGACGCTTAACGGACTGAGCCACCCAGGCACCCCTAAACTTATAACTGCTTCTGAAAATAAAGTTATAACTATATACTTTTATTTTTTTTAATTTTTTTAACGTTTATTTATTTATTTTATTTATTTATTTAATTTTTTTTTATTTTTTTATATACATGAAATTTATTCTCAAATTGGTTTCAATACAACACACAGTGCTCATCCCAAAAGGTGCCCTCCTCAATACCCATCACCCACCCTCTCCTCCCTCCCACCCCCCATCAACCCTCAGTTTGTTCTCAGTTTTTAACAGTCTCTTATGCTTTGGCTCTCTCCCACTCTAACCTCTTTTTTTTTTTCCTTCCCCTCCCCCATGGGTTCCTGTTAAGTTTCTCAGGATCCACATAAGAGTGAAACCATATGGTATCTGTCTTTCTCTGTATGGCTTATTTCACTTAGCATCACACTCTCCAGTTCCATCCACATTGCTACAAAAGGCCATATTTCATTTTTTCTCATTGCCACGTAATATTCCATTGTGTATATAAACCACAATTTCTTTATCCATTCATCAGTTGATGGACATTTAGGCTCTTTCCATAATTTGGCTATTGTTGAGAGTGCTGCTACGAATATTGGGGTACAAGTGCCCCTATGCATCAGTACTCCTGTATCCCTTGGATAAATTCCTAGCAGTGCTATTGCTGGGTCATAGGGTAGGTCTATTTTTAATTTTCTGAGGAAACTCCACATTGCTTTCCAGAGCGGCTGCACCAATTTGCATTCCCACCAACAGTGCAAGAGGGTTCCCGTTTCTCCACATCCTCTCCAGCATCTATAGTCTCCTGATTTGTTCATTTTGGCCACTCTGACTGGCGTGAGGTGATACCTGAGTGTGGTTTGACTATATACTTTTAAACATATTTATACAGACATTTAACTTCTGATGTTATCTACTCTGAAAATTAGCCACATTAAATAATTCTACCTAAACTATCAGGCTATAGCTGTCTCTAACAATTAGCCAACGATGTAATTCAATTTTTTTTTTCCAACGTTTATTTATTTTTGGAACAGAGAGAGACAGAGCATGAATGGGGGAGGGGCAGAGAGAGAGGGAGACACAGAATCGGAAACAGGCTCTAGGCTCTGAGCCATCAGCCCAGAGCCTGACGCGGGGCTCGAACTCACGGACCGCGAGATCGTGACCTGGCTGAAGTCGGATGCTTAACCGACTGCGCCACCCAGGCGCCCCATGTAATTCAATTTTTTAAATACACATAGGTATTCAGTTTATTTCAACAGCGTAGGAAATTAACCCTGTGGGGAAACGAAAAAGAGCCACATTCAAATTCTGACACAGCTTATTAGCTCTCCAGGCTGCAGTTTCTTCTCAAGCTTCAGTTTAGCCATCTGTAAAATGGTGATAAAAATAACTCCTGGAATTGTCATCACGCTTAAATGAGAAACTGCCTGACAAATGATAAGGAACTCTCAAAATAGTAACTTGAAAGGGGAGTGGGGATAGGAGAGGAAGAGAGACAAAAAGAAGTTTTACTTCTAGTCTTGTAAACTCCAGATGTTTCTGGGTCCCCATTTTTAAAAATCGAGTCGTGATACAACTTAACCACGCCCCAGCTCTACTTCCTCTAAAGCTAACATCTGAGAACACTTGTCAAAGATGAGCAATCTCAGGAGACCCAGCCGCTCAGCTGGTATCATACTAGAAGCATAGAGAGAAGTTTTCTTTCCACATGTTGGCATGAGGTCTCCTCAAGCAGAAAACCGAAAACAGAGATCTGATCTCAAACAGAGAGACTGAACTAAAACCTGTAAGCCCAATCTCTTTGGGCTGGTAAGTTAAGGACGGAAACATGGGAGCAAATCAGGACCCAATTTCAGAAATTAGTGAAGAATGAGTTAGTGAAGTCGGGAACTTTGACTCAACGCTGAGTTCTCCAAGAAGACTCTGTGAAAATGTGGTGGGCAGAGGTGTCAAAGCAGAACACCCTTGCGCCATCAATGGTCTCATGAACCTGCTTCTAGAACAGGTCTTCAAATCACTCCATTCTAGGAAAAACTGAACATGAGCCATTACTCCTCTGTGTACCTGCTTCATGAGTGAGAAATAAAGGTAAGTTAATATCTCTATTAAAAATATTGCACTACAGGGACACACTTCATCAGAATCTCCTAACCGAAAGTACAAATCGCTCGGAAGATGTGGACGATATGAATTAAAGAGACCAAATGTTGCTTCAGGCAGTACAAAATGTCGGCATGGGAATCTTCACGTAGGAAGGCAGGGATGCGGGAAAGGGCCAGGAAAGACAAGAAAAGAATTGGAGTTGAATGCAGAGCAGGGACGGAAGACAACAGATAAGCTTTGGCTTCAAACATGGCACAAGGAAACCCTTCGGATACAGTAAAAGCCAGAAATGAACCTAGTAAGTGCTTCCAAGGGGGAAGGGAAACTAGCGACTTACCCCTAGCACCCACTACACCAAGATAGGTTGAAAAAGTAAAAAAACAAAAAACCCTAAATCAGAGGTCTTTCACACCAAGCTTTACCAAAGCAGGCTCAGTTTAAGAATAACACTAAAAGAAAAACACCTGGGTGGCGCAGTCGGTTAAGCGTCCGACTTCAGCCAGGTCACGATCTCGCGGTCCGGAGTTCGAGCCCCGCGTCAGGCTCTGGGCTGATGGCTCGGAGCCTGGAGCCTGTTTCCGATCTGTGTCTCCCTCTCTCTCTGCCCCTCCCCCGTTCATGCTCTGTCTCTCTCTGTCCCAAAAATAAATAAACGTTGAAAAAAAAAAAAAAAAAGAATAACACTAAAAGACCAAGTGCCTGGGTGGCTCAGTTCGTTAAGTGTCCAACTTTGGCTCAGGTCATGATCTCACAGTTTGTGAGTTCAAGCCCCACATCAGGTTCCTCACTGCTGATGGGGAGCCTGGTTGGGATTCTCGCTCTCTCTCCTCTCTCTATGCCCCTCCCCCACTCACGCTTTTTCTCTCTCTCAAAACTAAAAAAAAAAAAGAAAATAACAACACTAAACGAGAAAAAAAAAAATCACCCCTGACTTGCTTGAAGCTGAACACCCTGCAGTAGGTTAGGTTTCATTCCATAATTATGGGATAAAAGGCTTAAAATCAGAAGCCTGGTTGAGATCACACCGAGCGTGTTGAGTTATAACTACAATAAAATTAATCGGTGAGTGGTAAAATACTAATTTTACCTAACCTGCCCTTTTGTGGAAGCAGTAACAGGTAGATGGAGAGAGCAGATATCTGCTCAGGCTCTTAAATGAGGTTAATCTACCCAAGGGAAAAAACACAAATGGGAGACCTAAAAGGCCAACGACAAACTTTGGAAAAGTCCCATCTTTTTCCTAGGGTACATCAAAAGAGGGAGAGAAGTAAATAAACTACCATCACACTAAGGTATTTTGGGGGGAGATAACCCCCAGAGAGAGCAGTGCAGAGAGAGTATGCACATCTGTGAATAACTAGGTTTATTCAATTTACCAAAGATGCTGAACCAAAAAAGTCACTATGCCGCCTACAAGAAAAACTGGGGGTTTTCCACCTTTTCTTGTCTTTTACCTGTGTTTTTCACGGATTCAAAATAGTTCAAATATTTTCAACTTCAATAAGAAGCATAAATGCACTAATTATTCTACTGGATGTTAAAATGCCATTTATATTTAGTGCACTCGAAAAATTGAATCTGAGCCCTAATGTTTTACTAAAGCAATATAAAATTCCTTTATGCCTTAATATAAAGTAAAACTGAGCTTAGGGAACAAGTCCCCGGTAATAAAACTGGCTTTTCCTCCGCCTTCCCTGTTATGCCTGTTAATACTGATACGACTATGAAGCGTTCTACAGCTGAAAAAGGCTGTATTGACTCACACTCCATTTCAATCCCAGAAAAAAGCTCCGTGGAGACAATACTACACTTCTCAATTAGTTTCTTCACTAATACGTGACATTATGTTATCCACGCACTCTTCCACGGGTTCGGAATCGATCCCTATGAATTACAGAAATCGGGCAGTGGGCAAATAAGTAAAAATTTTGTGATTCACGGATTATTACTTCTTTAGAATCCACCTGTTAAGCCGGTGGTTACATGGATGCATCTTAAAATGCATTTATTTTATTAAATAAAATACCCCAGAGATAGGCAGTGTGACAGTTACCATCATTTAAAATACGCTCTGTTTCATTTATTCCAATTATAGCTTCTAAAGTATGTTACGTTTAACAGAAGGGACCTGATATAATCCCATTAGTTTTACATCCCCAATGAGGAATTCTAGAACTAGGCCACGTACTATTCCAAAAGTATGGAAATATATATTTAGTTATATTTTGATATAATTTTACCAATACTTCTTCAGGTATATGCTTAAAATGTGCTGTTAACATGCATGTTAAAGGGTTTTAAATTAATTACAAACGTAGCATATGCCAAGTACTATGGGAAAGCTAAAATAAGCCTTAAAGAATTTAGCCTAACTCCTTAGTTGTATAGCTGAGAAAACAGCATGGGTCACTGGCCTATCCATGACCCCAGAGCTAGATTGTGCCAAGCAATGGGACTAGAATGTCGTTTTTCTTTCCACTACACTAAATCTCATTTAGTCCTTTCCTTCCCATTGATTTCTCACCTCATCTCTTCTTCAAAAATCTTTTTGGCCATTAAGGGGTTGCACAACTAAAGCAAAATAAAACACCGCTCTGGACTTCATCTGTAAAATCTGAAGAAATGGAAGGATTTAACAAGACATTACACAAAAAAGCCAGGGACAGCACATACCAGGCAGTCATCAAATGATAACTATTATTATTCGTTGTTATTATTATTATTATTATTATTACTACCACAAGGAAGGTAGTGAATTCTTTTTAAAGGTTACATATTAGCATCCTAGGCTGAGGATCCATTTGACACAACTCGTGCTTAATTATCCTCAGTCGTCTTTCAGGCTGTAACTTTACACTATGATTTATGACCCACCCACAATGACCTTGATTCCCCGCCCCCCCCCCCCTTGTACTTTTATGGACTGCTATGCTGCAATATTTTCGAGTAATAACCGGTCAGGTTCTCTCAGCCCTAGAGATACAGACATCCTCCACTGACTGACTCACAAGGGATTTTAAGATGTGACCCAAATATAGCTTGAGAAACCACAACTTTAAATGGACTCCCCACTTAAAATCCAGCGACCTATTTATTACAGCGAATGGTAACAAGCGCAAACTGCTGCCATCCGTGAGCCATTTTCTCAAAATCACTCTTGGATCCGGGGGAGGGAGGCAGAAGGTCAATAAAGGAGCAAACTATTTCTGCTCCTGCTAGTCCTCTGCAGCCCCACACCAGGGATCTGGAAATGAATGAAAGGCTGTGGTAGCATAAATAAACCCGGGATCCCTGCGCAGGTCTCTGGGCGGGGGTGCAGAGAGGGAAAACTGTAGTTTCCAGGCGATAAACTCGGGACACACATTTAACAGATTAAAAAAAAAAAAAATACTACCCCAAATCACCTCGACCGGAGCAGGAACCCACCCCCACCCTTGCCACCAGTTCTGGGAGGGGAAGCTGGCGGGCGGCTGCGGCTCTGCTGCAGCTGCTGAGAGACCCGCCGGGCCCGCGGCGAGCGGGGCTCGGGGCGGGGGGCAGGTGCGGGGAGGGGCTGGACGCGGGGCGGGAGCGCGGCCAGGTGAGGGCGGCGGGCGCCGGGCAGCGGCGGTCGGGGCCCTGCGGGGCGAAGGCGGGGGGCGTGGGGGGGGGGCAGCCGCGTCGGCCCCGCGCCTGCACACACTCACCGGCGCCGGCGGGCTCGCCTCTTGCCGCCGGTGCTCTCGCGGCCGCCAGCGGCTCTTCCCCCTCCTCCTCCTCCTCCTCCGGCGCCGCCGCCGTCTCCCAGGCCGGGCCGCGCTCCCCTTCCGCTTCCGGGAGCCGGAGCGCCGGGGCCGGCGGGGTGGGTGTGCGCCCGCCCGCGCGCCGGAGCCACCGGCTGCCGCCGTCGCGGTCTCCGCGCCGCTCACGGGAGCCGCGATGGGAGCCGCCGAGGGCCGAAAGAGCAGAAATCGCGCCTTGGCCGGGAGGAGGCGCGCCGCGGACCCCAGGCCGCTTGCCCCGCGGGACCGCCGTCACCGGAACATTCGTACCTGACGCACCTCGCCGCCTCCGCCCTCCCCCGGTGCCACCTTCCCAGCTGTGCCCTGGCCGTCCTTCTCTTTGTCCCCACACCCTCTCCGTCCCCCCTATGTGGGGAGCTGCAGAGAGGCCTCCCTTTAAGGATTGCAACTATCCTCATTCCTTCAGGGATAATGATCAACAGGCCTCTCTAATGACCAACAGCCCTCCTAACGCGCTCTGGATGTCCCCTGGTACCTTGTTTCAAAGCGCGGGCGGCCCGCAGCACCTGTATCCTCTGGGAACCTGTTAGAAATGCACAACCTCAGATCTGCTGACTCAGTATCTGCATTTTAACAAGATCTCCAGGTGATTCCTACACCTGGAATTGCCCCAGCCAACTAAGAGGTTTCCTATTCCTGTGGGCGACCTCAGTCCACACCCAAACAAGCTTTTCGCCGTATGTAAGGAGACATTCAAAAGTTGCCTGATTTCCCATCCCTGCAACCTAGGGAAAATAAGTCGACTCCACATTGTAAATAATCCACCTCCCGGTCTAAGTTAGTATCTTATCGAACACCAGAGATACACTAGAACCTCCCCTCTCTTCCCACACCTAAGCTAAACAGTACTTGGGATACAGTATTGCAATGCCTGCGGTAACGTAGAGAGCCAAGCCTTTGTGTCTGCATGCCACAGGAAGAGACAATGTATGAATAGAAGAATATTACTTGATGCATCAAATCCGAACTTCTTTACAGGATGGTATTGAAAGCCCTTCACAAGCTTACCCCTCCAGCCCTAGCTCAAACTAACTTGGTTCATTTACCCTTCCTAGGATGCCCTTCATCCTTCTCTCTGATGACCTTGATCTAGATTTGGGAGTCAGTTCAAATCCTGCCAGCCCAGAGTCCTCTCCCACCAGGGCACTTCGATCACACACACACTGAATCCTGCTTTGGACCCTTATGTTACCTTCTATCGCTAGGGGTTTTGAAACAGGCGACCTTGCATTGCTAGGTATTTTCAAACAGGTTCTGTTCTGGTTTGCGGATTACAAACACCTTAGGACCTTCAAGACCTAGATCAGTTGTTATCAAAGTCCTCGCCGGCACCATCACCAGAATGCGGGAGATCCGCATTCTCCAGCTCCATCCCAGATCTCCCGTATTAGGAACGTTAGCAGGCGTGAAGCCTAGCAATCTGGTTTCACGAGCCTTCCAGGTGATTCTAATGCACCCTCCAGTTTTAGAACTACAGCCCTGGAATAGTGTCTTCTACCCTCAAAGAAACTCAGTGGTAGGGATTGATTTGACTATATGCAAGTTTTATTGCCTTTCAGATTAAGAAACCGGCTCTTCCCTTCAGGCATAGCAAGGTTGGAAGGCTGTGACAATTGCTCTTGAAAGAATTGTCTTTGATTTTCATAATGCATTTTATGTAGTAGGATTTTTGTGACTTGGTTTGTTTGAAAAGAAATAATACAAATAACTAGTCACTTCAGGAGAAGGGGAAACATGTGGTTTTACTTCCGCAATTCAAATACATGAATTGCATATTATTTTGCTCTCTTTTAGTATTCTGTTGTGAGAGGAATAATATGCGACAAATGATTTCAACAAGTGCCAAAATGAGAATTAGTTGACCCGCACGCAAATGCATGTGACAATTTTAAGTGTATGTACTTTTTGTGCCTTTTTTTTTTCCACGTGTTAGCCTGTCTCTTATCAGCCAAATCAATTCCACGGAGGATTTTCTAAGAAAGACATGGAAGGAGAGGGCACCTGGCTGGCTCAGTCGGTTAAGCATCTGACTTCGGCACAGATCATGATCTCACAGTTCGAGAGCTTGAGCTCTGCATCAGGTGAGCTCGAGCCCCGCTTCTCTCTTTCTGTCTCTCCCATTTCTGCCCTTTCCTGGGATTCTCTCTCCCTGTCTCTCTGCCCCTTGCTCACTTGCACTCGAAAGATGAAAGAAAGAAAGAAAGAAAGAAAGAAAGAAAGAAAGAAAGAAAGAAAGAAAGAACAGAAAGGAAGGAAGGAAGGAAGGAAGGAAGAAAAAGAAAGACATGGAAGGAGAGAAGTGGCAGGAAAAGCATTCTCAAAATCATGAGGCTTCTTAGCATGGGCACTTAAGAAGTATAATCAAGAGCCGATCTATCCCTTATGCTGAAGGTCACCTCATAAACATGACTGTATCATATTGCAACCCACATACTTGACTCCTGTGTTATAATGAGATGGTAAGGGAGATATGGCATCATGTAATCTTTTTGAGGAGATTTTCTATTTCCTGTAAGGATGGGGATAAGATATATGTCCTACACCATATTCTCCCTCCAGAATTGTAGTCGATTTCATCCTTCCTATGACTCAGTGGAACATGATTATTAATCAAACTGATATTTATCTGGGAATTGCAAAATGAGACAAGAACAAGCAGCGTTACTGCCACTGCCAACTTAGCTTCTCAACAAAGGCACAGTCAGGGCATTTATGTGGATAAACTCAGCCAACTCCTGTGCTTCTGTGCCGTGACTGGGGAGGACTGGATTTGACTGCAATTTCCAAAAGTCAGTGCAAGCGCAGTCCAGAGTTTAATCAACACTGGCTAATAGCCCTTGGCAGCTTTGGGTGGATGGCGTTCTCCACCTGCCCAGCTGGGTACCATGCCCTAAGCACCCACATTTGATGCACATTCATGATTTCTTGGTTGCTTATAGTCATCTCCCCCATCTGTTTGAGTGGCACGGTGCCCATTCCAGAATAGTCTAATACTCGAATAGTTGTTCTTCACCTCTTTTGGGTTACACATCCCTTTGAGCATCTGATGAAAGCTATGGACCCTCTTCCCAACAGAGTGCGTGCCCACACACGCACACGTAATCATAGAAGCATGTGCATATGTATTTATAAATAAAGTTCCAGAAGCTGTCCCACCTTCCCATACCTCCAGTGAAGTCACGAAAACCAAGTCAAGAATTTGCTGTAGGATACAGAGAGTAGGTAAAATAAACTCTTTTTTTTTTTCAAGTATCAAAGATAACCCTAAAGACCATCACGTGCTTAAGGAGATGGAACAAAAGCGATGCCAAGCAGAGTTACAAGCAAAGTGCTATGGGAATGCTAAAGAAGCAGCTAGTAGTGTCTACACGTCCCAAAGTGGCTTAGGAGTGGCTTCTTGGAGAAAGGTTCTTATATCAACCAAATAAGAATAGGATTTCGACCAGGACAAAGGATCCCTCCGTTGAAAGGGAAAGTGTATGCAAAGGCGCGGAGATGCGAAAAGTACAGTGATCCACCTGGTGTGGCTCAAACGTAAAACGCATGGAAAGTTAGAGAAGAGAATGGAAAGGTAGAACAGAGTCAAATCATGGTGAGCTTCAAATTCCATGCTGTTTCCAACGAGAAGCCAATAAGCTTTTGGAGTAAGATAACCTGGACAGACTTTATTCGTGAGTGCCGTGGCATCATCAAAATGCAGAATGGTAGAACATTCGAAAAAGTTCTACACGTCCCAAACTGGAACCTGTTAGCGAAGCCACATGGCTTCATCTCAACTTTTTAGGGTCACTTGGTGTTCGTGCTAGAGGTTTCTGTTACGTTAAATCAAAGATGAACTCGAAATTCTTACAGTTGGTTAAGTGCCAGTGTGAAAACATATCCTGGTGAAGGTTCAGTGAATTTAGAATCCAGGACGCTGCAAGAGTTAAAATGTATTTGGAATCAAAAGAATGAAAATCAACTTGGCCTGACAAGAGAGAAGAAGCCCAGCCACTAATTAAGCTGGGAGGAGAGACACAGGTAAAGCCAGCTGCAAAGTTAATAACAAACACCGTTTCTGCCAAGGTCATGCGGTGGATGCAAATTACTATAATGATCCCCTCTTTGGGTGATTACTGACCAGTAATGCCCCAGACCACTTGCTATTTTCGTCTATTATTAGAGACACCCAATTTCTTGGCCACCTTCACCTCATGACAGCACCCAATTCCTAATGAATTCCCTCTTTTCCTAATCCCACCTCAAAACAAAAACCAATCTCAAACTGATCCCTGCTTCCCCTAGACCATCTTCAAAGTCCTCCAGTGAAAACCCACTGACACTGAGCTCGCCCCTCCTATTTGTCTAGTGGCACTTCTTTGAAGGGCCCTCCCTCCTGGAAAGGCAAGAAATCTGATTTTTGTCAGGCTACGGGCTTGTCCCTGGCAGTCTTGAGCTGATTCAGTTTCAGATTCGGATTCAACCCATTTGATAATGAAAGCTGTCCATTGTCAGAGCTCAAAAGTCAGGGCTCTTCAGGAAAGAGGTCTCCTTTTCTGTGTCAATGGCAGTCAAATAGCTGCCATTGTCAAGGAGACTCAGCAGTTTCACACGTGGATTCTTCCAACACGAGGGGAAGTGGTGCTTTGAGTGGGTCACCCTGATCCCTCATCTTTCGGAGAAACGTGGATTGAGGTAGAAAGCAGAAGGAGAATGTGCTTTTAAAATCCATTTTTGTGAGTAGTGTGTTTTTTAGAAAACAGCTAAGGTAACTGGGCTTAACAGAGATCCAAGAGAGAAGTAAAACGGGTCTAGAAAGGTGATGAGAAGTTCTGCCCTAGTTCAATGTAAAGAGCATATTAAAAATAGGGTCATTTTGGGCGCCTGGGTGGCGCAGTCGGTTGGCGTCCGACTTCAGCCAGGTCACGATCTCGCAGTCCGTGAGTTCGAGCCCCGCGTCAGGCTCTGGGCTGATGGCTCAGAGCCTGGAGCCTGTTTCCGATTCTGTGTCTCCCTCTCTCTCTGCCCCTCCCCCGTTCATGCTCTGTCTCTCTCTGTCCCAAAAAAAATAAAAATAAAAAAAATAAAAAAATAAACGAAAAAAAAATAGGGTCATTTTGATGATGCTGACCTCATTGCATGAAGACGGGGAATTGAGATTTTCATTGAGAGATTTTATTATTATAAAGACAAGAGCAAAAGAGATGGGTGGAGGGGGCAGGAAACTGGGTTTGTCTCCAAGACATAAAAATAGAGAAGAAGAAGACAGGTTAGAATTCAGAGTTTAGGGGCACCTGGTTGGTTCAGTCAAAAGAACATGTGACTCTTGATCCCAAGGTCATGAGTTCGAGCCCCACATTGGGTGTAGAGATTACTAAATAAACAAAATGAAAAAAATGAAAAATAAAAGGATTTAGAGCTTAAATAAAGTGTGGGGCCGGGGTGCCAGTAAAATCAAGAGTCTAAATAGGAGATTTCTCTTTGGTAGGAGAAGAAATAGTTACTTAATTCTCAAAGTCAGAAACGAAAGAAGAGCCAGAGGGGGAGCAAGTGGGATATTTTGCAGCATTTTTTAAATTTTATTTATTTTGAAAAAGAGAGAGAGAGAGAATCCCAAGCAAGCTCTAAGCTGACAGCACATGGCTTGAACTCACAAACCGTGAGATCATGACCTGAGCTGAAATCAAGAGTCGGATGCTTAACCAACTGAGCCACCCAGGCACCCCACAAAAGGGATATTTTGAAGGGGAGAGAAGGGAAACTGGGAAGCAAAATTCAGCGGCCTCCAGCTTCAAGAGGTGCTGAGCTCTCAGAAAGGGAAAGGACAGAGGGGCATGTTCAGCACCAGGAAAGGAGACGAAGACTCTGAAAGAGACAGTCCACATGGCTCATGTGGTGGTAACGTTGACCAGTGAAATAAAATAACCTGAGTCCTTCTCGAAAAACCCAGGTGCCAGAGGTAATAAAAATAGCACTTTCTGCTATACCTTAGGGCTCTAAAATACTTTGGAGAATTAACTTGAGTTGGTTTCTGAATATGCTAACTCAACAGATCTGCTTTGGGTTCATGGTGTCTCCATGCGGTAGATGAAAAAAAAAGGCCACTTGACATTTCATCCTTTGACACCCTGCGGTGCCACAGCAGGAAGCCTCCTCAGGCTTAGCTGGTAAAAATGAGGTTGGCAACACTAAATAAAGATGCCTGAGAAATTCCACAGGCTCAGAGGGTCATGATGAAGAACAGCATGGGGGAAGCAAACACATAACTGAGGAATTCACTGGAAGCAATGATGAAAAATTGACCAGCTACTTAGAATGCACTAGCCACCTCTTGAGTTTATTAAATACCTGTGCTGCTTTGCATAACGATGCCTACCAAACTCAAAGACACACACACACACACACACACACTTAATTTCTCTAGATATCTTTGTTTCTTTGCTCTCTTTTTTTAAAAAAAGTAACTTTTTAAAAAATATTGATTTTTGAAGCAGAGCATGTGTGAGCTGGGGAGGGGCAGAGACGGAGACAGAGGATCTGAAGCAGGCTCCGTGCTGTCAGTGCAGAGCCCGGTGTGGGACTCGAACTCAGGAACCCTGAGATCATGACCTGAGCTGAAGTCGGACTGAGCTACCCAGGTGCCCAGTCAAGGAGTAACTTTCACCGTAACCCTAACAAGGAAAAATGTCACTCCCAAGCTCATACTTGGGATCCAGGCCTGGATCTGTGAAAGCCAGCCTTCTGAGAGACTCTTTTCTAAAGCACTCTGATCACGTTTGTGCCGTCATTCATTAATTGCCACGGGAATCACCAACTGTCATCATGAAGTCTTTTACAGGCTCCGTGTAAATATTCAAAGATCATGTTAAAATGACACCGTGTGCTGCCGCAGCGGATGCTGTTTCACGGAGACAGCGTTGGAAAGCACGGAAAAGTATCACACTACAACTCCCATGATCCTCTCCCGAAGCAGGACGCAGGGCCACAATTTTAACTCTTTAGTCACAGCAGGGAATCATTCAGCTGATCATTTCCACCGAGGCAAATCTTATCCTCTAAACTAGGTGCGTCATTAATGCTTTAGATGCCTTTTTGTACACTCGCCATGCAACTTTCTATTGTAAAAACAAGAGCAAGAGGAATTTTTTTTTTTTTTTGCAGTTTCCCAGGGCAGGAAAGAATATTTCAGCTTCCTTATAGTTAAAATTAGTGTGTGGAGGTTCATTCCCGCAGCTGTATGACCTGTCTGGCTTCTCGTAGACTCTGTGTCTAGTAGAATAAACATCCTGGCAAGATGAGACATTTTTGCCCGCCCTGATTTGTGAACTCTCAGAACTAACTCGACTTATTTGCATGTCCCATAAGTCCTGCTTGCTCCCCAAAGGCATCCTCTGTTAGCCTACCGTAATGTCTGAAGCTTCCACGTCTCTAATTTTGACACAGAGAACTACATCCGGAAGGTGTTTGTTAAAGTACAAACGACTGGGTGATATTTTGAAAACACTTTTAATTTTCTTAGCAGTGATGATATTCTCCTTACTGTGTAGGAATATGCTCATTCTTCTTCTTTTTTTTTAATGTTCATTTTGTTTCTGAGAGAGAAAGAGAGAGTGAGAGAAAGGCATGGGGGAGGGGCAGAGAGAGGGAGGGAGTCAGAGGATCCCAAGCAGGCTCTGCGCTGACAGCAGAGAACCCAATGCAGGGCTCGAACTCTCGAACCGTGAGATCATGGCCTGAGCCAAAGTCAGACACTTAACCAAGTGAGCCACACAGGCACCCTGGAATATCCTCATTCTTAAGGGATACATGCTGAAGTACAAAGGGGGAAGGGTCATAATATCTGCAATTTACTTTAGTATGGTTCAACGGTCTAAAACTATGGAGTGAATACACATACACACACATCTGTACAAACTGAAAGGTAAAACAAATAAGACAAAAAGGTCAACAACTGTTGAGTTAAAGTGCAAGTGATGGAGGTATTCTTGGTACTTTTTCAACGTTTCTGTATTTTTGAACTCCTGAAATTTTTGTAACGAAGAAACGTTGAAATGCAGATTTCCGATATTATCTCAAATCCAATGAATCCTACTCCCTAGGTGTGGAACCAAGAAAGCATTGCCTGTGAGCACCAGAAGTAAGTTCTGATATGTAGGAGTTATCGAGTTATAGTGCGAAATGCTAATGAAGGAAGAAGTACAATAGGTATGTGATAAAAAGAGCAATTTATTTGGGGGGAGAAAAACCAACTCAATTAAACACCTCTATTTCCTCTGAGCAACAAATGAGACTTTGTTAACTGGACCAGAGCCATATGACTCATGAGTTGCACAGAAATGAAATTTAAAGAACTTAGAAGAAGGGCTGGGAGAACAGCGTAATGTTCTCCGTCTGGAAGAGATCTGAGCAAATGCTCAGACTTCCTGTGACCAGAATTCTTCAGTGACTTCCACCTCGTCATGATCTGGCCTGCTGGCAAAACCACCTGTGGAGGTTTAAAAATATTTATAGCAACCAGTGGGGCCCCTGGGTGGCTCAGTCAGTTGAGCATCCGACTCTTGGTTTCGGCTCAGGTCATGATCACCCGGTTCATGAGTTCCAGCCCCACTCTGGGCTCTGCACTGACAGCGTGAGCCTGCTTGGGATTCTCTCTCTCCCTCTCTCTCTGCCCTCCCCCCCACTCATATTCTCTCCTTCAAAATGAATAAATATACTCTTATATATATAAACTATTGCCTGCTGTCCCCAACCCCTACCACCACCCACTGGAACAGAATTTCTATATTTTAGAAGTTCCTAGATCCTTGTAACACACAAGCCAAAGTTAAGCTGAAGCCCAAACTCTCCAGCCAGGTAAATTCCGTCTCAAGTGCAGGAAACTCTCATAGCCATCTTGATACCTTGGGGCGTCAGCACAGTGCCCTACACTTAATAGGTTCTAAATAGATGTTAGTTGGATGAATACATTGACAGCCTCGATGGATAAATGGGCATGAATTAGGAGCTCTGGTCAATTGTAGATAATTTGAATACTCTGAAGTGAAGATGAGAGAGAGATCATAGGCAGAAAGGAGGAAAAGTAGACACCAAAGAAAATTCCACCTGTTTTCCAGTTTTCCTTAGAGCTGTGTCTGGGCTTATAAGCTCATTTGCAGACAAGCAGAAGAATGGGGGAAGACAGTCTCTTTGTGTGATATCTGCATATTCAGGAACCTCTTCACTTATAGGTTCTCGCTGTGTTCCTATAGTCCTGAAAATCTCCAGAATATTATTCCCTCATATGCAAAGACACTACTAAATCCTGTGGATCCCAGGCCCCCCGAAGAGGGCATCATTTGAGTGTCTTACTTGAGCTGGTGCAAGATGTGAAATCTATCCATTTCAATTTTCACCTATTTCTTGCCTGAGGTTTGGGCAGGATGCAGGGTTCCTTTTAGTAATAGAATTGTGACTTACAAAACAGTGCTTACTCGAAATTCTTGTTCTTTAAATATTGGACGTAAAGGGGTGTGTTTTCCTTAGCTGGTAGACAAGAGGAAGTTGTGATCATTTCTTTGAAAAATATTAACCCGAGTCTCCACCCACAGGTGGATCAGTGGTGATTGTTTCTTTTGGAGGAAAGGAATAGGAACAAAATGAGTCAGGGGGAGGCAGGGACTAAATGACAATCTGAGCTGTCTCCTGGAAATGTGGGTGGATAATTGGGGCCTGGCTTTGGAAAACTAGTATTACAGGAAAGTCCGTGCCATTGCTAAGGTATTATTAGTCACACATGTCACCACTGCAAGCTCCTGAATCTGACCTTTCTCTGAAGCCAGGTGAGGAGGACCCACTGATGTGTATTTAAGATTCATCCTCTGTCCTTAAGATGGAAACCTGACTTTCCTGAGTTCTAGTTGGATGAGGTTTGTGCACATGCTTCCCACGGTTTCTTGTCCAGCGTTACATAAATTGCATAATTTATAATTTATGCAAGAGACCCAGCATAGTATCTGGCACTTAAGATGTTCGATATTTGTGTGTTTCCTCTGGGTTGCCTATGCTCCCATGTGTTCTGTTGAGCCACTGAGAACTGCGTTGTTTTGTTTTGTTTTTGCCAGTAAAAACGGACGAATGCGGCCAACTTCATGAGATTCACACTATGACTCTGAACGTAAGCTCTGATACCACTATCCGCTGTCTCATCTTGAATTCACACGAGGGAAGAGCAGAGCAGCGTTTGAATAAGACTGATGATTGTTTGGGGCCTGGGCTTGAGAGTCTATTTGCAAGGATAAATAAAAGGGATTTGCAAGCGAGTAAGGAGGAGAAGGACAGTCCAATTGGCAGAGATAGGTTTACATAATCAGGGTTAGGCAATTGCAAACCAGACAGCTGCTCAATAGCTTTTGGCACCAAAAATATATTGACCAGCTGGGATATCATTAATGCTTAACAGTTTCATCCTTATGACCATATCTTGGCCAATTAGGCTGTCTTTGACCACCGAAGGGTGTAATATATTCTGATGTAAATGCCACATGTGTATCCGTAGACCACATATTCTACCACTCTAATGTAGAATATACACTAAATATAAATGCATCCGCGTCTTTGAAACGCCAGGTGAGATGGTGTGACTAAAGAGAACTAGAATTAAAATGTAGATTGGTTTCTTTTCAAAAATGAATATTCTAGGAAACGCTTTTTTTGTGTGTGTACTGAAAGTAATAGGATTCAAATAATTGAAATAATTTGAAGATGAGTTTTTAAAAGAATGATTATAGGAAAAGAAAGACGACTAGGGAATGCCAGGTCCGTACACGGTATGTATACAAATAAATACCGAAGGAGAAATGGAATCACTAAGTGTCAGAAAAAACGCTTGAGCCATTGTCATTAGCCCCTGACGCCATTTCAGAAATGCTCCTATGCGGGTAATCTCCAGATAGCGCCCTTAAAGAATGGGACAGAAAAAAACCATTAAGGATAACATTTAAGATGATCGAATGCCACGAGCTTTCCCAGAATGCTTCACACACTAAAATTTAATACATCAAAATACTCAGAATATTTTCAGAAATTGCAAGTGTGGCATTTACAGAACAAAATTCATAATATGAAGTTTTTATACAGCAGCAAAACCCCCCAAAAAAAACAAAACAAAACAAAACAAAAACAAAAAAACAGTCATCCGGACACAGAACTTTAACTTACTACCTAATCCTAAATGCATGTGGATAAAGGATTTCACCAGTAAACTGTTTCCATTCTTAATCCTTTGCCGTTTATTTAATTTGCCGTCTACTGGAATTCCTTGGTTACTTTCATTAGCATCTCTGGATTGGCCTTTAAGCCTGGTACTGCTTGTATATTTTTATTTCCCCGTAATTTAGGTACTTGCATAGCTACCAATGATTGTTCCATGTCCCTACGTAAACCACTAAAAGCAACATTGCTCTTCTTCAAAGCCAGAGACCTGACATTAAGAACTTTGTATGGGGAGTACCGAAAATAAAGAGGCAGCCAAGCAAGCTACTCCTTAAATCTATGGAACTAAAATATGCATTTGATAGAAGAAGACAAATAAAACATCGTCTGAGATGCAAAATCTGCCTACAAGTATGAAGAATCCTTCCCACAAACACTACGTACGTGTTTCTGGTGGTGCTTTGACAGGCTATTCAAGAAGCCAATCTTTATGGTCAACCTTCTTTCTTTTCCTACTTCGGATGGAGGGCTTTCACCCGAACTGGAAGACACAAGATCATGGACTGACTGTCAGTAGAGGAAAGGCCTCTGGCAAACCTCTTGAATGGACGGTTCAAGTCCGTCATATAGAGATGAAGCCCTCAAGGTGCAGAAAGCTTCTACAAGTCCTTAACACCCTCCTGCCAGCGTGGCAGAGCCAAGACTGGAACCCGAATAGGTACCAATAACTAGATGAATACCAGTTCCTCGAGATTGTTCTATCTCACTACTTTTTAAACCTCCTTTCCCTTAGAATAGTATGCACCCACTAACCAGTTGCAAACTGATAACCAGCACCTTTACTATCGTGGTTTTGCTTTTCAAAGGTCCTAGTGGGATCTCTTTTTAAGTGGAAAATCCTGGGATGAAGGGATCCTGCGCATGGAACTCCGCCTGGGAGCCTGCCTGGAGGAGGGGTTCATGCTCATGCTCAGTCTTCGTCTTGCACTGGCACTCCTCCACCAGCATCACCACCTTGACCACGGGGGAAAGGCCAGTGCAGTTCAGCTGCAAGTGCATCGTGGTGAACTTGGCAGGCGAGCAGTGGGAACAGAACGTGTGGGGGTGCTGCGCAGCTCCAGGAAAATGAACAGACCCACATTTCCCAAAGCAGAGGTTGTTCTGTACGACTACTTTCTCACAGTCTTCATGGGTGATCGTCTAAAAGGCAAACACATCTCCATTAAGTTATCATGAGTCATCTCATTAGCATCCGCGATACAGAAGCCATAGACTGTAAGCCTGAAGATAATTCAGACTAAAATGTCAAAAACTTTCCAATTTTGGATATTTTACAATATCCAAGTGATGGTTAATCTATAAGGGCAGGGGCACCCGGGTGCCTCAGTCAGTTAAGCGTTCTGACTTCAGCTCAGGTCATGATCTTACCATCTGTGAGTTCGAGCCCTGCATCAGGCTCTCTGCTGTCAGCACAGAGCCTCCTTCAGATCCTCTGCCTCCCTTTCTCTGTCCTTCCCCCACTCTCAATCTCTCTCTCTTTCTCTCTCTCTCAAAAATAAACATTAAAAAATCTACAAAAGTATAAAGCCACCGTAACTAAATTTCTTGTGTTGAGTATATTGATACATTAGCCTTTAGGAAATCCCTAAGTTAAAAAGAAAATGCTTTGCATCTTAAATGTCAAACTTTAAGGAATTTTGTCTAATTGGATGTTACCAGTTGAAAAAACTCTAATGGCTAACTTCCTATATAAGCAATGTGCCTTATCTTTCTACTTCTCACAATGCATTACGCCCAATAGACTCTCCATCCGTGTCGGTTCGGTTGTTCATAGAACAGACCAGAACATCATTAATTCTATTCTATTTTGCAGTGCCTGTGGTACATTCAAACCTACGAAGTTGCACGTGGCCACGTGATGGCATCTATGTCTGCAAATCATCCTTTGCCTCCTCTAACCCCATCTAACATCACCTTTGCCTCCTCTAACCCCATTCGCCTGGCTTTGTGTGCCCTGTAAGGTATACGGGTCAAACACCTGAATTTTAACTTAATTAGCCCTAGAATTTAAAATGAGACTTTCAAAGGAAATCTGACTGCACAATTCTTAGGAGCAATTTTGTAATTGCACGTGGCCAACAAAGCCATCGTTATTATCTGATAATGGACTTACTGCTACATATCCGTGCCTTTTCAGGCAGAATACTTAACTGCCTGACACAGTCAATTACCTTATAATACTGCCTGCTTAATTGGGTAGCATTATTGGACCGTAAAATTTTACTCTACCCTGCGTTGCTTTTGGTGCAGTATCGTCACGTTTAAGGGCTTGATGCAGTTTCTCGATTTCATGTAACATTTGGAGTGTGGGGCTTGCCAGGACTGACCGGAAGCAGCGGATAAGGAGAATGCCCCTTTGTCTCAACAGTGCAGAATCAATCATAATAACCACAAATCAGCCAACACAACACGAAGCAGGAGGTGTTGCTTCTGAGGGCAGCAAATGTGACTTCACGCTGATATCGGTTGTTTGAAAGCTTATGAGAAAATCAGTTAAATCATTTTTTGCTGCGGTAACGTTAGAAACCATGTGGCCACTTCTGCCTGACTGCCTATCAAGTAGTTTGGTGTGAAATACGGGGATTAAGACTGAGATAGTATGAATGAGAGGGTTTGGGGAGGAGTCCAGTGTTTCCCACCTTATCTGTGGGCGGAGTTGAGCAGCTCATCTGCATCCCAAAAGAGTGTTAAGGGAACAGCTGGAGACCAGCTCTGGTTACTTCTCTAAGTTCCCACTTTTCCTAACCGAGGGCCCAGTCCTACTTATCTCCCTGGATTGACCCCGCCAGCATAAAAATAAAGAGCCCATAAAACAAAGGTCTGTGCGATCAATATGAATGGTTACTGAGATTAGCAACACCATCGTATCATTCTTACAGAGTTTCCAGAATACCAAGAAACCATGGCAAGTTGGAAGGAAATCTGGGGAGCATGATCATACTTTGCCAATACCTCTGGTGAATGCCCAAGGGCCAAATCTGGGAGTCAGGTGAGGCCCTGGCAGCCTTCCCTCCTCCTTTCCACCTGTCCCAGTTGCCTGCCCCTTTCTTGCAAGCTCCGATCCCCCCCGCCCCCTCCAGAACAGATACCTGGCTGAAGGGCACTGTCCTACACGTCTCCTGATGTACTTCATGGCTTTTGATGGGCAGGATGATCCCCTGAGAAGCTGGGCCCGTTCTGAACATGAAGTGGTGCCAGAATCTCTTGGCTTCTTCCCGAAGAGGAGATTTCTCCATTTGCATCCCGTCTCTGGGCTGGGCGAGGGCCCGGGTCCCAGACAGGAAGGGCCCACCGACCGAGTCCCAGGATGGGGGCGCTTCTCGCTCGGGCTTCTTCCAGAACCTGCCAAACCTGGACAGCATCTTCTCCCTCTGCCTCTGGCCTTCCCCGGCACCTATCAGGTGTGGCACTGCAACGAAAAGATCCGGCTTCTCCTCAGCTTCCTCGTGGTTGCCCACGGGGAGCTCTCTGCGACTCCTTTCTAGGAGGGCGGGGGAAACGGAAGTCTGACTCTGGCGGCCATCCCGGTGCGGCGCAGCCTTCCCTAGAGGCAGGAGCACCAGCAGCCGAAGGAAGAGGAGACCCATGCTGGGAGGGCCCAAGCTTCTCTCAGATTCGCAGATGGTGAGGTCTAAAGGAAAGGTTCACTCTCTGCAGGAACAAACAAGGAGAGCCTATATATAGATACCTGCCTCGTGGGATGGAAAGGCAGGTGGTCAGGAGCCAGGCAGGGTAAACACATTTACTGTTTGCTCGAATTATGTAGTGCTAATGGTGTCCTGCCTTCTCTTTAGTGGTGTGTGTTTTAGAAGGCCCCAGTGAAAGCCTGGGACCCAGGGGGTAATTAGCTGGCACTTGATTTACAGAGCAGTTACTCCTGAAAACAACACATTCTTTCCCCAACCCCCCTCCCCAACCCCGCCGGATTTCCCATCACTGTTATCAGAAGAAGGACCAGAGTCGATGAACATCTGTGGTGCATCTGCTTTGTACAGGGACAGAGAGGACAAGACATGGTTTTATGACAGAAGTATATCAGATAAAAATTAAAGGCATACAGTTAGTAAAAGCCCAAGCCCTTAGGCTTCGCGCGCGTGCGCGCGCACACACACACACACACACACACACAGGCAACCAAAGAAGTATAGCAAAATTATAAGGAAGGAAAAGGAAGAAAGAAAGATGTTAACTTTGTTGAGCAGAGGACTCTCCCTCTGATTTAGATGTGGTTGGGGTTATTGATTTTCATATAATAACCGAGTAGAAGGAACACATGCTCCTTTTCCACACGAGGAAACTCACAGCTCCCAAATTAATCCCCTCACTTGCAGAATCAGACACTCGATGCCAAATGTCACCACGGGTCAGCCGTCAGATACACTTTTCAGTTGTTCACAAACTTCTCAACAGGGTCCACTGGAATAGCCTGACTGCTCACCAGTCTTCAGTGAAGACGGGGAAGTGTCTCCCTCCAGCCACCCTATTGATTGTTTTTCTTTCGCTAAACAAAGAGCCAGACTTGAGAACGTGGATTCTGAGGACCAGGTTTGATAGCTCTGGGCCTGAAGCTGGCTCGTCACTTCTTTACGGAATCCACATCGTCTTCCTTATGCTACAGTAATTGACGAGCAGGTAAAATGCAGATGGAGACAAACACGCATCTTCAGGAATCAAAGGAAAAGTTGCTAGATGCCTATCATTCAAAACTTGTATGAATCACGCAAGGGTGTGGGAAAGAAACAGATCCACAACACTGAAGCCCCAAAATTGAATCCAGTTGACCCTGTGCACCATTTGAACAGTATTTCCATTGGAAATGAATCCCATACTTGCTTAAATTTCTTCCCTTTTAACTTAATTACTATATTCCTTGCTTTTAGTAACACACCTAATCCTGGAACATTGTCCCCATTTCCGTACTGATGAAGCTTTGTTTCCAAGAAGTGACCCGGTAGGATCTTTTTTCCAGACATTTGTCTTCCTTTTAATAGCCATGCCTGATTTCTGTGACGTAAAGCCTGAAGGAAGTTCTTTTATTCACAATAATGAACTATTTTTAAATGGACCATCATTTTTCCGAATTCTCTCAGAAGAGATATCTCTTGCCTATACCAAACCTCCACTGGGCTAGTATGAATTAAGGTACAACTGATCCATACTAAATGAACAGTGGTATTTGCCATTTCTTTTAAAGTATTTTTAAAAGTTGCCTGCCGTTTGAATTTCTTGATTCCCCTCAGCTATCCAATGAAATAGACTTTCCAGAGCTAGCCACTCGGCCCCAATTATAAATATAGTCTGGAAGCCAACTATGTTTCCTGATTTCTTTTAAACTTTACTTTTTGGCGCCTGAAGTTCCAAGGCCATCAATCACAGTGGCTGGCATTTCCCCAAACAGAGGTCAGAGATCACACTCGGAGATCTCAGACTGCCCAGCTCTGCACGTAGGATACAATTCACATAATTACAATTCCATTAAAATTTGTGGAAGATTCGGGGGGCCTGGGTGGCTCAGGTCATGATCTCGCGGTCCCTGGGTTCGAGCCCCGCGGCGGGCTCTGTGCTGACAGCTCAGAGCCTGGAGCCTGTTTCAGATTCTGTGTCTCCCTCTCTCTCTGACCCTCCCCTGTTCATGCTCTGTCTCTCTCCATCTCAAAAATAAATAAACGTTAAAAAAAAATTTGTGGAAGATTTACTTTACGGGCTAAACATCATGTTAGATACGAGCAGAAGACAAAGTGATAAGAACTTGGTTCCTGCCTTCAAGCAGGTAGGAGAGTCTAGTGGTATTGTGCATTCTGTAATCTAATTACATTAGCTGTAGTGATGTCAGTTATCCATTTTTAACCTTCCTGTAGTCCTAACCCCCTCTTCTTCTGGTCCTAATTTTGGTATTCGGTCATTTGAATAGTACTCATGCAGAATTTGCTTTTGCTGTTCTGTCATACCTGTTGAGAAGAGGTACACATATCTTGAAGGATAAGCTTGCAAAATAAAGCCTTCTTCGGTGAGAACATAAGTCTATCTTCAACTCCTATCTCTTACAGCTAAGGGCAGAGATGACATTCGCCTTTGACCTCTGTGTCCTTCCGTCAATTCTAAAACTGCGTATGTGATACATTGTAGCTCACTCTTGAGACCATAAACATTTTGTAGCTTTTAACAAAAATATACCGCCTCTGTGGGGATTCAGTGATACAGGCATCTGGTCACCTTCCAGTCTGGATGGAGCCAAGTGGAGGTAGGTCCGGAGGGGGCCTCCAGACACAGCAGGAAGCAGTAGTGTGGAGAGAGCACCAGAGGTGGTTGGTGTACTTTGTACCAAAGGCCGCAGTGAGAGGCAGGCCTGAGCTTACACGGGCCCCCGCCTGCGAAGTCCACTTCCCGGGACAACCTCAGGCCCGCGTGAGAGCCAGAGAGGCTAATCTCATCATTCATTCGTTCTAATTCGCAGCTCAGCGCTCAACATCATCTGAACTCTGCTTTCAACTTGACCTAGTCTTCCTGGGCACTATGATGCCTTCAGGAAGGTGGAGATCCCAGCGTGCCTGAGAGGACACAGCAGCCACGTTTTTCTGTCCCTCTTACAGACTCTCAGACGGGAGAGCGGTCTAGCGCCCTCTGAGAGGAAACAAAGAGGCTAAGTTCTTTCCTGAAAACCCCAGACCTACAACAAGAGGTGAGAGGCAGTGCTGGGTCACAGATGGGCATTGGAGGTATACCGGGAGGCAGAAAAGGGAATTTGGGTGGATGGATCAGAGAAAGAAATCTGCTTAGGGTGCATGCCACTGTCTCCTAGCTACCTCTCTTTCCAAAATATGGAAAAGCAATAGGGTTGCGGGGGGTTAGGTTATTTTCAAAGAACCCAAAACAAGGCAGAATCTTCCTCTTTTTTTTCCCCAAAGAACAGGGAAAAGGGAAAATTAGGGTAAGTGGCTTCTGCTTAAACCTTATCTTGATTTAGTTCAGTAAATTATTCAAAGCATAGACCTCCCCCCACCCCGCCCTGCACGCCCCTCCCTGCCACTTTCTGTGGAAAGAAGACAGTAGGAAGAACCTCATTCCCCCAAGATGCTCTGCTCATTGGAGTCACTGATGCATTCATTCATACGGCGTATCTTTTGAGCAGCAAGTCTGCACGAGGTCCTGGGGATACAATGGTGAGGGTGTCCTTGCCCAGACCCGCTGGAGTTTGCAATCTGTTGGGGAAAGACTAGCTTATCAAGATAAGTTACAGAAGGAAAACCTTGGCAGGCACCACTCCTGTACTAATCAAGGACTTTCAAGTGGATCCAAATTCCAAAGGCACCGTGGACTGGCACGCGGTGTTTATGTTCATTTTAGTCAACAAATAGGTGCTGAGTGCAAGGATGTGCAATACATGTGCACTTGTTCTCTTTTGTTTCTGATGACGTCACGAATATCTGTAGTAACAACACCCAAATTATACAAAAAATTGTACAACTAAAGAGAAATCTTCCCATGCCTTCCCAGGCTTCCTGTCCTGCCATAGAGGCAATCACTGTGTGCAACTTATCTATATTGCATCTTCTAAAATTGTCACCTGTTGGGGTGCCTGGGTGGCTCAGTCAGTTAAGCTTCTGACTACTGATTTCAGCTCAGGTTATGATCTCACAGTTCGTGAGATCGAGCCCCACTACAGACTCCGTGCTCTCAGTGGAGTGCTTTTATGGTCTCTCTCTCTCTCTCTCTCTCTCTCTTTCTCTCAATAAATAAATATTTTTTAAAAATAAAATAAAATTTCATCTGTTATGGGCTGAATTGAGTCCCCTGCCCCCAAATTTACATACTATAGACTCAATGCCCCTGTACCTCAGAAGATGACCATATTTGAAGATAAGGCTTTTAAAATGAAGCCATTTTAAAATGAAGCCATTAGGGTGTGGGCCCTAATCCAGTAAGACCCGTGTCCTCGTAAGAAAAGGAGATGAAGGCAAAGACACATAGAGATAACGCTCTGCAAGCCAAGGAGAGAACGCCCAGAAGGAAACAGGTTTACCAACATCCGGATTTGGAACTTCCAGCCTCCAGAACTGTGAGAAAATAAGTCTCTGTTGTTTAAGCCACCCAGTCTGTGGAACTTCGTTATGTACCCCTCCCGCCCCCCCCCCTCCCAGCAAACTAATACAACATTCAAAAAGAACGAAACGTGTAGCCAATACAAAAGGGTAAATATCAAATGATGTCACGTGCCACAAAAACTCCCCCTTCCCACTGATCCCGAGTTACTTTTTAGGGTCAGATTATTCGGTTTGCAGTTTCAGTGATCTGTTGCTCTCTGTCCCAAATACTCCTGCCCCCATGAAAGAGCATTTTTTAAATTTATTTTGCAACCGGAGATGCAACTGTCACTGTGCACAAGTCATAGACAATGTGAGTGATCATCCATTTACCAAGATTGTAGACAGAGCACCTGCAAATCTAGAAGGAGGTCAAGGGGGCTGAGGCAACTTCACCGTGTGCCCCCCCATCCCCCACCCACCCATCCCCACTGCCGGCCAGGCCAGGATGCCTTCACTGATGCTAAGCCTCTGTCGCTCTCCTCTTCCCCATCCTTAGAATTTACGTTGATCACTTTTCCTTCTGCAGAGAGCTGCTCTCAGAGAGTAACAGAAGCAGAAGTTACTCTGGACCGGAAGCCAGAAAACCTTTATCTGATTCCTGATTCTGCCTTACAGCTTGTAAGCTCCAGGATCTCAGGTCCTCCAGGTTCCTAAACCTTGCCATGGGCAAAGCCCTTCCTTCCTCATCTGGCTCATTGTCTTTCTTTCCACCGTGGGTAACTTCAGTGTCCGTGTGGACGCATCTGACCAACAACAGGACATTGGCATTACATGATGTCCCATTCAATACCCGGACTGAAATCTGATGACCCCGGTTCGACTGGCTTCCCCATCCCCCTTACATGTCGACTGCTGTTATGATCAGGGATGGTGAATTTCACATTCCACTCTCATGACAACATTCTGTTGTTTCCGGTCTACACAGTTGTTCCCTGTTTTCTTCTTTGTCTTCATGATCGTACCACCACAGTTGTAGTTAAATGATGCCTTCTGTGACCATTTTGTTTAACATTTGTCTCCACTTTAGATTTTAAAGCCCACGAAAGTAGGGCTAGGTCTTTTGTAATCACCATCTCAGGCCTTAGAACAGTTCCTTCCACACGGTAGGTGCTCAAAACTACTGGTGGAAAAATGAATGAATGAGGGGCTCCTGGGTGGCTCAGTTGGTTAAGCGTCAGACTCTTGGTTTCGGCTCAGGTCACGATCTCGCGGTTTTGTGAGTTCGAGCCCCGTGTCTGGCTCTGTGCTGACAGCTCAGAGCCTACCCGGGATTCTCTGTTTCCCTCTCTCTCTCTGCCCCTCTCCTGCTTGTGCTCTCTCTTGCTCTCTCTCAAAAGTAAATAAACTTAAAAGAAAAATGAATGAATGACTATCTCTAAGCTCTCTGGTCTTCACGTCCTTCCCTATCCAGGTTGGATTCACGGCTCATCACTTCAAACTTCTGCAATCTTCCCAACCTCCCAGCCCCTCTGTCCTCTTATACCTATCTAGTAACGTTCCAACTCTGGAAACATCCAGCTGTCACCTTCCCCGGGCCACATCTGGGTTGTGGAATGCTGGCAGAAACCATGACAGAGTGGCAGCAAATGTGGATTCCTTGGACGGTAACTACCTCCCTTCTGAACCCTCAATTATGCCCAGCAATCTCTTTTGTTACTCAACTCTGCCTTCATTTTCCCTATAGATTCCTTAAAAATTTCCCTAATTATCTCAAGCCTCTGATGGCTCTACCTCTTCCATCATTTTCGGCAAATGATCTCAGCCCTTCTTCCGCCACCAGGTAGGGGCGTTCCCTCCCATCTGCCCTCCGTACCATGCCGATTCATTCCTCCTTTCCACCCTGCTCACGGATGTCGTTCTTTCCAACCCACTGTAGTGAAGATTCTCCCCCTCTATCATCAACCTTCCTCGACTCCACCGGCCGCCTCCCACTTGCATTTATACAGTCTTTGCTTATTTTGAATCTTTTAAAAGCGTCCCTTGGTTTCTTAAAAGTTTTCAGGTTCTGCACTTCGGTGCTGTCTCCTGCCTGCACGGGCAAATTTGGGAAAGAAGTGTGCAAACCCAGTCTCCACGTTCTCACGTCCCCTTGCACGTCAAGCTGCTGTAGTCAGACTTCTGATTCAGCACATCCTTAAATCCTCCTTTCCAGGATCACCCAGGCCTCCTCACAGCTGTTGAAATTCTCTGCAACATTTAGCTCTTTCTCATAAATTTGGGCCTAAATAAAATGGAGAAAGGGAGGTCAGGGCGGGCAAAGCAGCTATGAAAATCCTGAAGCTTTAAGCTGTCGGGATAGAACTGCCATCCAGTGGCTACCCAGCTCCCTGGGGGGTGGAACATTGACAAAAAGCCATCTCATCCAGACCACCAGACTTTCTTTGGGATTCTGGAAGCCAGGTCGCTTCTTTACTCGGCCATTTAGCGGTTCTTCAGACCTGGCTTGATTCGGGTGCACGTGTGTCCTAGCCAGGGAGAGAAGGTTCCTCGGAGGCAAGGTCTATGTTTGCTGGAGATGGCATTGAGATGGCGACTTTGGGAACAGGGATTTTGCTAAATGCGTTTTTCTGTTTCCTCTCTGTTCCCGGCCCCTCGTTCTCCACCTAAGAGGTTAATGGATGTTTGTTTTAATGTACCGAATCCAATAAAAAGGTGGACAGAGCCTTCTGACACAGGACCTTGCTGGGCTTTACTTTCTCAGAGGTATCTCTTTGTCCTGGAGAACTTATCCTTCATTCCCTGCACTCGGACTCTATTTTAAAATCAAATTTCCACTGAATCTGGGAAGACTCAGAAGAAAACTTTCTTGATTTCCCAGCCTGGCCACAGCCTCCGAGGAGGCCTTTGAACTTCATCCTACCAGCCATACTTTCCCGGCAAGTTTCTCCTGGAGGATAATGACACTCCCAGAAAAGGTAGCTCAGGCCAGAGGACTCTGTGTTAGGTGACTTACGCAGCTTGTAAATTGTTTTCCTCCAGTTGGAAGATGGGGGTGGTATGTCACCAACAGAAATGAGTGTAGGGGGCATCTGTTGAAAACCGTTTCCCTCCTGGCTACCTTGCCAGTTTCTGCTTATACAATGCAGGCAGCTTGGGGGAACCATATTGTCCCTATAAGCTCATAACACATGGACAAATGATTAAAAACACATGGAAAACAGTTCCACAGCTAAGCTAAAATTCAGATGGGAATGGAAAATCAACTTGCAAAGCTTTCAACTGACTCGGGGCCAAATGTGGGACAGAATGCTAGGAGAAGTTGCCAAAAGAGAGGGAAGTTGGGGGGGAAAAAAAGCAACTCGTGGATAGGAAACCTAAAACAATGACACCTTGTATTGACAACCCTTTCCTAAGACTCTCCAAGAGTAGGCACCAAAATCAACTCTGGAAATATTAAGACCTTCATTTTGTGAAAGATTTTAGACAGATTTATATTTTCTACCCTCCATAAATAAAGGTTGGCTTGACTATCTTGGCAATACCTATGCGGAAACATAATGTTAAGTATCTGTAACATAAATATTAGAATATTACACATTTTTCCCTTCGAGGTGTGGGAATTAAGCAACAAGGTGACATGAGACAAACTGTGAAAAATCATGACAATAAAATGCAAAGGCAAAGCAGAACTCTCCAGTAAGACTTGCTTTCTGTGGCGTACCTGACCCTGGGCGCAACTTGGCCATAGAGCTGGGCGGGCCTTAGTCACAACTGCGGAAGTTCAATCCTCCGTTCAAATCTGAAACTCTAGGAAGCTTGTTATTTGAGGCTGGCCACTAAAATGACCCAAGGATTCTGGTGGGTAGGGAATCTGTAGGCAAGGAGATTTCCTGGGAGGGGAGCCAGTTTCTGCTGGTTTTTTTCTGTCCGTTAACTTCCGGTCCGAATCCTTCCTGACTCCCATATGACCTGAACCACCTTTCTCTCCGTTCAGCACCATTTAATTTTTCATGCATTCTTTGGGGGGCACGATGGATCCTCCATACGTACAACAAGTGTGTTCCTTAAATGCTGAATGCAAAAGGAAATTTTGAAAGCGTGGCTCCAATGGAGGAGCCATTCTTAGAAAATAACTATCCCTCAAGTCCTTAGCAACAAACAATTCTTCCTGTCATGCGAAAAACCATCTGCTAACGTGTCGCTCTTTATAATGAGATTTGTGTATCATAGATCATGTCTGAAAGCAAAGCATATTGGGGTTTTAAAAAGGGCTTCCCTGGTCATCTGGATTTCTCCAAAACTGGAAACATTTCCATGTTCAACACAAATGTCCTAACATGTGGGAGAGTTCTCACTTGTCATACGGAACTTTAAAACCCCAAGTTTCCCACCCCCAGATCCTCCTTCCCTGTTTACTGGTAAGCACAAGCACTGCTTAAAATAGTCACTCTCTCCCAGGTACTTTGAATCTCTCTCTCTTTCTCTCTCTCTCACAACAATTCTTCCAGGAAGTTATTGTTGTCCCATTTTATCTTTTTTTTTTTTTTTAATTTTTATGTTTGTTTATTTTTGAGAGAGTGTGAGCAGGGGAGCAGAGAGGGAGAGGGAGACAGAGAATCCGAAGCAGGCTCCAAGCTCTGAGCTGTCAGCACAGAGCCCGGCACGGGGCTCGAACCCGCAGACTGACAGATCAGGACCTGAGCCGAAGTCGGACGCTTAACTGACTGAGCCACCCAGGTGCCCCCCCCCCCATTTTTTCCTAAGTTATTTATTTGTGAGAGAGACATAGACAGCACAAGCTGGGGAGGGGCAGAGAGAGGGAGAGACAGAGAATCCCAAGCAGGCTCCGCACCATCAGCACAGAGCCCGATGCAGAGATCGAACTCACAAAACTGTAAGATCATGACCTCAGCCAAAACTGAGCCACCCAGGTGCCCCTGTCCCCATTTTATAGATGAGAAATCTAAGTTTAAAGAATTTCAGGTACATAGCAAGTAAATGATAGAACTATGATATAAACCCACCTCATGTTTTTCCTTCATGTCAGCTCGCTTTTTTCAATGCAGCCATTAAAATGGTGCCCACATTATTTTATATTCTGCTACTTTAAAGTAACATTACGTGATAGAATTATCACTTTAATGGAGACAATATACTCTTCCATTAAGCATTCTTCTGTCATTGGATATTTAAGTCATACAATTTTACTCTAATATTTTATTGCCCTGAAAGAAAGATATCGTTATGTTTATAGCTCTCTTTCCTTTTGAGAAATTTCCACGTGGTAGAAATTACTGTTTCTTTCTTGAGACAGCTTTATTGAAATATAATTGACATACAATAAACATGTAAAGTGTACAATTTGATAGATTTAGACATATATATGTATATCTGTGAAATTATTACTATAATTGAGATGGTGAATATGGGTGCACCTGGGTGGCTCAGTCGGTTGAGTACCTGATTCTTGATTTCAGTTGAGGTCATGATCCCAGGGTTGTGGGATTGAGCCCTGGGTCATCAGGCTCCATGCTGAGTGTGGGAGCCTGCTGGAGATTCTCTCTCTCTCTCTCTCTCTCTCACTCACTCTCTGTCTCCTGCCCCTGTCACCTGCTTATCTTCTCTCTTAAAAAAAAAAAAAAGATAGTAAATATGTCCATCACCCCTAAAAGTTTTCTTGTGTCCCCTTTCAGTCCTTTACCCCGCCTTTTCCTATCCTCCTCTCCCATTCCCAGGTAACATCCGATTTGCTTCCTGTACTATAAAGTCTGCACTTTCTAGAAATTTCTATAAATGAAGTACATATACACTATGTGTTCTTTCTTGTCAATCTCTTTCGCTCAGCATAATTATTTTGAGAATCATCTATGTTGTTGTAGCAATATCTCATTTGTTTTTATTTCGAGAGAGATTTCATGGCAAGGATATACTATAATTTGTTTACACACTCACACAATAATGGACATTATTTGACTGCTACAAATAAAGACGCTATGAACATTCATAGATAATTCTGTGAATGGTAATACTCACTCCATTCTCTTGGGTAAATACCTAAGAGTGAAATGGCTGGATCACATGGTAGGCATGTGTTCAACTTTTTAAGAAATTGCCAACTTGTTTTCCAGTGTGGTTGGACTATTTTATATTTCACCAGCGTGCATAACAGTTGTGATTTCTTCACATCCTCCCCAACACTTGGTATGGTCAGTCTTCATAATTTGAGTCATTCTAACAGGTGTGTATCTCACTGTGGCTTTAATTTACAATTTCTTTTTTTTTTTTAAGCCTTATTTTTATTTATTTTGAGAGAGAACACACAAGCACGGTTGGGACAGAGAGAGAGAGAATCGCAAGCAGGCTCTACACCGTCAGTGCAGAGCCCAACATGGGGCCGGAGTCCACAAACTGTGAGTTCATGACCTGAGCCAAAGTCAAGACGCTTAACCAACCGTGCCACCTAGGTGTCCTAATTTACAATTCCTAACGACTAATGACTGATATGGTGACATATTTGCATTTACTTATTTGCCATCTATATAGATCTTCTTGTAATGTATCCGTTCAAATCTTCTGCCCATTTAAAAATTTGTTTATTAGTGGGGGTACCTGAGCGGCTCACTTTAAGCATCCAACTCTTGATTTCAGCTCAGGTCATGATCTCACGGCTTGTGGGTTCAAGGTCCACATCAGGCTCTGTGCTGACAAGGAGAGAGACTACCCCTCCCCTGCTCAAGTTCTAACTCTCTCAAAATTAGTAAAGAAACTTTAAAAATCATTATAAATAAATAAATTAATAAATTAATTAATAAAATAAAATTCTTATAGATTTTTGAGGGTTTCTTTTATATAGTCTGAATATAAGTTCTTTATCAGAGATATGCATAGTAAATATTTTCTCCCAGACTGTGGCCTGTCTTTTCTTAACCGTGGCTTGATCAAGATGTATTATCCTTTCGTATATATCGTTGGCTTTGAAGTGGTAAATTTTTGTTTAAAGGTTTTCTATCTATATTCATGGGGGATATTGGTCTGTAGTTTCCTTATAATATTTTTAATGGTTTGGTACCCGAGCAATCCTGGCCTCAGAACGAACGAGTCAGAAAATATTCTTTTGCGATTTTCTGGATGAGTTTTGTAGACTTGGTGCCATTTCTTCTGTAAATATTTGTAAAATTCAATAGTGAACCTATCTGGGCCTTCCTTAGTAATCTGTGTCCTCTCTCATTTTTTTCTCATTGGTCCAGGTAGAGAGATTTGTCAATTTTATCAATATTCTGAAAACAACAAGCTTTTGGTTTCATTTATTTCCTCTATTTCTTTTTTCCATTTCATTGATTTCCACTCTGATATTTTCTATTTCCTTATTTCTGCTCTCTTATTTTTCTACTTTCTTAAGGTGGAAGCTAAAGTTAAGACCTTTCTTCTTTCTAATACACCTAGTGTGATAAAATTTCCTCCTAAGTAATGCCTTGAGTAATGCATCCCACAATCTTTGATGTGCTGTGTTTTCATTTTTATTCAGTTCACCATACTTTTTAATCTTCTCTTTGATTTCTTCTTTAACCCATGAGTTGAAGAAGTTTCTAATTTAGTTTCCAAACACATAGGGGTTTTCCAGGGATATCTTTGTTATTGATTTTTAATTTAACTCCATTATGATCAGAGAACATATTTTGTATAACTTAAATCCTTTTAAATTTATTGAGACTCATTTTATGTCCCAGAATATGGTTCATCCCAGCAATGTTTCCTGTGCACTTGAAAAAAATATCTATTCTGCTGCCGTTGGGTGGAATGTTCTAGCAACGTCAGTTAGATTAATTTGGTTAACAGTATCCACATTTCTCAATCTTTACTGATTTCCTGCCTGCTTGTTCTATTAATTATTGAGAAGGGTATTAACATTTTTAATATAATTATAGATTTTTTATTTCTATCAGTTTTTTTTTGTGTATTTTTAAACATGGTTATTAGATGCATAAATATTTAGAATTATTATGTCCTCTTGATGTATTAACCCCTTTAAATGATAAAATAAGCTCCTTTAACCTTGGTGATATTCTGCTCTAAAATCTACTCTGATATTAATATATCTGCTTCAGCTTGCTTTTGACTAGTTTTGGGATAGTATATATTTTTTTCATTTCTCTTCTGTAGAGTAAGTTGGGATTGATTGCCTTTGGGAAGCAAAAATACAGATGGGGATAGAAGCAAAAGGTAGAGTAAGTTGGGATTGATTGCCTTTGGGAAGCAAAAATACAGATGGGGATAGAAGCAAAAGGTGAACTCATACTTCGTTGCTTGGAAAAAGTATTGCGGGTTACCATAAGGCCCTTAATGGAAGTGTTGGTTGATTTTTGTTCCTTTCTGTCTTAAGATAAACTAGGCTTTATTGCCTAGGAGACTATAAGACCTATAAAAACTGTTCAAAATGAGCAGTTATGTGTGTAAGTTACGAGGAGGGTGTATTCATTTCCTGCATGATCCTGTTCTAAAGACTTGTAGAATTATTTTTAGAAAATCAGGGCATTCTGGACATTACACATATCCAGACACACTCCGCCATCAGTAACAGCCCTCCGTGATTAATGGAGAGAAAGGAGGAAGATCAATAAAGCCGTACTGTAAGTTACAAAGTATGTCCAATCAACATTCTCTTCCCCTTAACCAACTATATAAATAAACAAAAAACTGGGTGAGACATGAGGCAAAGACTGGAAAAAGTATCTTGGATGAATCAGATAAACACACAGCAAATATATCAACCCCTTTATAGCTTTCTAAAATAAATTTTTACATGGTGACTTTAATAGCACTGTTCTTGAGAGATATACTTCCTATAACATAACACTCAACATTTTAAAGTACACGCTTGAGTGGTTTTTAGCATATTCACTATGTTCTGCAACCACCACCACTAATTCCAGATCATTCCATACCCTCAAAAAGAGCCTCTGTACCCATCAGCAGTTAGTTTCAGTTTCCCCCTCCCTCACCCCGAGCAACCACGAAGCTCCTTTTCTGTCTTTATAAATATGCCTACTTTGGACATTTCATATGAATGGATCACGCAGTACACAGACATTTCCTGTCCATCTTCTTTTACTTAACGTTATGTTGTCAAGCATATGTCAAAAATACTCATCATTCAAAGGTATTGTACTTGAATTTAAGCAAACCATTTGTTCAGAGTGGCAATAATTAGAATAGGTTGCATACTTGGAAGAGATTCAGCCTACAATTTGCAAATCTCTAGTTCTAGTGCTAATCTCTCCCCACTTCAACTTTTTTTTTAAATAATGCTTTTATTTATTTTTGAGAGAGCGCGAGAGGGGGACAGAGGATCCAAAGTGAGCCTGACGCGGGGCTCGAACACACAAACCACGAGATCAAGACCTGAGCCAAAGTCAGATGCTCAACGGAGGAAGCCATCCAGGCGCCCCTCTCACTTTAACTTCTGAAGGCTTCAGTGTTCTCTGCTCTACAATAAAGATACTAGGTGAGATGATATGATTGTTCTCTCTTTATCCTGTTCCTCTGAGTAACTTAAAGACACAGAGACACATACTGCTTGTCTTGTTGCAAAGATCAATCGGCTAGATTTGAAAACTTTAGTTCCTAACTTGATCGGGAGACAGGAAATTTGGGACAGCTACTCTCCGTAACACTTTGACTTGATTATAAGCTCAGGAAGTAATACCAATTTCTTAATCAGGAGAGAAATATTACAAAAGACAGCCTGAACTCTCCATTGAAGGGGGTGTGTTTCCCTTCAATTCTGAAAAGGGATAATGTAATCAATGGTTTTCACTGTGACGTCCTCCCTAATAAAAAATTTCACACTTAAAAAAAAAAGAAATTTGCATGTATACACTATACTTTTATATTTTTATTTTCCTATCTCATTCACAATAATATCTCTAGTAGGATTGGCACGTAATATTCCATATTTGTTGAATAAATGGTAGATGGATGAGTGGATGGGTGGCTGAGTAGATGGATGAAAGCCATGTAACTAAAGGTTGCTTTAAACAGTAAGGATAAAAAAGACATGTTGAGTTTTCTTTCCCATCCCTTCTTACCATGGATAGAGTAAATACAAAACGTTAGGGGCGCCTGGGTGGCTCAGTCAGTTAAGCGTCTGAGTGAATTTCGGTTCAGGTCATGATCTCAGTTTTGTGAGTTGAGCCCAGCCTCGGGCTCTGTGCTGACCATGCAGAACCTGCTTAGGATTTTCTCTCTCCCCCCTTTGTCTGCCACTCCCCTACTCACACTTCCTCTGTCTTTCCCAAAATAAATAAACTTAAAGAAATAATAAATATAAAATGTTAAAAATTAAAGCAACAGTGGTTCGGAAGTAGAAATAAGATCATTTTATTAATTTTGATACAACACTAGAAACAGTACATTGAACGTGAGGCTTGGTTGCAAAAATTAATCAGCACCAGTTCTTGGTTTGAATTATACAGAACCATAGTGTTCATGAAAAAACATGTGCGTGTTCTTTTTGGCTGTATTAAAAATATACAAAAATGGAAATGTAAATAAGGGTCACCTGGTTCATTTTTACCATTCCTTGGAAGGAGATGAAATAATTATCATCTGTTTTTAAGTTTATGTTTAGCAAAATATATGCCATACATATATATGTATATATATGTATGCTTTGGTTAAAAAGCAAAGATCACAGGATACTGAAAAGCTACACCCTGTTTAGCTGGGTTGATGCTCTTGGATAGAGGGGACTTTTCCTAAGGTACTCGAGTCTGGGGAGAAGAGCCGGGTGGCACGTAAGTCTTTCTTTCTGATGCTCTCCTTCTTAGCTACCACCTGTCCCATCTCTTCTGCTCAACCCTTCTCTCCTCTCTCCTATAATCTCCCCTTCCTGTTCTACCATTACCCCATTTCCTTCCTTCCTGCTCCCACCAGAACCTGACAGGTGACAATGACCGATCTTGGCGGAGAGAACATGACGATAATTTACTTTTTTTTAAGCTTTTATTTTTTGGGGTACCTGGGTGGCTCAGTCGATTCAGCATCCACTTTAGCTCAGGTCATGATCTCGCAGTTTGTGGGTTTGAGCCCCGTGTTGGGCTCTGGGCTGACAGCTCAGAACCTGGAGCCTGCTTCAGATTCTGTGTCTCCCTCTCTCTCTGCCTCTCCCTCACTCGTGCTCTCTCTCTCTCTCTCTCTCTGTCTCTCTCTCTCTCAAAATTAAACATTAAAAAAAATTTTTTTTAAGATTTTAAGTAGTCTCTACATCCGACCTGGGGCTCAAACTCACAACACCAAGATGAAGTGCTGCACATTCCATCGACTGAGCCAGTTAGGTGCCCCCCGCTCCTTTTTTTGCTTGTGTGTGTGTGTGTGTGTGTGTGTGTGTCTGTTTATTTTTCAGATGACAACCATTTACTTCTTTTTCCCCCCTGAGTCAAAGGGGAATGGAGAAAGGAATATGAGAAAGGAATAAGTTCATGATAAATATTGCCCAGCTCCCCAACTTGTCCGAATGCTTGTTTGTTATCTTCTTTCAATTACTTGGCTATTACAACCTGATTGCTGCCTTCACAAGCAGGAATACTTAAAAATATTATTCTCGGGGCGCCTGGGTGGTCAGTCGGTTAAGCGTCCGACTTCAGCCAGGTCACGATCTCGCGGTCCGCGAGTTCGAGCCCCGCGTCGGGCTCTGGGCTGATGGCTCAGAGCCTGGAGCCTGTTTCTGATTCTGTGTCTCCCTCTCTCTCTGCCCCTCCCCCGCTCATGCTCTGTCTCTCTCTGTCCCAAAAATAAATAAACGTTGAAAAAAAAATTAAAAAAAAATATTATTCTCGTATTTCTAGTCACTATACGAATCAAAACACCCACTCCTTGTGCTAACATTTGCAATTACACTTACATATCATTGTCATTTCAGAAAAGTATGATAAAATCTACCGCACTGACCAGGCTCTACTTAATAGCCATGGTTCTGGATTCCCAGTTTTAACTAGTTAACATAGTCCTAGGGTTTTAGTAGGAAGAAGTGGCCCCTGAGTTCTCCATTTCTTGAATTTTTACTTTCCCTCCTCGGATGGACCTCTTTAGGTAAACAACTCATCGTTTCTTTAACTGGCATCTCACCTGCCCACACTGCAGAGGCCCGTGGACCAGAAAGGATCGGAGCTGGTATGGAGGGCGGGTTTTGCATCTTTTGGTTAAATACTAGAGAATGCTTGTGTCCTACAAGAGATCTGGATGTTGTATCAGTCCAGACTACTCGTGATACCTAAGGTAAGGAGCCTTCTGACTCCGCGATGCCATTAATACCTAAACTTTATCCCAGCTGCTCTTTGTAAATACTTCTAATAACTAAAATCTTGATAAATGAGCAGAAATAAAACAAGCTGGTCATGCGTTATATCCAGAAACCGGACTGAATCTCTTCAGTTTATTTTAGTTTTACTGAACATGTTATTATAATAAAACCTGCACCAAAGCTTTCGTCTACTTGGGAACCCCATTTTGATGCTGAAATTACACCGGCGCTCAGAGAGAAAGTTACATTTGGCACAACCGTTCTTTTCAGTGATTATGAAAAGAGGAAAATTTAGAACGCATGCTTCAGAAGTAAATTTCTAATTTCCTGTAATTAAACCTTGATTTCAGATGGGAGTTCTTGTAAGGCTGCAACACGTCTCACTGGTACAAAAATGTTTTGTTCCGCTGATATTATAAATTAATAAGGTACCTTTATGTTCGCGAATCAAGTTAGCGTGCCATTTCTACAAATATTAAAGACTTCAGGGCTCAAAATTATATCAAAATCCTTCCTGAGAATATAGGTTTTCAAGGGCTCTGTTTTCAGTATTATTTTTCTTTGTTCATCAACATAGCTCATTGGGACACTTCTGAGGAAGCAGCGTTTTTCTTCCAACTTGTAACCCTCATTCACATATACTCTGTTTCAAACGTCCTTGACAAATGTCACTGCGTACTACACACACAAATGAAAAGAGAGGCTCGTGTGGCTTCAGATTTCTCATGAATCTATAAGGCCAGGGAAATGGAACGATTGGCTTTGGCATGGTACAAGGCCAACGTTTTCATTGAAGAAAGCAATCTGTCTCACGAGTGGCGGTGGGTAGACCTCTGGGGTACAGGTAGCCTCTGGATTCTCACTTGAACTAGAGCTTTGCAAATGAGTTTCCACCTGTGAGATTCGCCCATGTAAAGCCTTCCTTTTCCACCACGGACAATACTCCTTTTTATCCACAGCCTCTTATCTTGGGTTTCACATGTGAAAGACCTCCAAAGGGACAAAGCAATGATGGCACCTCAACTGTGATTTAAGGAACCGGTAGAATTTCTTTTACTCAGACTGAAGTGGGAGAAGCACCAGCAATACAGATTTTGGAATGGGCTCATTTGAGATATTGGGATTAAAAAAAAAATCCAAGGACCATGAAATTGGTACTGACTCAGATATGGAGTGGGGTCAGGGTGGGAGTCTCCTGGAATCAGCATATCTTGGACCATATAATACTTCAGGTATTTATTCTGAAATGTATTGAAATCCAAGAATTGTCTGTCTTCCCTAAAGAAATATTCATTGATCGATCTTCCTGGAACTCTTCTTCTATGTTCCTTTTTTACCAGATAGAATCACTCATAAACTATGATTAAAAAAAAAACAACGTACCAAGTCAATCATGACACCTTGTCTTCCATTGAACAACATGTACAAATCCTGTAAATAAATAGGTGAGAAATTCCAAGTGGGCACCTGTAAGGCTAGTTACTTTTCGAGTTTCCTGGAGCACACGTAACTGTGAGGTTTGCTCTGGCTACAGTCCTGCGTTTGCCATTTCCCTTGTCTTTGAGCCAAAACACAGTTCTTCCCAGGCTTTGAACGTTGAGGGGGCCCTTTCCTCCAGTTGGTGAAGACGACAGGTTCACCACCAATCCACTCCCAGTGGCCAGCATGCACTTGGTCATTCAAACCTGATGTGAACCAAAGAATGTGCCAAATTATTTTATTACATTTATGCTTGGGTATCACGTCAGTCCCTTGCTCTAATCTCAGCAATCATGTACAAACATGAGCCTACGTTCTGAAACACAGAATAGGATCTGGGAATCCTAAGACACAGTTGAGAACATTTGGCCGATCCGAATCCAAATCCTCGCTAGTTGAGCATCTTCGGGCAGGTTAGTTAACCACTTTGAGTTTTAGTTTCCTCATCTAAGAAATGGGAATAAAAATAGTATATCGAGGGCCATTTTCTGTATGAAATAAGATAATGCATGTACGTTTCACAGCACGCATGCATGTCTAATAAATGGCAATTATTATTCGTTTTATTCCACAGGCAGAACTCCTATCCCAGGGAAACAGGTTACACTCTTGTCTATAGTTCTTCTTCTTTGCTATTTAAATCTCTCGGTTTTCATGTTCGAAAGTAGCTTAACTACATATTATTTTTAGTCTGGAACGTAAGATTTTTTTTCAGTCTGCTATAATTCCAACAAAAAGCAGCTTTTCTCAACTTGCCTCTCTACTCCCACTGGCAATTTTACAAATTACACTTCAGTGTTGCAAAGCTTTTGTAATTTTTCTTAAAGAAACATTCCTCCTCCTCGCTCTCCTTCATAATAGAAATAAAGAGAATAAAATCAGAAAAGAATCCCCTGTAACAGCATGATCTGACATCTCTCAACCAAATTTAACCATGAAAATAGTCTTAGCTGCATAACCTATAACCTCCTGAGTGAGCCTCCCTCAATATTTTGGGGTAGAATAAAATGAACTATCTCTCCTTCCGGATCGTTTCCTTGCATCTTTGATCAGAAGATGCTATGCCTAAGTATTCTGTGGGAACAGAGCCTTGAAATCAGTCATTGTGGAAGTGGAGAAAATGTCTCCTCTAGCTTTAGCTTCATACTCTCAGAAAATTTCAGAATTTCGAGATGTACTAAGTATTACAGAGATTCGGAGAAGCCAAGATTGGGTTTAGTACAGTTCCCTGAAATCCAATACCTTCAAGGTCAGACGGTGGAAATACTGACTTTGAAGCGCCCTGAGAATTCTACTTCTAAAAATAGAATCTGAAGAGATTTGTATTCTTGTTAAAATTGAAGATGTTAAAACTTCAGAAAACAAGGGATCAAATTAAGATCGCCTATACTTGTCAATAGCTGCAAACATTTCTAATTCTTTAACGTATTTCTTTATATATGCATATGTATATACCATATGCATATATATATCACATGTGTATAAATTTTTTCTCATAATTATTTTCTGCTTCATATCGCTGTGGATTCTGCTTTTTTACTTAGCACCTGCCACAAATGCAATACGTTATGTATTTTATATATAATATGCTTCCAACGTGTATTTCTTGAATGAAATAATAAACATAAAGCACTTTGTTATGTCTTTAATATTTTATGCCTTACAAAAGCATTAAATATTAAATATTCCTTCTTGTGGCTGTACTATTATTTAACCATCCCCTATTGACAAGTGCTTCTAATTTTTTACTTTTAGAGATACCATTTGTTGAATTCTCTGATCCTATAATCCAAGCCACATCCCTTATTATTTCTTTGAGATAGATGTCCAAAAATGAAAGCATTGTGTAACTAAAATGAGTTTTAAAAGGCAGACCATCCACTGGGTGCCCCCTCCAAAAAAGAAAAAATAGACTGTCCAATCATGGAACTGTTGCCTGTTACTGCAAACCACAATTATTTGGCCCATGGGAGGGAGACGCCTCCTTCATGTTCTTGCCTCCCTCCTCAGCGCAGACACTTGCCTATCCAAAATGGCTTCCGTCCGCTGATGTCCCACAGCCACCGCATATGCTGCCTGGAGAGAACGGTGACGAGGCTGCCCAGGTGACTGCAAACAAACAAAAAGGAAAGCATTGGTGACAGGGACTCCAACACTCCTGTTGATATGGAATGCAGAACAGAAATCAAATCTGTTCAAAATAGAAAAGTGTATACACACACACACACACACACACACACACACACGGAAAATTTTCCAAAATTTTTATACTCTTTCATTTTTGTATTTTAATGACTATCTGTAAAGTGGGATAGGTAACAGCAAAGAAAGGGATATTTTTTATACTATCTAGGTACAAATTCAACAGTTTTTAAATATCTTTAGAAAAATCAGCAACTACCTACTTATAAAAATTAATGCCAAAATATTACTCCTCTCGCAGAGGGTCTATCTCTAAATGGCATAAATTTGGCAAGTATCCAGTTAATTTGACCAGGAAGGTAACGCAGACTATTCAGATAAAATTACTCGAGGCCGACATTTTGCACTTGGTATGTTTAATCAAATATCCCAATAATTGTGACCCTTTGATCATACTCAGTGAAATGAGCATGAAATGTTCATAGGCTGTAAAAAAGTTAAAGCACATAGTCCTATAATCATACATATTTTCCCCCAAAATAGAATTGTTTTTATGTTTAAGGTGTATAGCATAATGACTTGACTCATATGCATTGTGAGATGATTACCATAGTGAGTTTAGGTAGCATCCATCGTCTCATATAGATAGAAAAAAACAGGAAAAACAAAATTATTTCCTTGTGGTGAGAACTCTTGGGATTTACTCTCTTAATAACTCTCATATATCATATAATATCATATAATATCATATATCATTGTCAGCTACATTCCTCATATTGTATGTGATATCCCAGTACTTAATCATCTTATAACTGAAAGTCTGTACCTTTTGACCACCTTCATCCAAATTACTTCACCCCATATCCCTGGCCTCTGCCACTCACATCTGATCTTTTTTCCTGTGAGTTTGTTGTTTTGTTTTGTTTTAAGATTCTACATATCAGTGAGATCGTATAGTATTTGTCTTTCTCTATCAGATTCATTTCACTTTGCATAATACTCTCGATGCATATTATGTTGTTACAAATGGTAGGATTTCCTTCTTTTTTATGGCTGAATAATATTCCTGGGTGTGTGTATGTGTATCACAACTTCTTTATTCATTCATCCGTCAATGGAAGCTTAGGTTATTTCAATGCCTCAGCTATTATAAATAATAAACATGCTATAACATGGGGGTGCAGATATCTCCACAACATTCTATTTTGATTTCCTTCAGATATAATCCCAGAAGTGGAATTTCTGGATCATCTGGTAGTTCTTTTTTTCTTTTGAGAGAGAGAGAGAGAGAGAGAGAGAGAGAGAGAGAGAGCCAGGGAGCATGAGCAGAAGAGAGGGGCAGAGGGAAAGAGAGAGAGGATCTTAAACAGGCTCCACACTCAGCTCAGAGCCCAACTCAGGGCTTGATCATAACCTGAGCCACAACCCAGAGTCGGACACTCCATTGGCTGAGCGAACCAGGCGCCCCAAGGTAGTTCTGTCTAGAATCTTTTGAGGATACTCCATACTGTTTCCACAGTGTCTGCACCAATTTGCAATCTCATCACTAGTATACGGCGGGTTTTTTTTTTTTCTCCACATCCTCACCAGCAATTGTTATCTCCTATCTTTTTGATGATAGACATTATAACTGGCATGAGAATTCTTTATGAACTATTTTTGTAGCTAGCTGAATTATTCCTATAAGCAATATTTGATTGTTTCTAATTCTCCAACAGTGCTCATTAAAAGCTCTTTTAAAATGCCTTCAGTAAAAGGCTTGTAATTATTTTTTTTCTTTTGTTCTTTTTTTTTTTTAATACAGAAAATTTCAAACAAGAAACAAAGCCACCACGTTCTTGTCTGATTAATATCCACTGACGTTTTTAAAAGTAGGAAAACAAAACTGGTAATACTTGCACCCATTTAGAAAACTGTTGAATTGAATTTTATTCATTTTGCCTGTCTTTCCAAACTTCAGAGGCATTTCTCTGCTTTTCCAGATCACCTATGGTGAACATAATTTATCCATTTCTTAATGATTTTTTCCCCACTAAAACCAGTACTTAATGATTTTTTCCCCACTAAAACCAGTACTTACTAAAAGCAGTGGTAAATTCTAGGACTTCTGAGATGCATAAGGCTCTCTCTTTACCCTTCTCCTAGGGGCCTCAGCCTGCTGGATTTGGGTTTTGGTGACTGGGCTCTGACCTCATTATTTACTGTCATCTCCTGTCTGACAGTTACGGCAGATTTGACGGCACAACTTCTTCCCTTCCTCTCACATCCAATATGGTAATTCTAACGTGTTGAGGGTTTAGAACCCAGAGTATCAAATGTGTGTTAAATGTAGGCCAAGGGAAGGCTCACGGGGCTGCCTCACTCAACATGGTGTACTGAACAGAGTGTGGGAGACCTGCATTCTCTTCCCGCTCTGCCTCTAATTCCTTTATGGATATAACTGGATCCTTCATCATCAGGCAGTAACAGGTCTCATTCAAGGATATTTACCATCTCCTCTTGCTTTAAGATTCTTGAAACTATCGTTAGAGCAGACTTTGTAAAATCCATTTTCACTGGCCAGGTACAAGTTTGATTTGTGTGTGTGTGTGTCTCTCCAAGAAGCAAAAAGTCCCAAAAGAGCAAGATGGGAAAACAGCTGTGTTTAGGACAGGTAAAATGTTAGACCATAGTCATTTATCAAATGAACATTTAGGCACCGGTATGTTGATTATTTTACAAAACCGTTCCTTTTCTTCTTTATTCCGTATCCACACGAAACAGCATGAACGTTACTTCTATAGATATGTATATAGAGAGATATACAAATGAAAAAAAAAGAGAGACACATAAATAAAAATCTTGTGACAGCTCTGCAATTTGAAGGCATTCAAAGTCTAGTGTTAAAAAACAGAAACTTTAAATTTCATATATTGAAGAAAAAAAGAAAGAAAAGTTAAAAAAATGTAATTATATTGTTTACCCAAAAAATACATAAATAAATAAAATTAAAAAAATAAATAAAAACAGAAACTTTAAATTTCATATATTGAAGAAAAAAAGAAAGAAAAGTTAAAAAAATAAAAAAAATAAAATGTAATTATATTGTTTACCAAAATAAATAAATAAATAAATAAATAAATTAAATAAAATAAAAACAGAAACTTTGATTTGCCTAGGTAAAGAAATACACATCTACTCCTTTGAAATGTTTTGAGTAAGTACAGATGTACTTCAGAGTAACTCTTTAAGGATAGGCCAGCAGGGGTTCCAGACAGTCCTGTGGGAAAACAAAATGGTTTCATAGATAATGATTTATAATAAGAGAATTACCAATGTACAATGACTGCCTAAGGAAACGAGCAGATGAGATTACAATACGCAAATTCAAGAAATACCTAATCTAGGAGTCTGGCTCCTCTGAGTTGGAAAAATAATAAAACACCAATGGAGAGGAAAGGAGATGGGAGATAAAGATTGAGTTGAGTTAGCAATCTGATTAGGGACAAGGAGCAAAGCCAAATTTGTTGTTCTTCCTGAAACACGGGTGCTGCAAACGACCCTTAGTAAAGGATCTTCAGGGAAGGGAGGGAGCCCCAGGAAACGCAGCCCAGAATTGAATAATGATTCCTGATACCAAATCAAAAACATACTAATATTAATAGTAACTCTAATTATAAACTGTAAAAACCTCTCCTAAAATTAAGTCATAGGAAGGCAAATATCCAGGTTGCGAAATGTTAAAACTATAAGTTTTATAGCACAGAAGGAATTGATGATTCCCAGAATATCTGTTTTTCTTTCTTTTATATACATATTTTTAATTAAGTTTTTTTTATCTTAATTCCAGTATTGTTAACGGACAGTGTTATATTAGATTCAGGTGTATGATACAGTCAAGAGTATCTGGTGTTCAAGACAAAGGTGGTGGAGAAGAACAAAACAAAATGACCCTGAAAGGGAATAGGTGAAGGGAGGCACGGAGGCCCAACAGGTGAACAAAAACACAATGACTGGTACAGGAGGTCTCGGGGTTCAGAGAAAAATTACCTTGAGGAGGGGGCCCTCCTGCCCAAAAATGTTTCTTGCAGAAGGACCAAACCAAAGGACTATGGAGATCTTTTCGTTTTCCTTTTCAGTTTTGCTTTCCACTCGCCTAGATGTTTTGTGAAATGTAACTAGTTATCAATGTACATTTTGTGAAACGTGACTAGTTATCAACCCTTCCGGGGGGGGGGGTAATCATTCTTGTCCTTTTGAGATGCAATGCATATTGAAGTGTCATACAAATACAATCAGATCACATATTCATACTCATCTTTTCCAAATAAAGTTTCAAAATGAAAAGCTTTTCGTGATATTTTAAAAATCTCACACACACGCAGTTTCTTTACCTCTCTTAACACATTCTGGGATACCATCAGAAATGGTATTTGATAGACGTTTTAAGTTCTGGACCATTCTGGCAAATAGACAATGTGCAATTTGAAAGAGTTTATATTACTGATACATAATTAGTTTCTTTCTAAAATATGATGGAAAAACTCCAATTGTCCTTAATTATTTTTGTCCTGAAAGCTTTCTCAGTTTAATATCTATAAAGAAATCACAGTTTTAGAGCTTAAAACAATTCCCTGAGACCAGCATTTATCAAAATAACTTCAAAAATAATTGAACAAATTACTTCTGAACCTGCTTATAACATCATGTTTGATCTACTGATATGATCTTTAATATCCTTGAATTAATAAGAGAGATGGAAATTTTCCATCACTACTATAATAGATGTTATAATAGTTATTCTAGCACAAACTATCCTCCTATTTATACTATTTCTAAATACCATTTATGTTCTCATATATGCAATCAACAAATACTGCTTGTAACTCACATTGTTGCACTGAGATCCAGAAAACTTCTTAACTAGATCTACAGTAAGACATCAACTCAGTGAAAGCTAAATGCTACCATTTAAATTTAGTGACTTTCACATTCTTAATAGAGCTTTCTGAGAAGGAGATGTGGGAAGGAATTGTCAGGATTGTATGAAACACCTTACTGATGTAAAATGCAACGTTTAAAGACTTGCCATAAGGACAGCCGTATCTGGAGAAAAATGCTGTCAATTTCTATGAAGCTCATTGATGAATGAAGAATGATTTAGTTATTGGCTTGTGGGGCCAATACTGGGGGATAAGACTTTAAAATGCAGTCTGGAGGGGCGCCTGGGTGGCGCAGTCGTTAAGCGTCCGACTTCAGCCAGGTTGCGATCTCGCGGTCCATGAGTTCGAGCCCCGCGTCAGGCTCCGGGCTGATGGCTCAGAGCCTGGAGCCTGTTTCCGATTCTGTGTCTCCCTCTCTTTCTGCCCCTCCCCCGTTCATGCTCTGTCTCTCTCTGTCCCAAAAATAAATAAACGTTGAAAAAAAAATTTTTTTTAAAAACGCAGTCTGGGGGCACCTGGGTGGCTCAGTCGGTTAAGAGTCCTACTTCGGCTCAGGTCATGATCTCACGGTCCGTGAGATCAAGTCCCGTGTCGGGCTCTGTGCTGACAGCTCTGAGCCTGGAGCCTGTTTCAGATTCTGTATCTCCCTCTCTCTCTGACCCTCCCCCCACTCATGCTCTCTGTCCCAAAAATAAAAAACAAATGTTAAAAAAAATTTTTTAAAAAATGCAGTCTGGGAACGCCTGGGTGGCTCAGTTGCGTAAGTGTCCAACTTCCACTCAGGTCATGATCTCGCTGTTTGTGAGTTCGAACCCTGCGCTGGGCTCTGTGCTGACAGCTCAGAGCCTGGAGCCTGCTTCAGATTCTCTGTCTCCCTCTCTCTGCCTTTCATCTGTTCTCTCTCTCTCTCTCTCTCTCTCTCTCTGTCTCTCTCTCTCAAAAGTAAATAAACATTTAAAAAAAAATTTTAGTGCAGTCTTGTCTAAATATTTCTAGTATGGTAAGTACCCAAATATTTGTTGAATGCAGTGAATTAAACTGAGAACCTAATTGTACCTTAGGTTTGCTGTGAAAGGTAACTTTGATTCCAATCCAAAGGAAATTTAGACTCCATAATTTAATAAAAATCGTGACACGTTTGTGCCGCGAAAGATACAAAATATTAATACTCCATTTGGAAACCTGCTTTAGGTTAGTTCAACATAGCTGTGCTGTCGATTCACCTGAGATGAGAAAGTCCCTATGTTTATGGAGCTGTTTTGGAGAGTGTCATAGAAAATGAGAGTCCTGTCGCTTCCACTTACTCGCCTATGTGATCACGAGCAAGTGATTTTGCTTCCCCAAATGTCTTCTGTTTTATCTGCAGAGTGGAGACAATAATACCGCAGAAGTGATGAGAGGATCAGATCAGTTACTACATGTGAAAGAATTCTGTAAACAATAAGGGGTAATATCAAAGGAAGGCATCACCGGCAAGGTCAGGCTGCCGTAACAGGGTCAGGGTACAATGCTTCGACCCAAGTTGCAGATGAACTCTTAGGTCAAATGCATGAGGAAGTAGCTAGGCTTTTAAAATAATTTGGGCCTTAAGTTTATTATTGGGATGAGCAGATGTATAAAATTAATAGATGTATGACTAGATTAATAGATGTGTAACTAGTCTTTCCACTTTTGGTTTTTTTTTTCTTTTTTTTTTCATGAAATTTATGGTCAAATTGGTTTCCATACGACACCCAGTACTCATCCCAAAAGGTGCCCTCCTCAATACCCATCACCCACCCTCCCCTCCCTCCCACCCCCCATCAACCCTCAGTTTGTTCTCAGTTTTTAAGAGTCTCTTATGCTTTGGCTCTCTTCTACTCTAACCTCTTTTTTTTTTTTCCTTCCCCTCCCCCATGGGTTTCTCTTAAGTTTCTCAGGATCCACATAAGAGTGAAACCATATGGTATCTGTCTTTCTCTGTATGGCTTATTTCACTTAGCATCACACTCTCCAGTTCCATCCACATTGCTACAAAGGGCCATATTTCGTTCTTTCTCATTGCCACGTAGTACTCCATTGTGTATATAAACCACAATTTCTTTATCCATTCGTCAGTTGATGGACATTTAGGCTCTTTCCATCATTTGGTTATTGTTGAGAGTGCTGCTATAAACATTGGGGTACAAGTGCCCCTATGCATCAGCACTCCTGTATCCCTTGGGTAAATTCCTAGCAGTGCTATTGCTGGGTCATAGGGTAGGTCTATTTTTAATTTTTTGAGGAACCTCCACACTGTTTTCCAGAGTGGCTGCACCAATTTGCATTTCCAGGCTTTCCACTTTTTGCACTCACCATTAAAACCTAGCTGCAATGAGATGGATCAATAAAATAAAAAATATATATATTGGGGGATTCATGTAGGTTAGTCACCATGAAGGTATCAATGTGAGGTGTGGGGGTTCTGTTGCTTTTCATCTATATTTTACCAACAAATCCCCACAGCAATTTGATCTTGATAACCCTGGCTGCAGCATAACTGTATTTCTGTACTTGCTTTCACTTTCATCAGGAAAGAAACCATATCCTTCCCTTCGTAGCATGTTGCAATCTTCTCATTGCTAATTCAGAGAGGTTCTGATTCCACACCAAAGCTTTTTCCTCAAGGTGGCTGGGGGGGGGGGGTGGGGGGAGAAAGACCTATGCCAGTCTTCCTACCCGAGCTTTCAAAGCATTAAGACAAACTAAATAAAAGTAAGACACCAGTTATTTGGATGACAGGATGTCATAACTCTTCCTAACACATAACATGATGGGAATATATGCATTTAAACAATAATTATTTATACAATTAAAAAAAATTGTTTAATTTATCTTATACCACCCACTCACCAACAGAAGCCCAAAAGCCACTGTTTAACCTCTATGGTACCCATACTTATACTTAAGACATGAAATACGTTAGCGAAGAAAATGGTGGTTGACTTGACCAGTTTTTGTTTTTTTAACATTTATTTGTTTTCGAGAGTGAGAGATAGAGTGAGAGCAGGGAAGGGGCAGAGAGAGAGGGAGACACAGAATCTGAAACACGCTCCAGGCTCTGAGCTTTCAGCACAGAGCCAAATTCAGGACTTGAACTTGTGAACCATGAGATGATGACCTGAGCTCAAGTCGGATGCTTAACCGACTGAGCCACCCAAGCGCCCCAATTTGACCAGTTTTTAAGTAGACTTTTAGGGGCACCTGGGTGGCTCAGTCAGTTGAGTATCCGACTTTAGCTCGGGTCATGATCTCACGGTTTGTAGGTTCAAGACCTGCGTGGGGCTCTGTGCTAACAGCTCAGAGCCTGGAGCCTGCTTCAGATTCTGTGTCTCCTTCTCTCTCTGCCCTGTCCCACTTGTGCTTTCTCTCTCTCTCTCTTCCTCTCTCAAAAATAAATAAATAAAAATTTAACAAATTTCTTAAAAAGAATGAGAAATTTAAAAAAATAAAAAAATAGACTTTTACAATATTTTATTAGCCTTTTAAAAACTAGTTATAACTTACATGGAATCAAATGCACAAATGTTTAAGTATTCAATTCAATGAACTTTAACAGTTGTATTCCGGCAACAACCATCCAGAGCAAGACATAGAACATTTCCATCACTCTAGGACATTACCTCATGCTACTACCTCATGGTTTTTTAGTCACCCTACAATCCCTGCCAGAGATAACAGGTTTTTTTTTTATTTCTCACACCAACTAATAAATTAGTTTTCCCTATTCGTATCAAAAAATCATATATTTTCTACTCTTTTATGATGGGCTGCTTCCTCTCTACGTGTTTTTGAGATTTATCCACATGGTTGGAAGTTTTAGTTCATTCCATTTTATCATTTATAAAATAAATGATCAAAAAAGAAAATTTATCTATTTCCTTGTTGATGGAGAAAACATAAACCACCCCTATAAATCAACTAAGCTAATTTTTTCAAGTAGGCTTCACTGCTGGCACAGAGCCCAGGGCGGGGCCTGAACCCACGACCCTGAGATCAAGAGCTGAGCCACCCAGGTGCCCCAGACCCGAACCATTATTATTATGGAAAAAGTTGCCATGAAATTCTTGCGAATGCCCCCCTCCTTTTTTTTTTTTTTTTTTCCAGCATCTACTTTTATTTCTCTCGGGTAAATACCTAGGAGTAGAGACGTTAGGTCACAGGGTAAATGCGTGTAAACATAAGATAGTGCCAGACGGTTCTACAAAGTGGTGGTACCATTTTACTGTTCCACCAACACACGTGAGAATTCCATTGGCTCTGCACCATCTGACGTTGGCAGTCTTGGTGATTTTACAGTGGGTGGGAAATGGTATTTCACCGTGGTTCTCATCTGCGTTTCCCTGACGTCTAATGGTGGTACATCTTTTCATGTACTTATTGACCAATTGTATATCTTTTCTTGTGAAGCCTCCAAGTCATTTGCTATGTTTTTAATCAGGTTGTCTTCTTGTTACTGATTTATAGGAATTGTCTGCGTTTTCTGGATTTGAGACCTAGGTAGATATACGATTTGAGATTGGCTTTCCCAAATGTGGTTTGCTCTTTCATTTTCTTTTTTTCCTTTTAATTTTTTTAAATCTTTATTTATTTTTGAGAGAGAGAGAGACAGAGTGTGAGCAGGGGAGGAGCAGAGAGTGAGGGAGACACAGAATCCGAAGCAGGCTCCAGGCTCTGAGCTGTCAGCACAGAGCCTGATGCGGGGCTCGAACTCACGAGTGGTGAGATCATGACCTGAGCCGAAGTCGGTCGCTCAACCGACTGAGCCACCCAGGCACCCTGCTCTTTCATTTTCTTAATAGTGTTTTTATTTATTTATTTTTAAATCTTTTTTAATGTATTTTTTCAAGAGAGAGATTGTGTGTGTAGTGTGTGTGTGTGTGTGTGTGAGGGAGGGGCAGAAAGAGAGACACAATCTGAAGCAGACTCCAGGCTCTGAGTTGTCAGCACAGAACCTGACGCGGGGCTCCAACTCACAGACCATGAGATCGTGACCTGAGCCGACATCGGACGCTTAACCCAGTGACCCATTCAGGTGCCCCTCTTAATAGTGTTTTTAGAGGAGCATAACTTTTTGAATTTGATGAAGTGCAAAATCTGACTGTTATTCACCAGAGACTTCTCTAGTCTCAGTTTCCAGCGGTTGGGGCATATTAGCCGAATAATATCCAGGTAGACGAAAAGGGGGGGTCAGGGATAGGCACATATGCATTTTTAAAGTCTTTCTGGAATAGATAAATTTTGTTGTCATTATTTGACCACAAGTCATCTTGTGTCCCATTGCCCACGGACCCACTGACCCTTTGTCCAACTTGTCTGGCTTCACAATCATCAATGTCTCTTGCATTGTCATAGGTCTGATCCTTTCATTGCCATGTATTTTCAAATTCGTGGGCAGGAATGCTTACTTAATACTACTAATAACAAAATGATAGAAACTACAATGCTGCGGACTCAGAAAAGCTCCTTCTGACTTTCTCCAAAAGATCAAGAAAAGCTAAAAAATAGAACTTCGGCAATGGCACATTTTTCACATAAAAGCGGTAAGTCAAAACACATTATCAAAGTCAATCTCAAATCCATCCTGAACTACAGAACTCTCCTGGGGTTCCTAAAACAAAACCAAGCAGATATCAGACACTCGACGCTTGAATGAAAGAAGCGACCCCGAAGTTGCATGAGAAAAAAGAGAAACGGTATGAAAGAAAACATTAATTAACAGGAAATAGGGTTTCTTACTGTTCTTGGCAAGCTCGGGCTGCTGTGTCCCAGGTGCCTTTCTGTTCCGTGATCACGGAGTGGCAGTAGCCTGAGTGACGGTGCCACCCAGCCGGGCAGGATCCACCTTCCACCTCCTGAAATACAGTGGTCCATGTTGACATGGTAAGTCTTTAAAATCTGCAGCCTGCTCTCCGCACAAAGAATCTATGAGTCCCCTATCTTGAACAGAGTCATTCTGTCACCAGAAAGGAGGTCGGCCCTTATCCCAATTCTCCACCTTGAGAGATGTGATGGCTCTCTACAGAAAACACCACTGAAGTCCGCACTGTTTCGATTTTACACCCTTGACATTCTGACGATTAAACAACACGAGTAAACACCTTCTTCAATTGCATCGATTACCTAATGTGCTTTGTGATTTGTAAAACACCACCTGGGCCCTATTTTCCTCTTCACCTTCCAAGTGTGACAAGGGCAGGTGGACGAAGCGTCAGATCACTTGCTGTTAGCTTATCACAGAGCATACGGCCAGCAAAGCTACTTTGCTGTTCATCCCGGGTCCCACCTCAGTTTGGGGGCTCCACACTCTCCAGGTAATCCCATCACACTTGTACAGCTTTCGGAGGCTTTCTTGGAAGTGGAAGAGTCCCTTTAATTCCAGTGTGCAGTTCTTTGGAAATGAGGGCAACCGGGCCTGTGGGAAGGAGAGGTGATGTAGATTTGACTTACTGTAAGCTAAGCACACACCCACCTTCTTTAGGTTTTCATTTGTTAGGTAGCATTTGTGTTGAGCAATCAGTCCCCAAGCTAGAAGGCAGTTTTATGGCCCAGCAAACAGCTGGCTCTGAGGTGAATAGGAAGTAAAAAGATTTTCCTACCTGTCTGGAGAAGTGCGAGCCAGTTGTGGATTCCACCTTATCTGCCTGAGGCAATTCTGCCCCTTGGCTTGTCTTCTGTGGCTGATTAATACTGGACATGTTGGCCTTCCTTTGGTGAGATGGGGAACTATCATCCTGTAGTTGCAGGGAAACCATTCCATGATACTTGAGGAAACCAGAAAGCAACAATAAAGAAAACATAAACACCCAGGTAGCAAACAAAAACATTTGTAGGGAAAATGAGCAACTCAAAAATTGGATTAAAGCAAAAAAGATAAAAGTTTGTGGTGTTTTTTTCTCTTTCCTGGCCATCCAAGCCTCTGAAACAAATTTCAAAACAGGCTTTTAAGAGAAATACATAAATGCAGAAGAAAAATAATTTCACTAAATGTTTTGCATCCATAAATACAAGAAATTTAGTAATTCTCTCAAATTGTGCTTACATTATAGATGATGTCTGTTCCATTTCTATAAATAGAGGATGGAAGAACCTGAAATCAACAAAGTACAAAATATGAATAAACTTGGCTTGAAAAATAACTAGCAATGGGGTAAAACCCTTCCAGTAAGATCTTGTTAGTGTCTAAAAATTTTTTAAACATATGTTTCCTAAGGGGCGCCTGGGTGGCTCAGTCGGTTAAGTGCCCAACTTTGGCTCAGGTCATGATCTTGCAGTCCGTGAGTTCGAGCCCCGCATCGGGCTCTCTCTCTCCCTCAAAAAATAAATAAACATTAAAAGAAGAAGAAGAAGAAGAAGAAAGAAACAAAACACGTATGTTTCTTAAGACTTTCCATACCCAGGGGCGCCTGAGTGGCTCAGTTGGTTAAGCGCTGACTTCAGCTTAGGTCATGATCTTATGGTTTGAGTTTGAGCCCCACATGGGGCTCTCTGCTGTCAGTGGAGAGCCTCTTCCTCTCTCTCTCTGTCCCTCCCCCCACATTCTCTCTCTCTCTCTCTCTCAAAAATAAATAAACATTAAAAATAAAAAAAAAAAAACTTTCCATGATCAAATCATTAGAGTTTTTAAAATCGCTGGACCTATTTACAACTTATCAGTGTTGATTCGGACATTCATAGCTTCAGTTATGGAGAAAAGACATCCTTACTTTGGTGATATGTCAATAGTACACAGTGGTCTAAGAAAACATACACGTACACACACACACAGGAATGCACATACACTCATGAGTGTTTGCCTGATTATAACTCTGGGCTAATAAGGTCAACATCACAGTTTCCACACCCGAGTAGATCACACAATCTCGTTCTGTTCCAGGGTCACTGGTCATTCCCTATCTGTTTTGATCACAAAAGGAACCAAAGCAGAAACCATATGGATGAGTCAGCATATCCATCACCTCGAGTAGTACCATTAAGGAAGTGCGGCAGCATTCTGATATCTGTATACAAAAGACACTGCCTGATTGGGCACGGAACCATGGCTCCCACTCATTATGAGAAGCAAACAGCTTCTTCAGCATTGGGGAACACTCATTAGTGTTTTTTGATTCTTTCACAATGTACTCCACACGTCACATCCCCGAAGCTCCCCATCCTTACTGTTTTGCCTTTCCCTTGGGTCCTCAGCTTCATACGAGAAAGATCTGTGGAAGCAAAGCCCTGGAGAGTGTCTCCCCTGGTGACTGCTGGCCGCTTGGAAGACGGAAGGGGTCTTCTTTTCAGATGAAAGGAACCAGAAGTGGCGGGTGAGGAAGACCCTGGGGACAGCGGGGGCCAAAGGCCCTTCTCCCACGCACTGTGCTTGTTTGGGTTGAAGGAATATGAAGGATAGCACTGTCCTGGAGGCATGAAAGATGGCAGGTCAGTTCATTGTACACAAACAGATAAGTGATCACGTCGACACAGCCCCCGGGGCAGCTTGTCACTGAACTGAGATGGATGGTGTTCCCACCAGATGTTGCCTTTTTGCCATTTGCCAGAAACTCCTCTACTCTTCATCAGTTTCCGTGAGGAGAGCCGTGCCCTTCTGCACATCTACAGGGCGATTATAAAGTCAGGACGATGATTTCACAAACCACAAACGGAAACCATTGTCACGATTTTATAATCATGCCACATACTTGAGAAACAGCCTCACTGCGTGTTCCAGCATTCCTCAATAGATCAGGTTTATTTCACTGACCAAGTATCACTCCGTAAACACTTCCAAGGGTTCATCCTTTCCCCAGTCTCCTAGAGGTAGAAACTGGAACTGTTGGAAAAGTGCAAAATCAAGTAACAGTTCTAAAAATTAGCACTCAGGGGCACCTGGGTGGCTCAGTCGGTTGAGCGTCCGACTTCAGCTTGGGTCATGATATCATGGTTCGTGAGTTCAAGTCCTGCGTCAGGCTTTGTGCTGACAGCTCAGAGCCCGAACCTGTTTCAGATTCTGTGATTCCCTCTCTCTCTCTGCCCCTCTCCCGCTCATGCTCTCTCTCTATCTCTCTCTCAAAAATAAAATATTAAAAAATTTTTAAAATAATACAATAAATAAAAATGAGCATTCAGCTGTCACGGAACAAATATCCAATAAACCTTATTGGAGCTACTTCTATGGGAAACATTCCCAATAAGTATGACAAAAACCTAAACCCAGAACCCTCATGTGGATATTTTATACTTCATGTCTAAAGCGTGGAGTTCACGTATTGTATGTACTTCCTGTGAACAGAAAATTCTATTGAAAAACAAGTGAATTTGGCAATGAAGATGGTGGGAAAAGATGTTGTGGAAACATGAGTATTATAAAGGGAAGACGATAATGTCTATATTTTATTATAGGATGAGAAAGAACAGGAGAGAGCGGATTTCAGGTAAGGAAAACATACCATGGGGCATGACAGGTGTAAAATCAGGGGTCTAAGTCTGCGCATGGTAACTGGACACTTGTCAAATGCTAAATAGACACGTAAGTAGAAAGGGTTTGGCAGGAAGAAAAAAATCAGAGCAGCAAGGACTGTGCTTGGTCTTTATTTTATTTAGTTCACAGGTCGTTCTTTTGCATATACTATCCAGGACCTATTTTGGCTCTGCACTCCAAGGTTATTCATTAATATTCTCCAGCTGCTCCTGAATCCCCTAGCCAGCTGCACCTTTCACGTCTATTTTTCTCCAATTCCTTCCTCTCTTAGAATTTTCCTGGTCACACTACAGTGGGGGCTCAGATTTTAGGCATTAAGAGCTCTCTTTCACAGAGGAAGATAATTACAGCCCTACAAACTCTGGGGGAAAATAATTGTCGATAGATTCTCACCAACATTGTTTCCCCCTCGGTGAGAACAACAAACGGGTAGGAGAAAAAAAAAAAAAAAAACAACAACAACTACGGCACTGACTTGTTGCCTTTCTCAAACGAGAGTTCTTAGCGGGACGAAAACCACATGAAGCAGAAAGCAGAATAAAGGGCCTGCAACACGACTGAGGTTGCTTTCTTGACAAGAAATTAAGCATTCTGATTTGAAGGCGTTATCAGGCACACTGGCTGTTGAAAGCCAGCAGCCAGAGCGCCAGGACCGCTCCTGATTTCGAGATGAGGATCAAAAGAATACCTCCTTTTGAGTCCAAAATTTTCACTGCCGCTTTTGTCTTTATGCCAAGAACTGCATTCACAGGGGAGTTGAGAATTACTTCAAAGACCTCATCATCTTCCTCTAATCCGTCATAGGTAATTGCTATATTCCACATCTTAGTTGACATTCCTACAAGAAGTAAACATTTTAATTACTCTTTAATTGCTATTTCAATCACCTAGGTGTCAGAGAAATATATTAATTAACATGTCTACAGCGAGGCTGCAGTAGCCCGAGTGAGCTATTGTACTGCTCCCGACACACTGAGGTCCTGCTGTTCTCCCAAATAATATTAAAAGACCACATTTGTTCCTGGACAATGATGATTCCGTTTCAATGCAAACACTGTAACAAAAAAAGTGAGCCGCGTTAGGCAAGGGATGAACAACAACAACAAAAAAAATGGTTAGTCGATGAGATCCAAGGCTTATTTCCCCTCCCCCCCGCCCCCGACCTGCCCCTTCTCTTCTTAGGAATAAACAAGCACTGCAATCTTAAAACCTTAATGGTTCCAAAAATCTTAAGAGGTTGGTACAGACAGTTAAAAGTGATTATTGGATGGTACTTCACACTATTCATGGAACCCTTGAAATGATTGATTTCTGAAGACAGCTGCCTCTATCGGCTGCTCCGCTTCCTGAGGTCCTTCTAGCCCACAAATGCTTTTTCTAATGATGTAATACTCAGTATTTGATATCCTCCTAGAGAGTATTTATGGGCTGGGGGTTTTAGAAATAGAGCCAATGTTGTTGTTGTTGTTGTTGTTGTTGTTGTTGTTGTTGTTTTCCCTCTCTGTCTGCCTCTGCTCATGGAGTTACAATCAAGCTCGGTTCACAGTAGCTTTGTGAACTTAATCCCAAACAGTTTGGAACTGTCATTCTGTCACCGCTAAGGTGGGATGCAAAGGAGCCCCAGAAACACGAAATACGAAAGCGGGAAGAATCTTGTGAGACTGTCTAATCCTGACCAGTTTCCATGACATGGGTTACAGGGTCTCCCCCTTTAGTTTATTTAGAAGAAAAAATGGTGGGCGCCTGGGTGGCTCAGTCGGTTAAGCGTCCGACTTCGGCTCAGGTCATGATCTCACGGTCCGTGAGATCGAGCCCCGCGTCGGGCTCTGTGCTGACAGCTCAGAGCCTGGAGCCTGTTTCAGATTCTGTGTCTCCCTCTCTCTCTGACCCTCCCCCATTCATGCTCTGTCTCTCTCTATCTCAAAAAAATAAATAAATAAACGTTAGAAAAAAATTTTTTTTAATAAAAAAAAAAAGAAGAAAAAATGGTGGGAGGAGCTAACAAAAGAAAAAGTACTGTTCAGTAGAGAAAGGAGGCTAAAGGTTAAGGGGAAAAAAAGATAACAAATTTATGGTTTAACCTTCCAGGACTAAGTTTTGAAAACTTGACTCTGTGGCATTTACTCATTGGCTACGTGAGGACTCTTATTCCCATAAACCCATCTATATAAGCAGTCAAACTTTTTTTTTTTTCCTAGCCTTCTCTTCCGAACATCTGGATTCTTGTCTTCCTGTAGATGGTTTGCTGCAGATTTATGCCTCTCGTTTGGTCCATCTATAGGACAGCCACCTGTTTGAAGGTCGTGTCACCTACAGATTTAAGGATCTAATCAAAGTTTCCTCAATCCCCCAGCAGAATTCAATGGAAAGAGGAAACTGTTCACCCATCCTACTCTTGGCTGCCCTTAGAGGGGGGAAAGAATTAAGTGTATTTGAAATAATTTTATTTAAAAAAAAAAACCCAAGCTGACAGCCAATTTCAGTTTTCCATACCAACTGATTCATAAATCAATTACTTTCGTGATCTTTGCAAAAACAGAAGTTGAAACACCTAACATAAAATACTATAGAATTCCCACCTCATGGACGGATTAAATCAACCTATCACAATGTACATTTTTGTCTCTATCGTGTACTTACCTTTGCTTTAGCTGCTATGGAGAATACCAGAGGTACGACATCGGCAAGCCCTGACATAAAGGATTAAAATCTCTTTGAGGAGACAAGATGTAAATGTCAGAAAAGTCCATTGTTCAAGGCTATGTATGATTAGCGGCCAAAAGATACAGGATGGATGGTAAATACTAAATGCATGTGGGCTCCCGAGTTGGTAGGTTTGGGAGGGAGGAAGTGGGAAAACAGCGCAAGCAAAGGCAGGAAGGTAGCAAAGGCCTTGAACGGGGAAGGCTGAGCAAATTAGCTGGCTGGAAGGGAGGTCACGCCAGGCACTAGGAGGGCAGCAACGGCGGGATGTAGCCAGAAGGCAGAGAGCCCTGGACACCAAGTGGCTGCATTCAGACTTTCAGCCATAGGCAACAGGGAAGGCCCTTGAAAACGAATGTCTTAGAAAAATGAATCCGAGTGTTACGCAAAAAGATTTAGGAGCCCAGGAAGACGGGCAAAGAGGCTAGAAGTGGGGAGACCACAGAGGCAGCTGTTGTAATAAACCTGGCATGAAGGGATAAGAGACCAGACAGTGAAGAAAGAATATAAATACTGAGAATTTTAATATTTAACGTTTATTTATTTTGGGGACAGAGAGAGACAGAGCATGAACGGGGGAGGGGCAGAGAGAGAGGGAGACACAGAATCGGAAACAGGCTCCAGGCTCTGAGCCATCAGCCCAGAGCCTGATGCGGGGCTCGAACTCACGGACTGTGAGATCGTGACCTGGCTGAAGTCGGACGCTTAACCGACTGCGCCACCCAGGCGCCCCGAGAATTTTAATATTCAAAGAACTGTTTTGACTCTCAAAACCCCAAAAGTCAAGCATTATTCAAATAAAAGTCCAATAACAACAACAAAGAATTCCAAGTCCCGACCAATTGCCTCTTATTTTAAGAATCATGTTTTGGGGCGCCTGGGTGGCGCAGTCGGTTAAGCGTCCGACTTCAGCCAGGTCACGATCTCTCGGTCCGTGAGTTCGAGCCCCGCGTCAGGCTCTGGGCTGATGGCTCAGAGCCTGGAGCCTGTTTCCGATTCTGTGTCTCCCTCTCTCTCTGCCCCTCCCCCGTTCATGCTCTGTCTCTCTCTGTCCCAAAAATAAATTAAAAAAAAAAAAAAAAAAAGAATCATGTTTTAAAAACATTATAGTACCCCTTTTACCTCCCCCCCTCCCCCACCCCCACACAAAAACCTGAACATTGTTCTATGACCTTATGGAGTAGAACCAGATGGTTAGAGAAAATCTATTCCAAATTTCATTTAAGTACTTTCTGATTGGTTTGCTTGCATTTCAATTTTGTTTCTATGCCTACCAGGTGTGCACATAGAACCAACTTTTCTAGGTTAATGAGATTGGAAGTAAGAACTTTCTGGGTTTTTCTTTTTCCTTCCTCTCCCATTTTCAAGGTGCAAAGTAGTTGTTAAACCACTGAGATTATAAGCAATTTCAGAAGGCTTGAACCGGCCTCCTGTTCCCATAAAACAAAAGGCGTTGAAGAAAAGGTGTCATTTTATGCAGACACACACTTTACAGAGTAGGGCCATTACTGGATACTTGCCTGCAAAGCGGATTTTACGATGGAAAGACATTTGCTCAATGTTTTTTAGTAAATGCCATGTTAGAGATCTGTTCCTTTGGAAAACATTTTGACTCTTAGGAATGACTTAGTCATTCAATCAGGAAAGCAGCAAACCTTTCAAGAACACATACTTGAAAGGAAAACAATCTTTTCCTTAAGAGTATTTACACTTCTAATCAAGATCAGCCACAATAGCCGAATGCTAAATCAGCAGAATTAGCTTTGGGTTCAGTACAATGGCAGCAAGGCATAGCTCACCAGTCTCAACAATGACCCCGTTTCTCTCCACCCCCTCCTAAAAATTCTCAAACCTTCCAATAGCCCACCAATTTTGATTTTTCACTCTGTTTCTTCGCCCTTCATAGAGGCTGCTGTTTTTAAGCAAACGAGCAGATTGCTTTGGGCATGGGGGTGGGGAATGGGGATGGGGACACCAGAGCCAGAAGAGGCAAGGATTAACAATATGGGAGTGGGGGAGCCTGGGTGGCTCATTCGGTTGTGCGCCTGACCTCAGCTCAGGCCGTGATCTCACCGCTCGTGGGTTCGAGCCCCGCGTCAGGCTCTGTGCTGACAGCTCAGAGCCGGGAGCCTGCTTCAGATTCTGTGTCTCCCTCTCCCTCTGTCCTTCCCCTGTTCACACTCTGTCTCTCTCTCAAAATAAATAAACATTAAAAAAAATTAAAGAAAAAACCAATATGGGAGTATATAAACATTTCTAGGACCTGTGAACATAGGGAACTTTGAAATGTTCTAAAGCAAGCCTTCAGTTTATGAAACCATTTCTGGCTAATAAATTCTAAAACGATGAACGGGCAAAGATTGTTTCTTTCTAACTTACAAGATTTTTTTTCTTAACATGTCTAAATAATCCCCAAATAATTGACCAGTTAGATGCTCCAGAAGCCTAGTATCTACTCACAAAAGCATGTAAACTCTTCTAGACAAATCAGTATTTGTCTTATCCAGTGGAACCTCTGAGAGGTTCCCCTAAACGTGATACTTTTTAGTTCCTATCAATCGCAACAGAGTACCCGGCAAGGCTGCTCAAACTCCACTAAAAGCCAGAATCACTCCAGATCTCGAGACAAACGGACCTCAAATAATAAAGATGACATATAACAACGACTCTTGGCTCTCAGAAAGTGGAAAAGTTGTAGGGGTGCCTGGGTAGCTCATTGGGTTAAGCATCCCATTCTTGATTTTGGCTCAGGTCATGATCCCAGAGTTGTAGGATCAAGTCCCATACCAGGCTCAAGAGTGGAGTCTGCTTGAGATTCTCTCTCTCCCTCTCTGCCACCTGCCGCCTGCCCCCCCCCCCGCCCCCACACTTTTTTTTCTCTCTCAAAATAAATAAATCTTTTTTTTTTTTTTTTAGTGAAAGGCTGGAACTCCCTTAACATGAAGTACAAAATGGGAATACACAGAGCAATTGCCCCAAATCCTTTCATCTTAGGGTTGACCAGAACCTAAGAGCCTGTGGCCACCTGTGGGTAAACATCAGATACATAATGGAAGCAGCTCTTCTACCAAGTAGGTCACTTGAAGAACAAACTTACGCAAGTCAAACTTAAATATCACAGGAAGGAGGCCAACGCGACATCTGGGTTGTTTCATGTCAAATTTAAGGTTCATTGCTATAGGTTGAGTTGGGTCGCTCAAAATCTGTATGTTGAAATCCTAATTCCTAGTACTTCAGGATGTGACCTTATTTGGAAAAAAGCTCATTACAGATGTAACTGTCAAGATAAAGTCACACTAGAGTGGGCCTCTAATCCATTGTGATTGATTTCCCCATAAAGAGGGGAAATTTGGACACAGACACATACACGAGGACGCCATGTTGGGGACAAGGGCAGAGACTGGTGTGGATTCCGCAGAAGCCAAGGAATGCCAATGACCAGCAAGTCACCAGAGCGTGGAAGACAGGCATGGGGCAGATTCTCTCTCACAGCCCCCAGAAGGAATCAACCCCACTGACAACTTGTTCTTGAACTTATAGCCTCCAGAACTGTGAGAAAATAAATTTCTGTTTCTAAGTTACCATGTTTGTGATACTTAGTAAGGGCAGCCTTAGCAAACTAGTCACAAACCATCATGCTACTTGTGGCGAACTGCAGAAAGGCATTTCTTTTCTATGTTTACTATTAAGGTTGTCAGTTCCGGAGCAGGGATGATATTCAGGCCATTTTGTTCTGCCTTTGCTTGAAACAGTATGTGTCAGTGGCAAGACAATGGCACGGGTCTTGACTTGGTGGAATGTTCTCGGAGGGCAGAACACCTCCTCTGCAGGAGAGCACCAAGCCACGAGCCCTGGCTGCTTCTCAAGGCGCTTTCCATTTGCCCCTGGACAGGTGATGCATGCCCATCCCAGACGAGAGGGAAAGAGAGAGAACCATGCGGTACAGTGAAGGAGAGTTACCCGCCCCTTCTGCAGAGGCCAGGGAAGGAAGGTGTTGGTCCAGCTTTAGTGCTTTAGGCACAGCTCACCCTGAAGTCCCCTTCTCCTTCTTCTTCTACTTGCTCAGAATACCACCTCCTCTGGGAAGTCTTCCAGGATTCCCCTCAACCAGAACAATGGCTCCTCCTTTGGGTCCCAATGTACTATCAGGGAGTTGTTTTCACGGCTCTATTTCCCACACGATAGAATGCCTTTAAGAGTCGGCACCATATTTTTATATCCCCTTTTGCACCTAGCAAAATTTTTCCACAGATTTAAACAAAGTATGTGCTATCTAATGAATCTTCCCCGCAATCTCCTCAAAGCAACCTATTCCAAGAGAAATCATGTAGAAATGGCCTCATGTGAATATGACATTCTGAAAATTTCCATCACAATATGAGGCTATTTCAGCTTTGGGTTAGGACTCTAAATAATTTTTTTAATGATTTTCTGGATTTTTTGGATATTTGCCTGGATATTTTCTTTGTATTCGTTATGAGTTTTCTTCTCATTTTAAACGAATATTCACTTGTGATTAAGTGAAACACGAAGGGCAAAACCTCAAGGCCAAACTGATCTCTCTTGCAGGGGCTGAAGTAAGTCCCCATAATCTCCACACATTCTTACAAAAAACAGGAAACAAACTATAGACACGAAATGTACCTGGGTCAAACTGAATCAGTTTAGACGGAGTCAGAGTGAAGTCTTTTCCAACTGTAGCGGACACTTGCTTGACCTTAAGAGGGAAAAAAACATCCTTTTTTAAGAAAAATAAATATTATTTTAATAGAGAACCATCTAGTCTCGTATCATAACAGATTAAATTCATGCCTTTTTTTTTTTTTTTTTTTTTTTTTAGGGAGGCTCTATGCCCAACCTGGGGCTTGAACTCATGACCCCAGGATCAAGAGTCGCATGCTCTACTGACTGAGCCAGCCGGGTGCCCTTAAATTCATGCTCTTAAGTCTGTTTTTAACATAAGGGCTTTTTAAAAATTCTAATCAACCATTTTAGATCTAGGCTACATGGATCTTCCTTAAAGTTAACTTTTTTCTTAGACTAATATCAACGGAAGTGAAAGTAAAGCTTTTTTTTCTTTTTTTCTTCTCGCTTCTTTCTAAACGATTTGGTCTTTGGAGAAAGCAACATAAACTTTAAACAATATTTTTCTCTTTGTTACGAGTATCCATTTATTACCTTACCTTCCTCCTACCCCAACCTGGCTTTGAAATAGTGCCTGGGAGGGAAGGGGGGCGGGGAGAAGTAGCACCAGACAAGTAGCTGTGAGGTACCCTACGAGCTCCAGGGCACTGAGTGACTTTGACAGGTTGAACCGAAACAGGCCTCGTCCATTCTCCTGTCTGGGTGAAACCATCTCACTTCACAGAAGTGAATGAAAGCTCCACGGGGATGACAGACCTGGTGAACAGCCACGCAAAATCAATCCGCACGCAGGACTGAGGGTTTTCGAGGCTCCATGAAGTAAGTTGTTAATGACAACAACAACAACAACAAAAATTGCTCTAAAGAGACTACTTACTGATCTCCTGTTCCCCACTCCTAGGGCTTAAAACCAGAGGGGATTTAGGGCTCTCAAGTCAGGACCTTATCTTCTCCCAGAGGGAGCCGAAATATGTGTTAAGAAGAGTGTCCTTGGCGAGTTTGAAAAAGGTCATCGGAGGGGCGCCTGGGTGGCGCAGTCGGTTAAGCGTCCGACTTCAGCCAGGTCACGATCTCGCGGTCCGGGAGTTCGAGCCCCGTGTCGGGCTCTGGGCTGATGGCTCAGAGCCTGGAGCCTGTTTCCGATTCTGTGTCTCCCTCTCTCTCTGCCCCTCCCCCGTTCATGCTCTGTCTCTCTCTGTCCCAAAAATAAATAAAAAACGTTGAAAAAAAAAATTAAAAAAAAAAAAAAAAGAAAAAGAAAAAGGTCATCGGATGAGAACCCTGCGTAAGCACAACAAGCAGCTGTTACCTTGCACTCTTTTAGACATTTAAGATGGCCCAGAAAGGGAGTTACTATATTTCCTCACTTTCCAACAAAGAAATCAAGTGCACAATTGCAAACTTAAAAGTTCCCATTTTTTCTGGCTTTAGATCCTACCTCCATTTGTAATCAAAGGCCCCGAGATCTGCTAATGGGTCTGCAGCGGAAACGTTTTGCTGAAGAGGGTACTTCCTCCCAGGCTTCCATTTGTTCTTGGCCTACGATGCCAAGGCTCTTCCTGAACCACCTTTCGTTGCGAAAAGGCAGCCCATCGTTCTCCTGTATCCACCATAGGCTGGAAGTTACATATCCGTGCACACGCAAGTACTTAGTATTTACCACCACTGGGTTTGCAGAATCCGATGTGGGAAAAGGAATGGTCTGAGGCAAGGTGGTCGGAGCAATGATCTCGGTGAAGGCGCACAATTCGAACCAGCGCAAACAACACAGGGGAGAGCGCTTTCTCTTTCTCTGCTTCTGGTCAAGACGCCAGTAAGCACCTGGGCTCTAGGTAGAGCTGTCCCTGGAGGCTCAGGGCTGTGTTTGATGAAGGCCTGGCCACTCAGCTGGCAGGCTCACGGTGTGCATTCAGCTTCGGGAGACAAAAGGTTCCCTGTCACGCCACATATGTTCTTTCTACCTGGCAAGGTGAATGGTATATGGCCCAAAACTCTAGACTCGAGCATATGGTGTGGTCTGTAGAAGACCAAAGCGTTATTAGAAAACCGTTCGGACAGATTTCTTTTTGTGTGAACAATCTGGAAAGATAAATACCAAATGTGGATATGGTAGAATTTAGGTGCACAAGGTTCTGAGGGTGATTTGAATTGATTATTGTAATTGAGATTTAACTGAGATGACCATTTTTTTTCCCCCAAAAGCTAATATCACTCACTGCCCTTTTCAGGAGATTGAGGAGCAGTATTCAAAGCTCATTTCCATTGTTAGTTTGTGAAAGCTTTTCAAGCTGCCATTCTCTTGAAGTGGTATTGTGATGGCAACTCCTAAAAAAAAAAAAATTCCTTCAATTCTAGACGTCTTTGGTTGTGCTCCATGGTCCGTGTCTATGGAAAGCAATAGCAAGTTGACTAATCAGTCTAAAAGTGATTACTGAGTATCCTTTATATCTCAGAGGCCTGGATTGATAAATGTTCTCTTAATTTTGACTTGGGTGACTCTTTTTTATTTTTGAGAGAGAAAAGCTCATGAAAGTGCAGGAGAAGGGCCCAGGAGGAGAGAGAGAGAGAGAGAGAGAGAGAGAGAGAAGGAGAGAGGGAGACATTCCAAGCAGGCTCCAGGCTCAGCATGGAGGTTAACGCGGGCTTGATCCCATGACCTTGGGATCATGACCTGAACTGAAATCAAGAGTCGGATGCTCAACTGACTGAGCCACCTAGGCGCCCCAACCTGGGTGACTCTTAAGTTTGTCCCTTGATTTTCCTCATCCACTGAGACCACACGAAGCGATCCTGGTGCATACTAAGAGAAAGCCATTTGGGGGCTGAAATGTGGTCTGGAGACCTCATTGAATGTCTTACATGCAGGGTTTCTTTTCCAAAGCAGAGCTTGGCCAGGGTTCACTAGGTTGGATCCATCTCCCTATAAAATCAAACTTCAGGTCTTAGTAACCAGATTTAAAAATTAAAAGTGAGTTAGAAATTCCTTATCCAGGAGCTAATGAAGTTAGATAAAAGGTGGAAGGACAAGGAGATGTTTGATGTAGAATCTCCAAAATAAACGTGGCAATCCTGCAATTTGAAATCTCCTTGGTTACTCTGGTTTTCTCTTTAAGAAAATCATGAAAGGCACCAACCACCAACCCAAGTTTTAGCCTGGAAGTTTATATTTTAGACTTGTTACCTTTACACTCACGAAGGCTGAGTCCATGGAATATCCCCTTCTGGTAATTTCTAAGGATAATATGCCCACAGTCTCACAGACCTCATATTCCGCCTGTGACCATTCAATATGAGACCACTTCAGTTCCAAGCTGTGCATGAAAGGAAAAGAAAAGAGAAAATAATTTTTAAAAATGCATAGTAAATGCCAGTAGGGATCTTCTGATTGGTAGGAGACGGAACTCATGGTGGGAGGTTCCTCTCATGGTGACAGACGTGGTTCATCAACGTATAACAGTGTTAAAAATTCCTTACACTTACTTGATACCTTTTAGTTCAAAAAGAAATTTCACTAACAATCTCATCTGATGCTTACAACAAATGCCATGAGGCAGAAAGAGTAAATGTTAGAATTCTATTTTACAAATGCAGAAACTAAGGTTAAGAAGCTGTCAGAGGTCCCCCAGTTATTAATGACAAGAAAGGGACTCAACCCTGAGTGCTCTGAAGGGAAATAAACCAGCAGTTGTGAAGTTCAAGGAGACATTCTTTTTTTCTTTCTTTCTTTTTTTTTTTTTCCAGGAAAGGCCACTGATAGGAAATCTTCTCTCTTATTTTTTGGCCCTCATTAGTACATCAAGAACTGCTCCAGATGCATATCTCTGAACTTAGGTTCAGTTTAATAACCTGTTATCTTTCAGGATGTGCCCAGGAATTACAATGTGCATGGGTTTTATAACCACTATCTATTCCTTCTTCTGTGCATATAAAAGGACTGACATGTAGCTTGGATGCAACTGAATAAACCTGATAACCAGGGGTGGTCTTTTTCCCACAAGAGATTTAGTGATCGCAACATTGGATGGGAGCTGTCTACTTTACACCTCATAATACATAGAGAATTTTTTTCTTTTCTTTTTTTCTTTTTTTCAGAAAAGAAAACCAAGCTTAAGAGAGGTTAAATAATCAGCTTAAAGGCAAAAAGCTACGACAAAGCTAATAGATGGCAGAGTTGAAATCTCCAGCCTACATCTGAAGCCAAATGTTCCATTCCTTCTGTACCACTCTTCTTCCCAGTTGAAGTCCTTCATGACTCCTGTTGCTTGAGCTCAAGCAGAGGAATACAATTTTATCCCTACATTTCCCTTTTTGAGGTGAGAAGATGTGAAGTTGGTTACCTAAACATTTCTCTCCAAACGTGTTCTTACCTTTTGCACCCCTGCAACCTTCAGCCATATAAGACACAAGCAATCTTCACTATCATCATTTAACACACTTCATTACTTTTGTTTCTTTCTTTTCCCTTTCATTATACATTTTCAAAACCCTCAGTGCTTGCCTTACTGTATTCTCAATCTTCCAACTAGATGTAGGCTCTTTATTCTAGATTTCTAAATGTATTTTTTTTTTTTTACAATTTTTTCCTGCAGAACTAGAAATCCTGGGTGCCACCATGTAGGGCATGGAGTCTCCAAATTCCACAGAGTTCTTCAGGCTTTCCTGGGGACCATTCATATTAAAGAGTAAGTGTATCCCCTCATAACCTCTTCATGTCTTTGCACCAATCATGTGTCACAGTTACATACTCTAAGTGAACCAGCAAGATAAATTCAATAGCACTGTCTCTTACTCCAAGGACAAGGGGCCAGTGGGACAAGGTAGTGTGGGAGCATGGAATTATGGGAGAGGTTCATAAATCTATATGAACATACATGTTTATTCAGTCAGTACATAAATTTATTGTCACTGGCTTGCTGGTCTTCATAAAATTTTGACGTGAAAACAGAATCCTCATATTAGAAATATTTGGGATCTTCATGGGTTTTTGATGTAACTGATTTCAAATCTGGCATGGAACAGTCAAGAAGTAAAGAAATAAATGGCTATGCTTAAAGAATCACAAGATTGGGGGGTGGGGAGAGGGAAAAGTGGGTGATGGGCATTGAGGAGGGCACTTGTTGGGATGAGCCTTGGGTGTTGTATGGAAACCAATTTGACAATAAATTACGTTAAAAAAATAAAAATAAAAGAACCAGAAGATAACAAGTGACAAGAATATGACAAATGCCATAAAAATCACATATTGCCAAGAATCCTTAAGGACCCCGCTAAATGAGAAGGGGGGAAAATCAACAAGATGGATTGAAGGAAAGGACAGAAAGATGAAACAGGAAGGGAAGAAAAGCAATGGGAATGAGTGAAATAGATAAATACAATGAATTTCAGCTAAGTCTCAATAAGGTTTAAATGAGTTTCAACGTCCAATCTTCAGAGAATCCATCTACTGCTAATATGAACCACGACAAGCAAAAATTCATCAACGTCACTCTGCAGATCCAGGCGACCTCAAAGCCTAAAGCTAAATGTAATTTTGATTGCTGATCTAGATCCATAAAGGGACCACAAAGAGTGCTGTTCAGCTTCAATGCACGAAGGGCTTTGGTGTTTGGGAAAGTGTGCACATTTCCCTGATGCACGATTAGAAAGTTGCATACTGCTTACAGGATAACGTTGTCATCACACACTGTTCTAGTTTTATTTTCCTCACTATAAATAATAAAGACCCATTGAAAAGCCATGAAATGTAAGCCACGCTATATGCCTTCCAGAAAAATATTTAAATCACAAAGCACATGCATACCTACAGGATATGTGCAACACATGTTTTGAATGTGTTTGGTTTTTGCAGTACTGACTTTGAAGATCTTTCTATTGCTGAGACTTGCTTAAATTCTACACAAACACCTAAAAGAAAAGAGACGCAGTCAATCACTTAGGAATTCTCCCTGTGAGAAGCCACATAGCTGTATGCTGGGCATCATGTAGATAACCAGATGCAGGAGCCCACGAGAGAAATTTGGAAAGCTCTGGATGTGTAGGTGTTCTCTAGACAAGAGTTGGGTCAGATCTTCACATTTTAACGATCCCTTCCTTCTCCTATTGCCATTGGGCAAAGCTCAATCTAAGGTCAGAAATGAAGTTTATGGACTCACTTTATGTGAGACCATATGGCAATCATTTCAAGTCAGTTAGCAAGAAGTGAGAATTCCTTAATTCCCTAGGTCATGGTTTCTCAACTTGGAGACCATTGACATTGGGACCTGATAGTAACTGAGGTTGTTCTGTGCATTGTACGATGGTTAGAATCATCCCTGACCTCTGCCTGCTAGATGCAGTCACATCGGCCCCTCCAATCAAAACTGTTTCCAGAAATTTCCAAATGTCCCTTAGGGGTAAATCATCCTCAGTTGAGAAACACTCCCCTCAGTGATTGTGGGGTACTTATCACAATAAGAAATTTGATATAACGTGGAAACTGAATTTGAATTTCCAACAACCACTACTGTGAGTGGAAGACCTAGGATGCAACAGTAGAGATTAAACCAGATTATAAATCATGAGGCTTCTGGTCCCTCTACCGTGCACAGCAGGATCTTGAAGTGCAGCATGAGACAGCTGTCTTGCTTTGTTTAGGTTCCCATCTCCATTCTTAAGCCTCTTCTTATTGTTTTACTTTGGCACATACTTTAAATTTACATATTGCCTTGTTATATTTTACATACACATGTAAGCAGTGATATGGTTATAAATATCTTAACAATGGCCTCTCCAGAGGGAAGAGGGATGTGTGTGTGTGTGTGTGTGTGTGTGTGTGTAGTATAATACTGATTTAATGATGTATAGGACATAATTTATAAGTAATAGTATTAAATAATAGTATTAGATATACTATACTTTTAATTATAGATCTCACATAGTTGATTCTCAGATAACATTTTTGTTGATTTTCCCCTAATTTTTGGTATGAAAAGCCATTTAGGCACCCAATTTATTTTTTTTCAGATAGTTAGCATTTTATTTTATTTTTTTTAATGTGAAATTTATTGTCAAATTGGTTTCCATGCAACACCCAGTGTTCATCCCAACCCCTCCCTCCCACCCCCCATCAACCCTCAGTTTAAGAGACTCTTGAAAATTGAGATTAAACACCCAGTTTAAAGTCAATCCATCCCCAAAGTCTGGCATCTATGATCCCCTTTATCCTGACCAATTTTCCAAAGTAGTCATTTTCCAAAGTAGTATCATACAGGCCATACTACCTAATTTGTTTAGATATGAACATATTTGTTTAGTATGTGCCTAAGTAAACAGAGGCCTCGGGTTCACTGATACAGTCCCAAGTCCCCTGGAGAATGACCAGAAAATAGTAAGTGCTCAATAGATATTTGTTAAGTGAAGGAAGGAATTTTTTTACCCACTGTTTCCCAGGCCAAGTTGACCCCTGAAACCTTTTTTCTCCCCAGCCCTATTAACTGATGCTAAATCATAAAATTTGAAAAAAAAATCTAGGATAGATGATCCTCACATGTTCTTTCTGGCCCTTACTCTGGATTCTTTAGCTATTCTTGCATTTTATAAGAGTATTGAGAAAGATAGCGTTGATAAAAGAACATTCTATCATAAAGAATGATTGCTTAACACACATCTACGGTATTTCTAAGGTATGTGCATGATTCTCAACATTTGGCAATGTCTGGAGGCAGCTTTGATTGTCACGACTGGGAAGGGGGTGATGGTGGTGTTTAGTGGGTAGAGACCAAGGATGCTGTAAACATCCTACAATACACAGGACGCCCTGCCTGCCCGCAGCTCTCCCCTAGTCCATGGCAAAGAATTATCTTACCCAAATTCTCGATAGTGTTGCAGTAAAGTAAAAATATATGTATATTTTCTGATATTTTGCGGCTGCTTGACTCATTTACATGAAGGAACAATGAACTGCAAGAACCACTTGGGATTAAAACCCCAGTTTGGGATCTGGGACATTAATCTAGGTTAACAAGAGTGTGGGAAAAAGGTACTTAGCTGCTCTATGCCTCAGTTTCCTCACTTCCCAAAGTAAATAATGATGAGTCTGTACTTCAAAGGGCCTTAATGGATACTCATTAAGTATTTTGAGTTTCTCAGTGAAAGGTTTTACAGAAGCGAAAATTGTGAGTAAATTATTCTTACGAGTAGCTCTTCATTTATAATCAAGTAGCATATGACTTAAGAAAACTGAAAGGTTAAAAAATATTTTTCCAAGTGTTCTAAGGCTTATCAATTCAAAGAGGATGCTATTAATCTCCATAATCTAATGCTATGAACACCTGTGTTTCTGATGCTGTCTTTCTCTCGTGGTAATGGGAAAACGGTGTTTAGCCAGGAGGCAGGATAGTGAGTACCCTAAACCAGTGCTTCGGAGTCAGACACATCTTGCAACCACTTATTAGTGTGTGATTATGGTCAGTTACCTAGTCTCTCTAGGCCTCCATTTGTAATCCGTTTAAAAGCAGGAGAATGATACTCCTGTGAAACGATGAAAATTAAAATTCATTAGTATGTATAAAGCACCTGTACACAGTGGGTGCTTAATAAGTGCCATTTTTTTCCCTTCCCTTCCTCTGCGCGTTCTTAGATCTACCGGGAGGCAAATACTTTAACTCCTGGCTTGCAGGTATAATGTGAAATCTTTACCTAGCACATAGTTTCAACCTCTTCCCCCACAAGGTGTTTCATAAAAGTTGCTAAAACGTTGCAGGGTGCGCCTGTTAGAAATTCTTTTTCGGTTTGATCTCTTTGTCCTTTCTCTTTTGAAGCCAAGAATGAATAAGGGTAGCCAGAGGGAGAAGAAGAATCCGTCCTTGGAATCATGCAGCAGCTGGAGAAGCAGCCCAGAGTTATGCAGAACTTCAGCCTGGGTCAACTTTTCTTTTTAAGTTCACTTTTTTTTCCCCCCATGAAAGAGGTCAATGTAGAAGATGTGTTAAGAAACTGCCTCGGTCAGAAGTTGGCTGCACCTGTGGGCTGCAAGGGTGTTTTTGAGGAACAGAGCGAGACCTTGTTAGCTGAGCTTGGGAGCTCTGCAGACCATCCTGAGATTGGGGCAGGGCTAGAAGACAGGTATGACGTGTGAGTCATGCCAAGGCACGAGCCAATGAGATGGGCACTCACTTTGAGGTCGTGAGGTCAGAGTTCACTTTCAGCTCTGCCGCTCATTCATTTAGCGACTTGTGGCCAATTACTTAAATGCGTGGAGCCTAATTTCCTTATCACCCTCAGAGGACTGTATTTTGCAGATTAAATTAGACAACATATGGGAAAGCACCTAGCACTGTGCCTGAAATTTAGGCACTTAGCCAAATCGAAATCTTTATGCAAATTTCCATGGGTTTTAGTGTTATGAAATGATTGCTATTTACGATAAAATGTCTCCCAATTGTATCCCATGTGAAATTTGTTCCGTGAGCTATTCTGGGGTGGGGTGGTGGTAGTTCTATAGTCAAATCAAGTGGAGATATGCTGTATAATATTTCCCTGTTTGGAGACTCCCACTCCATACAAGCATCTCCGCAATTCTAGGTTGTGATGCAGTTAAACAGCATATAAACTAGCTAGCCAGCTAGCCACAACTTGATCAAGACTTCCTAATGCCTTTTTTTAAATTGCATTTTCACCTTATTTTTTTTAAGTTTGTTTATTTACTTATTTATTTTATTTATTTATTTAGAGCAAGCATGTGCATGCAAGCAGGGGAGAGGCAGAGAGAGAGGGAGGGAAAGAATCCCAAGCAGGCTCCACTCTGTCAGTCCAGAGTCCTATGTGGGGCTCAATGCGGAGCTGATCCCAAAGACCATGAGACCGTGACCTGAGCTGAAACCGAGTCAGGCGCTTAACTGCCTGAGCCACCCAGGCGCCCCATCCTAACACCTTTTCTAATGGAATATCTAATGACCCTTCATTATTGATATTCTATAGAAATGTTGCAATAGCAGTCAAGATCCTGAACAATCCCACTGAACATGGGTCCTTCTTGGTTTTTGTAAAAGAGCCTCCTTTCTGCTCCAGATTGCACCGGTGGTCCCTTTAGCTTTATTACAGAAGGTTTTCACCCCCTCCAAATGCATGGAATATTAATCTATTAATCCTGTCTCAGCCAAACAAGAACACGAAATTACACAAGACTTAGCTTAGTCATTCATAAGCATATTGACTGTTTACTTTGTGAATCATGATACTTCTTCAAACAATCAATCTCGTACTCATATGAATGAACAACAGCAATCACCACTGCAAGTCACATTTGTCAAGGACTTTAAAGATGCAAGATGCTCTCACATGCTTTATCTCATTTGTTTCTCTAAATAAATCGTGGTATTGGCCCTCATTTGACAGATGAGATAACTAAGGCTTGCACGATCACCTAGGTCAATGGCATAGCCAAAGCTCAAGCCCTGTTGTTTTGTTCTTTGGCTCCAAGTGTGGTGCCTTATTGTTTGTTATCTATATCGTAATTCCCATTGGGTTGGACATGGACTGCACATTAATATTGATAGCTGTAATTTATTTTAAAAAAAAAAGCTAAAACTTAAAGTCCTTAACGAGTAAGTATTACTTCCTTCTTGTTGCCTGGGTGGCCAATGACTAGAGAAAAGAAGGAAGACAAATTTGCTGCTCCTTTCCCAATAGACCAGTTTAGCAGACTTGTTAAGAGTGGGGAAGGGGCGCCTGGGTGGCTCAGTCGGTTAAGCGTCCGACTTCAGCTCAGGTCACGATCTTGCGGTCTGCGAGTTCGAGCCCCGTGTCGGGCTCTGGGGTGATGGCTCAGAGCCTGGAGCCTGCTTCCGATTCTGTGTCCCCTTCTCTCTCTGCCCCTCCCCTGCCTGCGTTCTGTCTTTCAAAAATGAATAAATGTTAAAGAAAAATTAAAGAGTGGGCCAGAAGTTCTTTAGTACAATGAAGGAAACCATGGACTCTAGAGCATTCTTCCTGGGTCTGAATCCCAGCTCCTTCACTAATTAGTTACATGAGCTTTGAAAAGTCACCTCCCATCAATGTGCTTTAGTTTTCACACCTATTGATTCTGGATTATGATGGTACCTAACTCCTAGGTGGTTGTGACGTTAAAATGAAGAGTAAGGGAATAGAGCAGAAAACAACTGTATTGCAAATGCCTATAACATACATTGTACATGTAACTATGTTCTTGCAGGCTGCTTTGGAAAGACAGATAACTACTCACAAAATTGTTTCTTACTGGAATAATATGCTTCTTGTTCCAAAAACATCTACTTCCAAATGAGGTAAGGGACAGCTATGCCATTCACAAATTATGAACATAAATTCACAGTAATTTCTACCCTCCCTACCACTCTAAAGAAAGCAATGTGATATGTGTCAAAAGCAAATCAAAATTACTTCTGGGTTCACCCTTGGTAGGCACATTTTATATCATCTTGTTCCACTGGTTCCCATCATTTCAAGCTGAAATAGAAATATCTTCAGCAAGGTACATGAAAACATATCACAGAAGCAGGAATCTATCTAAAATAGCCTCGATTAAGATTATAAATTCTTCTGTGATTCTCCTATGAATTTGAGAATTATTTTAAAACACAAATCATCTTCAAAAGCAGTGTCCTTAGTAACCTTGAGGAATGAAAAGGGCGCGTAGTTGAAACAATATCAATCTAGCACCACTTTGGGAGAAAAAAAAAATCGTCAGCCATGCTATGCTGACAGGTGGAGGAATAGGGGTCAGCATTCGGTCAACAGCAAGTCTGATCAATACTCCTGTTCTTTAGTCATACTATTAAAAAGCAGGCAGGGCGCTGGGGTGGCCTGAGTTCGAGCCCCGCTTCGAGCTGTGTGCCAACAGCTCAGAGCCTGGAGCCTGCTTCGGATTCTGTGTCTCTCTCTGTCTCTGCCCCTCCCCCACCCCTCAAAAATAAACATTAAAAAATAATAATAATAAATTTTTAAAAAGTGTGTGCTTTAAAAAATAAAGAAAATAAAAATAAAATAAAAAGCAAATATAGGAGCCCCTGGCTGATTCAGCCAGAAGAACGTGTGACTCTTGATCTCAGGGTCTTGAGTTTAAGCTCCATGTTGGGTGTATAGAGTACTTAAGTAAATAAATATTTTTTTTTAATAAAAGCAAATGTAATCAATTTATTAATGATTTTGGAACAGGGTTTTTTTTTTTTTTTCATTTTCTTGAGAATTAGAAGACATTTGTCTGAAATTGCAATTAGGTAATATATTTCCTATAAGGATGGTAATGCCAAGGAATTGTTTCTTTCGGACAAGATCAGTTTAATGGGTGGTGGTCATCCATTTGAAGTTTATAACCTCATGATTATATTTTCATGTCAGGGCCCACGTTTTCCTTCTTCATGCCTATTTCCCAGCTTCTGCTACTGTGAACCTGGCATATAATAGCCACTCAATAAAAATCTGGGAAGGTTGTAAATCTGGGCAGGTACTTTATATCAGGGCCATGCAGGTGGGACTCTGGGAATGAATTTTGTTAAGGGAATGCGTTTTTCTAACAATGACTATAGAGACCTCTGCTGGCAACAATTGGAACTACAATCCAGGGTCAGAAAAAGTAAGAATGGAAACCAGAGATGCGAATTTGTTTTCTCTCTGTCTATATTCTGACATAAAAAGCCCATAAGGGGGCTATACCAGCTTAGTCATGTAGTTTGATTAGATGGCAGCAAATACAGAAACTAGGATAAATAAGCGACTTTTCTGTAAGGTGACTGGGAAGAGTGTCAAAATTCAAAAGAAAAACACAGCACAAGGAGAATTGGACTATAATTAACCTTTCTGTGATTTTCTGCTAGCTGGTAAGCTATTCAAGGTCTACACTCAAGAGAAGTTTAGAACAGGGGCCCCGTCAGAAATATTACAATAGTCACTCATCTTGTAATTGTGAGGATTTGTTACTCTGATGGTTGTACGTTCTGTACGTTTCTAAGCGTCACTACTTGTCTATTTTCCCCTTTACGCTGTCTTCATCTTACCTGCGATAGGTTTATTAGCTTAAAGATGCAGTCACAAGTAATCATTTGGATTTTTCGTTTCTTTGGAAGGGAAGAGACGTTTTGCTAACACTTCCTGACTACCCCATTCTTCCTGCTGTAGGTATTTTAGAAGATTCTGGTTACTAACACAGTCCTAGAGTGACCTCTTGCTGCACGATTTGTACATGAGCCTGCAAACTCAGTCCTGAATGTCAGTGAATTGTCAAGACAGAAACTTCTGTGTGTGTGTGTGTGTGTGTGTGTGTGTGTGTGTGTAGAAGTGTAAGCATTTACATGAGTCACATGAATGAGCCAGCACTATATAACTTAAATTTCTAATATTCTCATATTCTGTAAGACTACTGGCTTTCCTATTATCACCCATGAGAAAGAAAATTCTTTCTCCAAAATAAATTCTGTGGGCTTCTAAAATGGCCTGTCCATTGATCTTCATATTTTGTTTGAAGAAGAATATTTCACATTCATAATCAGATACATTCTGGACATTATATACAGGACCACTGAACAAGCAAAATAATTTACATTTGAGGAGCGGCAGAGTTCCCTGTGGGGTCCATGATTTGAAATTCCAGGATATCTGAATTAACTTCCAAAGATGGGTTTAGGATGTAAAGAATGGTCTTACTGTTTAAGTCCTTTTGGATAAATTTCTCGTGGATAAATTCACCTATAAAAAAGAAATGAGTACATTTCACAGGGATTCAAACAAAACGTTAAATAAAAGTTGATAAATTGTATGCCCATTTTAAGCACAGCTTTAAAAACAGCCAAAGTATACATTTTTAAAGAAATGAACATTACGGCAAGTATCTTAAAACTCATATGCAATAAAATTATATTAGGCTTTAAATTTTACTTTGGCTCAGAAATATTGTCTTAAAGAAAATACAAAAAATAGGGGAGAGTAGGAAGATACAGCAATAAAATCTCAAATTCTGTGCCATTATTTTTAGTGACACATTTTGATCATTGTCTTCATGAAGCAAAATAATATACAATCCTGGAGAAACCATCCTACCCCCTCCCAATTTTACTTCTTTGTTTCGTGAACTGATATCATTTAGAACTCCCGATTAAAAAATATTACTCACAGATATGAATTTGGTCCTGACACTCTGTGTTCCTCTGACTATATTACAATCTGGCTGATATAAAGAATTATAAACAATAAACAGCTGCATATCAGTACTTGGTTCTCCCACTCAAGATGAATTTAGGGAAGCTCAGCCTCAAACCCTCTTTAGCACCGATATTGATTTACAAACTGCATCTATCAGTAAGCCCTGGGGAGTGTTTACCAAATGGGCCGACACGTAATTAAATTACTCTCTCGCGTTGCCAGCTACTGGGTATTTTAAGAGGAGCGATTACAAGGATCAGGGAAGGCAGTACCTGTTGTTGTGTCCTCCAGATGTCCGTGTTGGGGGCCTCGTAGAATTTTAAAGATGATCAGATCGTCATCAGTGTCAGGGTCTGTTGCCTTCAACACATGGGAAGTGAGGTAAATCCCATAACAGCCATTTTTCAGGAGCCCCACTTGAGAAGGGGAGTACAAGTGTGTGATATGGGGGGCTGTTTTGTCCAACTGGTCAACCTGGATAGTCAATAATTACATACGCTTTTAGACAAAGCTTTCTCATCTCCAAGCAACATAGGATCTTAATAGTCAACAATGATAATCTACCCCAAATTTCAGATGATTTATCCTCCTCATTTGTTCATTTCTGCTAAAGGCTGGCTTGTTCACAATATCCTCAGTAAATATCATAGTGCCTGGAGCAGAGGCTAACTTTCCATTATAAACTTTGACTCAGCTTTGTGAATTGTCCATTGTCTGACTCTCCTATTAGGACATAAGCTCCCAGGGGCGCCTGGGTGGCGCAGTCGGTTAAGCGTCCGACTTCAGCCAGGTCATGATCTCGCGGTCCGTGAGTTCGAGCCCCGCGTCAGGCTCTGGGCTGATGGCTCAGAGCCTGGAGCCTGTTTCTGATTCTGTGTCTCCCTCTCTCTCTGCCCCTCCCCAGTTCATGCTCTGTCTCTCTCTGTCCCAAAAATAAATAAACGTTGAAAAAAAAAATTAAAAAAAAAAAAAAAAAAAAAAAAAAAAAGACATAAGCTCCCTGATGGCAGACGTTATGTCTCCACCCGTACCCGCACCCCCTGCATTCCCTGCACCTGGCACAGTGCCTGAACCATGACAGCAGCTCAAGGAATATTTGTTGACTGAATACATGAAAATTGACCTGAGAATTGCAAACGTAAAGTTAGCTCCACAGGAGGAATTTTGGATTTTCCCAGCACTTGGCGATATACAGAAATAAGGTTATAAAGATACACATAAGGATATGCATCACGAATGCACTGAACATTTTTGGGGGGCACATCTTTGTTCAAATGGCAAAAAATGTGGTGTGAAAACTAGAAATACTTAGAAAAAAATGAAAGGTGATTGTTATTATTAATGTTTATTTATTTTTGAGAGAGACACACAGAGTGCGAGCAGGGGAGGGTCAGAGAGAGGGAGATACAGAATCTGAAGCAGGCTCCAGGCTCTGAGCTGTCAGCACAGAGCCCGACGCAGGGCTTGAACTCATGAACTGTGACACTGTGACCTGAGCCAAAGCCAGACGCTTCACTGACTGAGCCACGCAGGCACTCTGAAAGGTGCTTACTTATAGGCATTTGCATATTTGTTCCACTGAGGACGAGAACCAGGCAACTGAACAGGTAGACTCCATTTAGGAAGATAGCGAAGGGGCAATGACCTACGAGTGAAAGAGGTGGATAGGTTCAAACACTCCTTCAGGTATGGAATGAAGCTCGGACCCTCTTGCAAACAACCGTTGTAGGTTAGGGAAGGAGCAAGTTCGAAGCAATTAGCACAGTTCACCACTGATACCAAACAACAGGTACAGGAACACGATCTCCTAGCCAGTGAATTATCAACTTCACTTACCCAAAAAGGATACTATTGTAAATCTTCGTTCACCCTAGCAAAGTAAAGAATAAATGCCGTGACAAGACTCTCTATTTTGTGTTCAGTATGATATAATAAGCTATCATTCAGCTATTTTAAAAAACAGAGGTAGAAGGAACTGATAATAAGCAATTTCCACAACTTAGTGTCAACTGGTAAACAAACAAAAAACCAGTAAGTTGCAGAATAAGAGATGACTGTAATACCATTTGTGTTCACGTATATGTTCATACAGACATAGGCAAAATTCGGTAAGCATTTACTTGTACAAACCTGTTTTAAACATTTAAAAAAAATTTTTTTTAACGTTTATTTATTTTTGAGACAGAGAGAGACAGAGCACGAATGGGGGAGGGACAGAGAGAGAGGGAGACACAGAATCAGAAGCAGGCTCCAGGCTCTGAGCCACCAGCCCAGAGCCCGACGTGGGGCTCAAACTCACGGACCGCGAGATCGTGACCTGAGCTGAAGTTGGACGCTTAACTGACTGAGCCACGCAGGCACCCCAAAACATTTTTTTTAATTGGGTGGGGGAAATACCATGCTTCATGGTGTATTTCTACATGGAGTTTTGTAACAATCAAGTATTTTTTTTTCCTCTCAGGTTGGCAAGGTTTTTTTTTTTTTATTATTAACAAAAATAATCAGGGGCACCGGGGTAGCTCAGTTGGTTAAGCCTCCGACTTCAGCTCAGGTCGTGATGTCACAGTTTGTGGGTTTGAGCCCCAGGTCGGGCTCTGTGCTGGCACCTTCAGAAAGCTGGAGTCTGCTTCGGATTCTGTGTCTTTGTCTCTCTCTGCTCTTCCCCCGCTCGCACTCTGTCTCTGTCTCTCTCTGTCTCTCTCTCAAAAATAAATAAACATTAAACATTCTTCAAAAAATAATCATACATCATGTTGGTAACTACTTGGGGAAATAGTCATTTTTGTATTTTGCGGGTAGTGGTGCAAATTAGTGAAAATTTTCTGTAGAGAAATTTGGCATAGGTATATATTAAAAATGTACATATACTTTGATCCAAAACTTTCACTTTCTTGAGTATGTCCTGTAGAAATGATTAGATTTATACAAAAATGTGTGTATATATTCACTAAAGTATAATTTTTAGTAGCAATTTTGAAAATCCACAAAACAGAAGTCCAACAGAAGATTTATAAACCATCTCTACCTGTCACTGAGTGCTATTCAACCTTTAAAAATTATGTTTTCGAGAAAGATCTAATAACATTAGGAAATTTTTGTAACATAAGGAAGAGTGGATACAGGCAATATGCTTGACAGGAAATGCAGTATCCTTCAGAGAAAAAGTGCACAAGCGGGGGAGGGGCAGAGGGAGAGAGAAAGAGTCCTAAGCAGGCTCCCCGCTCAGCATGGAGCCTGATGCAGGGCTCCATCCCACGACCCTGGGATCACGACCTGAGTGGAAATCAAGAGTCAGACACTCAACTGACTGAGCCACCCAGGTGCCTCATAAAATTAGTTATCTTTGAGTGGTATGATTGTGAAGGATTTTTTTTTTTTGTCCCTTTCTGTAGCTCATGAATTCTTTATAATAAACAATTACTTTATAAACAAAAGAAGCAACAACAATTTCCAAAAGATACAGTCATTCCCTTCTCCTAAAAAGTGCGGACAACAACCTCAGAGTTATGCACTGGGGTAGGAGGTGGGCGGGTCAAATCATGATCATGGCCTTTTGGGGGGAGAAACTCCTATAATGAGGATGGCCAGTGGGAGGGACGGTCAATGGCAGACAAGGAAAAGTAAAAATACTTGAAGCCATGTAAGAAATCCTCAACATTATAACCAGCTGAGTGTAGATGTGGTTTTTTTTTTTAATATATTTTCTGCAAAAACAGAGGTGTTACAAAAGGAATAAATGCCTGTTGTGATCATTTGTTTTAAAAAAATATATTAATATTTGGGGAGCCTGGGTGGCTCAGTTGGTCAAGCATCCGATTCTAGATTTTGGCTCAGGTCATGGTCTCACAGTTGTGGGTCTGAGCCCCACAATGGGCTCCACGTTGGCAGTGTGGAACCTGTTTGGTATTCTCTCTCCCTCTCTCTGTCCCCCCCCCCCACCTAGCTCTCTCTGTCTCTTTCAAAGTAAATAAATAAACTTAAAAAAATACACATTAATATTTAAGCTCTGGGGGGCACCTCAGAGATTCATTCAGTTGAGTGTCCAACTCTTGATTTTGGCTCAGGTCATGATCTCACAGTAGGGAGATTGAGCCCTGCGTCAGGCTTCAAGCTGAGTGTAGAACCTTCTTGGGATTCTCTCTCTCCTTCTGCCCCTCTCCCCAACTCACACTTTCTCTCTCAAATAAAAATAAAAGTAATCTCTGGTTACATGGTCCCCTATTGTGTATTGGGTCCTACTTGCCCTAATCTCATTAAACTTCTGGTTTCTTCAAAAACAGGTCTTCTGGCTTAGCATACCAGAAGTATTTTAAAATATTGGAGCCCAAGACATTTTTTTTTTAAAGAAAAGAAGGCTACATCCTTTGATAACTTGTCTTGGATTCACTAAAAATCATCTCAGACACGCATAAACCACAGAAAGCAGCAACACTGGTCCTTTCCCACTCACCACCGGGTGTGTCCCCATTTAGGGAAGAGTACAAGAAATACTGAAGCAAGATAGCAGTATCTTGGTTACTGACATGATTTCCTACAATATGAAGTTCAGGTTGTGCACGCTGATTATCAGTGAAACGCACCTGTTTTGCACTTGTGAAGCCCAGTGGCTTTGCCCTCACTTACCCAGGTTGGGAGCCTAAGGGTAGTATACCCACCCTTGGGGGACTGATCTGGACCAACTCATGCCTCAGTGGTAGTTGACGTTAGTTTGTCTTACCAAAAAAGCTCTTAAAGGCAAGAGCCTGAGGGGCATCAGTCACTTACTTCCTAAACTGCTTGACCCCTCTGCTCAGAAAGACCAGAACATTTGGGAGAATTATGGGAGAAAGTTTGAGGCTTTCCTTGTCTACACATAATAGTATTTTTTGGCAAAGAAAACCTTGCCCTTTGGATGAAAAAGAACCTTCACAGCGTATATCCAACATTTTCCTATCAGTAAATTCTGCAACTTTCAAGAGATCACCCTCTTATAATAACCATGTTCTGTAAGATGATGTTGTTGTTGGGACTGGACTGATTTAAATTCTAATGCCTTTTCTAAATTCTACTCCCTATTCCTTCTCTACTCTGGGGGTAGGAAGGAACTCTGAGGCCTGTACTTAGAATGTATAACTCCTGCAAATTTGCAGCCAAATAGACCCGGAAAAGTATTACTGATTGGACAGCACAATGACATTCCTCTACCTAGTGCGGGGAGTCGGGAGTCAGGGGTCAGGAAAAAAATATATTAATAGACTGGAGAGTGGGATGAGACAAATAACAATTAAAACATATCACTTAAAAAAATACCCATAATGTTACTACAAAGTACTTCTTTCACGCTGTGTCAATGATATCAGTACCTTCTCTCTTCTCCCAGTGCATCATAATTTCAGGACATTTTCTGGACCTCCCTAGAGACAAAGACTTATCCAGCAACCACTCCACATCATCATGGCTCACCACCTTTCTACTCAAATCCCACCTTAGATAGAGACTGCGATGGTTAATTTCATACGTCAAGGTTGCTAGCTACGATGCTCATTTGGTCAAACAGCAGGTGAGATGTTGCCGTGAAGGTATTTTTTAGTTGTGGTTGACATTTCAGTCTGTTGACTTTGAGTAAAGCAGATTACCCTCCATAGTGTGGGTAGGACTTATCCAATCTGGTGAAGACCTAAAGAGACAAGACTGAGGTCCCCTAGATATGAAGCAATTCTGCCTCCAGACTGCCTTTGGGATGGAGACCACAACATCAATTCCTGATGAAGTGTCCATCCTCCCGGCCTGCCTTGCAGATTTTAGACATGTCAGACCCCACAACTGTGAGCCAATTTCCAAAAACAAATCTTTTTCTCTTTCTTTTTTCTCTCCTTTTCTCTATATAATACATCCTGTCTGCGCTATTTCTCTGGAAAATCCTGACCAACACAGGGACTAAAGAGCAAGGGAAAATTATTATTTTGCATAATCAGAAGGTATCCTGAAGTAACACACAGATTTAGCTTTCTTACAGTGGGTGGAAGTGTGTAGAACAGGATAAACTATATCCCAAGAGAGTGGATTCAAGGGTTTAAGAAACAGAACATGCTTGATGTGTTTTGAGTAAAAACAGAAAAACACATGATGCCCTCCCAAAATCATCCTGATAGGCAACATAAATGTGGCAGAGTAGTGCCAGAGAAAGGACACAGAATTTGGGATCAGAAAGACTAGAGGTCCTCATTTGGTTTCGATCAAGGTATTTAACTTGTGAATTTCCGAAGACCTATTAAATGGAAACGATAAAATTTCCCCTTTCACGAGAAGGAAATGAGATTTACGTAAAGTGGGCCTGCCCTACAGTTAACACTCCAGAACTTGTAACGGCTGCAGTTATGTCTCTCATCATCATTTCATGTGTCCTATCGATGCTGCCTTGTATGTTTTCGTATGTTTAATCGAAAACCGTTAAAATGCCAGCAGCTGATGAGGACCAATAAGCATCACCGCAATAGTACAGTTAGATATTACAACACTAGTTACAAGATATTGAGTATCTAATATATTTCAGGCAATATACTAGTGCCTTGGATACCACGATGCTGTAAGGCATGGTTTTCAAAGAAGAAAGGCTGAGTTCGAAGAGTTAAAAGACTCTCGTAAGGTCACACGGCTAATAAATGGCAAATAGAAATTCCAACCGAGTCAAGTCTGACTCCAAAGCCCATGTTTCCTGCTCCTTTCTGTCCTACCACGGACTCTTGGTCATTAGCTGGCAGGCGGGGACCACATCTGTCTTGTCCATATTAATACGCCTGGTGCCTTGCTTAGTGCCTGGCATGCTGTAAACACACTGCACGGTACACAGGTGAATAAAAGAAGGAAGGGAAGGAGGAAATAATTCTTCCCAAAGTTGTTTTCTCTACACCTGTGGCAATGAACCGGGGATTTGTCATACTTGCCTGGATGGTGAATGTAACAGGTTCTTGTCCCACTCTCCCATCCACAACAAAGCCTTGGTTTGTCCTATCTGTGGCCACAAAAGTAAAGCAGTCAACCTGGGAGTCCCCTCCCAAGTGCCTGTAGGCCACATTCCTGCTGTCCACGTCCTGCTGAGTAAAGTTGTGCCGAAGCAACATTGTCCCCCGCAGGTAAAGCTGGCCATGTTGTGGGTGCCGGACCAACACGAAGGTGAGGTTCTCCGCTGGGGTGTCAGGGTCGGTCAGCTGGAGGAGGTCAGGGGAAAGCAGGCCCGTGGCCCCCTCGGCCAGTCTCAGCCCCCTGTTCCTGGTCACCACGGGTAAGGCTCTGTCCACGGTCTCCAGTGTGATCTCAAACACCCCCTGTTTGGTCTGCAGCCCATTGCTGACAATGAATCTGGCAAAGAGAGGCAAGGCAGCCTTCAGCATGGGATCTTGTGTCACCATCTACCGGAATGAAATGATAACAATTCACACCTTTACTCAAGGACATGTTCTGTCGGGGCTCAAAGGAAAACTCAAGGGCAGATCTTTCAGAAGGATGCCGTTTTAGCCATTAAACCAATCACTAGGTAACACATAAACTACGTACATACTACATCCAAACATATTCTCTCAACAATGTCGGTGGCAGGGGCACCTGGGTGGCTCAGTTAGTTAAGCATCTGACTCTTGATTTTGGCTCAGGTCGTGATCTCACAGTTTCTCAGATGGATCCCTGGGTCAGGCTCTCTGCTGACAGTGTGGAGCCTGCTTGGGATTCTCTCTCTCCCTCTCTCTCTGCCCATTCCCCACTCACATGTGTTCTCCCTTCCCTCTCTCTCTCAAAATAAACTTAAAAAAAAAACATTGGTAGCAGACTCATGTGATAGAGTAGGCTAATTCTGCCAATGGTATTCCTCAGGCTCATCAGGATTCAGTATAATCAGTATTTAGCAGAATTCCTTGCCCTACATAGGAATTTCACATACCAGTAGACCCACGGCATGAGTCTGAAGAGTAGACCCATTTTACATATTCATAATTTTGCAACTGTATTTTACTTGTAGGCATTTAATGGGCCAAGCTTTTAAGACTGATAATTGGGGGGCCGATCCAGTGGCTCATTTTGGCTATTTCATTTTATTCATGTATTTTCATGGTAAATTTCTCAGGGGCAAGTCACATGACTCAGCTATGAGCGTAACCCCTCTCCCCTTCCTGGGCCTCATCTTCACTCTTCTGTAAACTAACAGATGGACCAGACGATTGCAAAGGACCATCCCGCTCTAAAATATCATGCGGTGTTCTAATCCCTTACATTTTTTCTTGTGCGTCTACATTTTCCCCTTACTGTATGCATGGGAGTTATGCTAGACAAAAATTACCTTCCTGATTTAAAGAAAAAAAATTCATAGCAGAAAGTAAAGAATGTAGTGGGAGATCATAAGACAGGTAGGAGGCAGAGCTGGGATCAGAACCAGGTCGCCGGACCCCACAACTTCTGCTCTTGCAAAGTTTTTAATATGGGCCAGTTTAATAGACCACAAAACCAGACTGGTGTACCTGAGTGCCACTGCAGAACGATGAAGAGAAAGCTCAAATGATATCAATTCAAAGTAAGCAAAATCTCTCACATGACCTTGGACGTATGATACCCTAATGTGCTTTTGATTTTATTGATCACTAAACCACATTCCACCCACCACTGCCAAAGTCAAAATAAAACTAACGGAAGTGATCTTTAGAATGTGTCGATGTGTAAGTTTGATTTGGAGGGCGACTGAGAGTATCATGAAATTAAGCAAAGCGAACACGCTGTGGCAACTCCAAAATATTAGGAAACCACTACTCTCAAATGTAACTCACAAATACACCACAGACCCAGGAAATATACTGCGAAATAATCACGGAGTTGTAGCTATCAATTTTTCTCCATGTACCGTGGTTGCTAGAAATATTCATGGAGGAGACACTCTTGCATTCCACGGATGTAAAAATCTCTAAAAAGAATGTTTTAGCAGAATATAACCTTAAATTATATAAGAATTTTCTTCGGAGGTTTCTTTTTAATGAGAGAAGATATGAGGTTTCTATTTATTTTACTAATCTGACGAATTTGACTCATAAGTTCTTTATTCTTTGTAAAAATGTGTCTTGTCCTTCAGGGCTTAAGGGTTGATGCTTTGCTTTTTTTTCCATTATTTTTATCATTTTTTTAAATATGAAATTTATTGTCAAATTGGTTTCCATACAACACCCAGTGCTCATCCCAACAGGTGCCCTCCTCAATGCCCCTCACCCGCCCTCCCCTCCCTCCCACCCCCCATCGACCCTCAGTTTATTTTCAGTTTGCTTTGCTTCTGAATAGGAAAGAACCTGAAACCAGGTTGTAGGAGCACAACAGAAACCAGGTTGTAGGAGCACAACAGCCTCAGCCTGCCTGAGGCAAAGGGTTCAGCAAAAGGAGCAGCTGGACGAAAAGGAAAAGAAGAGAGGTTTGGCTGAGCACAGATTTTACTCTGAAGGCTAAGCTCAAGGTTTGAGCTTTCTAATTATCTAGTTGATAAGCCTGCCTCCCAAGAAAATATGACATGATGCACAGGAAAAGGATCTATCCCGTGAAATTGCCAAGTGGAATATTACAAATAAAGCAGACTTTTGACATTTCACACACCTCGATTTGCAAAGAATATAACCTGTTTTTTTTTTTCTCCATAGCATTATTTTTACAGTCTGAATAAAGACCATAACTTTAGAATTGCAGATTGAGTAAAATTGCCTAGTTTTCCTTAAAATAAAACAAGCAGCTTTTCTTGTGCAAAGCTAAACGTTTGCTAAATGTGTTCTAAGCCAATAGGGCAATGTCACTGCTGGCTCATGAGTGTTTGCAAAATTCGTTATTTTTGAAAAAGCAAACAGAAACGCACCCGGAAAACTATCTGTGTGCTCTTCAGCTTGTACTTTGTAGTCACCTTGACAGTTTCAGATGTCAAGTGATACGCGTTTTTAAGATAAAAATCACGATCTGCTTCTCAGGGAAAGCCTTGCTTGGAATTATGCTTTTATTCCACTGTTTACCTGTTACTTTTTCAGGTTTCCTCCCTGGAGCCTATCATCTGACCCCAAGTCAAGCAAGGTGGCCGTAATTCCCTCTGGGCCTCCAATTTGTCTTTTTTCCACTCTCCCCCTCCAGAAATATGTCTCATGCCTCCCATTTCAAATAAAGTGGCTCTCTATTCCCTACCCGATCCCTATCTCAAAAATACACTCTTCTGGGAAGTTTTAAGTCAGCTGTTTATGGTTTAGCACAAATTTAAGGCAAAGGACATGCGTTTTTCGTATAAATAGTGGAATTAAAGAATTCGTGACCCATTAAAAGCACCCTGTCAGAGATGGGTGGAGAAGAAAGGAGAAAGGAGGGGAGAGATGGAGATCAGTAGAAAGGGAGTTCAAAGGGGACTCGAGTGAGTCACAGGGGGGCATTCTGACTTTCCTCCCTGGAGAGTGAATTCTGAAAACACCTCAAAGCTCAGTCTCAGGACAGCCGCGGTTGTCTACAAACGCATGACCTGTGTGAGGACACTGACGTTGTCTTGCGGTTCAGGCTGTCCATGTCAGACTCCTCCCTGCCTGATGATGGGGATCTGACCATGTCGGAAATCGGCAGCCTGCCATCAGACAGATGGGAATGACGGCAAGCAAGCCAGGGACCATATAAGAGTAAGAAATATGTTGACCGAGGCCAGTGTTCCCAGCTGGGACACTGAGGCAGCTGTCTGTGCTGACCGAAAGCTAATAAGCCAGTGGTGAAAAGGATGACATTTCTGACCCTGACTGGGTCAAACACATCATGCCACTTTCACGAGTAACAACGCAAACTAGTCACGGGCAGAGAAACGTTGTCAGAGGGAGACAGGGTGAACGGTCATGGTTGGCTTCCCAGTCACAATGAGCCTAGCAGAACAAGGGCAACAAGGTCAGTGCTGTTCACGTCTGCCAAGGTTGACCAGATGATCTTCCAAATGCTCTCCCCCACCCCCACCCCCGCCAAAGAAACCTCCCAAATACATTTTCAAGTTTGCAAACAACCGTGCCATGGCTATGATGGCATGCGTCCCAAGGTTAAGAAGCTGGTGATACCAAGGCAGCAGCTCCTTCCGTGGATCCGTTTTGTTGAACTTCCTTTATTAGGCCCCCCTGAGAAGAGACGCAGCGAGGATGACCACGGTTCTCGTGAAATTTGGGGAATGGCTCTCCGATTTGTCTGGGGGTGCCTGCCTGGTCTGATTTCACCATTACCAGGGTGCTTTCAGGCTTTCTGCATTTCCTGGCACTCGAGTTGGCTGAAGAATCTGCCATCTGTCATGGCATTTAAAAGATAAAAATGGAATCATAAATAGAGCCAGTTCCGAAGGAGAAAAAAAAAAAAAAAAAAAGTCCAGCCAGCATGTCAAAATGGAGGACATTAGCATGTTCTTTCAGTACCCGACTGCCAGCAGCTGAAGTCAGCTTGCTAATCACTTGGTGTCATCTGTCCTAACATGTGCTGCCATATCTTTCTTCCAGGCCAGCAGCACCAAACAATGCAGGAGAAATTTATGATTCACAAACTACTTTTGCAGAAGGTAAAACCTGACCATTAAACCCCCCCATTTCATTAATCCTGCCGTATCTTCCATTAAAAAGAGAAGGGGGAAAGGAAAAATCCTCTGCCGCAGAATTTCCCTCTTCTACCCAGCCAAATTCCTTGCCAAGTTCAACAGCAAGCAACGTAAATTTAGGTGATCAGATTGGCTGCGTGTGTTTCATATTTTAAAAAGCGCCACAGTCACACTTTCATTAAGACGGACTTTCGGCTTTGGTTTAGCTCCACTTGACAAACACCACAGCAGCCCATGGCCGGGCTGGTGAAACGACAAGATTAAAACACGGGTCTTCGGCAGATGCTAGGCTCTTCCATCACAAATATGTTAAGACTGCTGGCCAAACATCAGAACGACACATGGAGGAGATTTCTTCCCACAGGTGCATATTCTCCATGAAGTTTTGGTACAATGGAGAAATCTCTTCAAAACGAGATCTGAGGCCAAATTCAGCTCTGATACTCATTTATGTCCATGTAGATGACTCTCTATGCCTCTCTATGCCTCTATGCCTCTATGAGTCTCTATGCCTCTCTATGCCTCTATGACTCTCTATGCCTCTTGGAACCTTGGTTTTCTCATGCCAAAAATGGGAACAAATCATCTCGAGATCTCGAGATGGTGGCATAAGGCTTAAAAGATAGGAGAGACAAAAAAGAGTCTAGTACCCTGCCTGACGTATTGCGGGTATTCAAGCGATACTAGCTTTCCTACACCTCAATGTTTTCCAACCCTTCTCTCCTAGTCTTGAGTCATTCAAACAACACCTTTTTGCCATATTCTTGTAGTACCTGTATGCGTATGACTTAACTGTTTTGCTTTATATCAGTCGCTCTTGTATTTAAATAAGTGTATTTAAAAGGACCCCTTTTAACCAGTACTGTCTGCTGAAAAGGAAAGCAGTTAATACTGAAGAACTGTTAAAAACATGGGGGAACAGTTAAAAACTGTTGAGACACGGGACTCAAACCCACGAACCACAAGATCATGATACTGAGCTGAAATCAAGAGTTGGATGCTTAACAGACTGAGCTACCCAGGTGCCTCCCCCCACCCCCAATGCTTTTAAAATTATAGATTCCTGACCCAAGACTGGATTTAGCAAAGTCACCTCTCTGGAGTGAGAGCCAAGAATGTGTTTTTATCAGTCCTCCTGGTAAATCTCTTAAAGATCTAGATATTTTAAAAATCCCTAGGGTAAATGATTTCTAAAATGTCATCTAGTATGACTTTCTATGGCTGTGAATTAGGAAAATTTTAGAGTATCATCAATCCTCCCATACAGACATTTTTTTTTTCGTTTGCAGCTCATCATCACTATCTGATTAATACCTAAGCTTGATTTCTGGACATCTAGATGCATTCACTCATTGGCTTCTCCCGCAGGGTCACTGGTTTCTCCAAAGAGTCATTAACGTCTTCAGCAAACTGTCCCATGAGTCCTGACTGGGGAAAGTGGGAATGGAAAGGAGCA